>NW_023494799.1:39854999-39987499 GCF_904425465.1 Colossoma macropomum
CAAAAGCATCTTATGGTGTTTTTCATTGGCCGGTACAGTACAGTATGGTCACAAACACATGATCATGTATTTTGTCATCATACCTGACCGTACCTGAGTACCTGTGCTGAATTTAGCTACCCTTCTTGCTGGGGTACCAAGTGTTCCTACCTGAGATATCTGAGTGGAGATAATAATAATGCAGACCATTGAATAATCATAGAATTGTCTTAAAAAACATTAGCAAAGCAGCCAGTATCACTGTGAGTGAGTCATGTAAAACGGAGTGCAGAGTAAAGGTAGCATCTCCATTATGGCTACTGTTTTTTGTTTCCTGTTAACATTAGTGGCCATACAACTTCCAGAAAACCCTGGCCTATTTTCACGGTTCTGTCATATGATGGGAAACAATCACAGGCTCAGTGTATGGATAGTTCTGGGTTTGGATTAGTCACCGTACCATGCTGTACTACATTTTTATAGTAGGATGCTTTTGAGAAACCGAGCCCAAAAGGTGGGTTTGAGCAGGGAAATTACTAAGCTATGCTGGACACCAGCCCCTCAGAACAGGAGCTGATTCCCCAGGACAGGGATACATACACATTTTTGTGTTCTTGGAGTCAAGTTCTATTATAATCTCTAAGAACACAAATACCAAGAATGGATTAAAAATTCAGAGGGATTCTTTATCCAGTCAGATATTCAGATACATTAGTTGGCTGCCAAGAATAAACTGAAAATGTCGTAATTCATTGAAACATCACTGAGATGGTGGAGGAGGCGGGTCAAACTCATAACTGTCATGGTTTGTGAAGATTCTATATGGAAAAGGCCATTATAACACTTTCAAATGACATTTGTGCTTAGAGGCTGTGTCAGTGAAATACCATAGACAAATGTGTTCATGCTACTAATGTTTGATGAATAGAACTGAATTCAACTGAGATAGGCTGCAATATATGTTCTGTGTTAGTTGGTTTTAAAAGGCCCATATCATGAAAAAACAAATTTCCCTTGGAAAGTTTCACAACACACTATTTACTCCCCAGTTCATACAGTCTATATGTGGAAACAATGCTGCAAAAACACTCATTCTGAATTGATCATCTTTGTGATGTCAGGAGATCCAACTCATTTGTGTATATCCACCTATTCGGCCTACAGCAGTTTAGCCCCGCCCCTTCAGGCTAAAGTTATAAGGAGTGTTTCAGTCGGTCACAGCACAGGGCAGCCAATCATAACAGAGGTAATTTACATATATCCATCATAAAGGCACGATTACAAAAACAGCCTGTAATTTTAAGGGATAAAGAGTGTTAGATTATGACCTTTATTAGTACATAAAGCCACACAAATGTTAGAATTGGATGGCAAAAAAAAAAAATTAATAATATAAGAAAAATGTAGGATAGTGGAAAAGTAATATATACAGTAGTATACAAAAGTTTGAAGACCCCTGATTAAATTACATTTTATCTTGATTTTGCAAGTCAAAAATAAGTAAAATAAATAACACATCCTCTACAGGAAACAAATGTAAATATGACATTTTATGCATTTTATGCATAGTAGTGTGCAATTTGTGTTTAACATACTGGGAAAAAAATAAAAGATGCAATATAAAATGTACCATAACTTTTTTACAGGTCACATTTTATATTTTACTTTTTTATTTACATTTTCATTATTTTTTAATGCAATTAAGAAAATCAACAGAACATGTCGTTTGACCAGGGATGTCCAAACATTTTCTAACTCACTACGTTTGGCTGATCTCTTGATGGTAAAATCATGAGAGTGTTGCGCAGTAAGAACTACGTATCTCAACGGCTTTTTGGAGCCTCATTTGTTTTACAAGCTTGTTCCTGTCAATACGTTTCTTCCCATCAAACGAAAGGCTTCTTTGAGTTCCTGGTATCGAGAAACAGCCCATGTTGGTGTTTTTCCAGTCGTGGGGGTGGGCAGCCTTGCTTTTAGGTGTCCAAAACCTCCAGATCGGCTGCAATTGCTCCTGTCCAGCCCAGCTTTGGTTGAACATAATCCTGCCTAGCCTCCTGTCACTGTCGCATTAGCAGATAACCATCTACTAATCAGTTTACTCCGGGGTCTGCGTTAAAATGTAAATTGCATTAATGCTCAAATTATGCATCAAGCTAGAGAGGCCTGGCCCATAGGACGCATAATGTTCCCATCATTTGGTTAGAATCTCTGAGGTTCGGTGTTAATGCACCCTGATTCATCCTGGCCTGGCCAACATCAAGTGCAATACATCAGTGCGCCAATGTCTGGGACGTCGTAAGGGACTCTCTGCGTCTGAATCAGGGGAAGAAGTGGGTTTTTAGCAGAGCTCCTCTAAAAGGCTGCGATAATAACACATTGAGTTTTTCCCCCCTCTTTGTCTAGCACTTGCTCGTGGAGAAAGACATTTCGGCTCTCCGCATTAATATTTCGGTGCTGGCGGTCGGAAAATTGCATAGGTATTAATTTACTTGTAATCCCAGTGAGTCAAAGCGGATTGCCTGAAGAGCTTTTAGTAGCAACATTCGAAATGTGATTTATCTGAACTCCTCCTGCCCATTTCGAAATTGCACCCTGAAGAGCCCCCGGTGCTGCAAAGCTCTGCTTGCGCCCGCAGGAACCCACTGCCCATGACTAACAAAGACAAGTTCTCAGCTAATTGATTGTCTCCTGTTTTATTTATGGAAGGGCTGTAATTAGCGGCCGGCATAATGCACGCCGTTCATTAGTACCTGGGCACCGCTATGGATTTCACGGCTTTGTTTCAGATGCACACGCCATTAGGGCCAAACAAAAGGCAGGAATTTATTAGCAACAGGCCCGCGTAAATATTCCGGAAAAGTCGGTGTGCCTTTAAGGGAGAACGCGGCCCTGTAAAACTTTTGTCAGCGTTTGCTGGCTGATTTCATTTGCCAGGCGGAATACGTTAAGAGAAGAAGCGGTATAAATTTAATTTTAATTGTTTTGTACACACGCCAGTGAAAGGGAACTGATTGGATACAGTTCACAGACAGTATATTAATACGTTATTTTCATATGTTAATTGGTTTGCATAATCTTTCCCCGCGCCTGGTTTCAGAGTACCTGGCACCGAGAAGGGCGCTAGAGAGAGAGAAAGGAAGACTCCAATTTACATAAAATCAGCTTCTCTGAACATTAAATAATAATGTGTCTGCAAGTCGAAGGTGTGTTCAGTTAGCAGAGAGCACATTTCTATAATTTATACGCCAGCTGTTTCAGTGCTTTCGAGTCCATTTGCCTCCCTGCCTGCATTTAATGAAATCTTGTTACTGGAGAATTGACTGGGCCTGAATTGAGATTTTAATCCCATTGACGTTCCGCCATGGAAATGCACACTGGTGGGAACTTTTAATGGAGGGACCCTGTAATCAGAAGACACTTGTATTCAGCTCCCCTACAATAATGAATCTCATCAAAAGCTGCAGCCGGGCTGCGTGCGACCGGCTCAAATTTCAAGGTTTTTGACCATCCCCATTTGAGGCATTCCTTGGGGAGAGTGTGATTACTCAAGTTTAGCAGTTTATTGCCTCATCTTTCAATAGCCAGTGAAGCACAAAATTCTCATCTAGGTTGCTCCCTCCCTCTTACTTGAAGAACAGGCCGATAGAGTGGAGAACAGCTGGTGATATCCACGAGAAGCGCTGAGAGGGACATTAATGGGATGAACATGATTGTCATCCGTGCGTTCGTTTATGAGATTATTGCTATTATGATCACCGCTGTCATTAGCGGCGTGGTTTGCTGTATTTGCTGCAGTTGAAGCAGTTTAAATATTGCTGGGTTTATTGCAGTCCTGCATTCATAAAAGATTCTTAAGTGGTTCCTGGCTTGGATGCACGGTTCCTGGTGTTGACGATTTCTGGGTTCTTCACACCAGCACGTTCACCAAAATGGTTTTCCTAAAGAATCATCGATTGAAAGTTGCTTTTTTTTAGAAGATTATAACCTATTTGTGCCCACCTGCTCACCAGGTCTTCCTACATCAAACAATGCCACCAAGCTGGGAGGGTGGAGGCCAGCATGACAAGCCAGACATCTCTTTTCGAACTGCTGCTAATGCAATGTCATTGGACAGCTCAACACACTTGGAGGAGAACTCTAACTGCCAATTCTGTTACATCAGCTAATGGAAGCCAGTGTTGGCTAGCATTGCAGGGGGAAAGGACGGCCATTCCACCAGCTCGGACAGAGACCAATTATGACACTGGCATCACCAGGGATTTGGAATCCAGAAGTCATTCATTTTGAACAAGAGACAGTGACTCTAAGCAGCAAGCAGTGCAATGAAGTTCGGCTCTGCTCACGAGCACTGATGTGCCACAGAGGTAACCATGCAGAAAAGATGTTCTCACTTCCTGTGGCTGCACTGATCTTGGTTTCTATGAAAGAATGATGAGTGATAGCTTAGCGTTGAGAACGAGGGTATTGGCTAAGTTAACTGCTTTGTTTAATCCGTAGGCAATAAACTACATGTAGAATATGCTTTTTTAGCTTCTCAGCCTCTGACGCCCAGTTTAGACCAGCATAGCTGGTCACCTGGAAGACAAGCATGTGCTGTGTTTTGGATGCTGGTATGTTGGTTAGCAGCAATGGAGGTTTTCATGCTGATCACCACCAAAACCTACCATATGCTGTGTTTTCAATGCTGGTTTGCTGGTCAACCAGCATGAACATACTGTGTGACCAGCTACACCAGCACCAGACCAGCATCAACCATCTTAAACTAGAATGGAATGCACGCTGGTCTATGCTGTTTTTTTCAGCAGTCGTTGCCGCAGGTACTACATCCATATGGATGACAGAAAAATAAATTGTTGTCGCAGTTGATGTGACCGCTATGGCATGAACGTTACAAATTGCTTATTCCTATTGGGTTACCCTGTGTTCTTTAGAAATGTATGACATGACTTCTATTGAATAGCTTTTAAATATGCTGTCATACTTACCACTGGGGGCCTCCTCAGCAGGTGGGGGCCCTATGCATATAGGAAGAATCGGCGCTGTGTCTACCTGCTCTCGACTCGAAATGCCCACCAGCGACGAATCGAAGGCTGTCCACGTTACTCTGCAAATTTATCATCAGCGTCATCGAAGGTTAGACGGTTGCGCTATACCAGGGTTCTTGAGGCGCATGATTCTTCTATAGCATTGCTCATTAGAACCATTTTTGGTTCCATTTTTCACCCTTATTTTTAAGAGTGACCCAGAAGTGCTAGTTGTTGCTGCAAAGAGGAAGAGAAAAAGAGTGTTTGCTTTGTTGTGGTGCAGCACCAGCCGATGCTCGGCTCTCAGTAATAGGATTGCTAGTAGAATGTAAAGTAAAAGAAAGGATAATGAGAACAGTTTAACCTTCCATCTCTGTCCTATTTCAGCACTGGCTAATCCATCTGAATGATAGTGCGCTTCTCTTGTGTATAGAACGCGAGCTATAGAGCTTTCGCGACACGCTGACCACAATATCACCCCATATTCCTCGTCGTACGTTCACGAGTGAAGCACAGCTGAGGAGATGAGACAGAAAGGAAAAATAGCTGATCTGCAATGTTGTGCCACTGTTTTATCCAATTGAAATGGGTTTTATGAGCCAGGCAGGTATCCGGGAATCAATTTGAATCTGAAATGGGTACAGGACCCTCCATTAGATTCTGCCATATTCTGTCAGGATTGAAGGCGTCACCGGCTACCATAGAGAACTGCTTACCTGATCTGCTCTTTTTGCTGTGGTATTCCTCTATGAACACTGGTAGTGTTTTCTTATGTATGTCAGGTGCTGCTGATTTGATCAGGACTGGTGAATTTAACCTAATAACAACTTTAGGAACCCCATCTCCCCCTCTGAAGACATGATGGGGCAGTAATGTGGCTAACCTCATATATCCTGGTCACGGAGCACCGTTACATTTGCCTGGACAATGGCGATCATTCACACACTGGGCTAGTAGCGCTGTATTGTTGCGATCATAAGAAAAGTAATGGTGTCTCACAGAATGTGCGTTTCTAGGAGCGAAAAAACAGATTCTTAGGCGGCATATTAAGGAAACCAAATTGTCCTTTGAAATAGACGAGGTTGATGTTGTACTTAAACAGTATTAAAGTTTCAAAACATACCTATCACCCTCCAGTCCATACAGTCTCTATAGGGAAACTTCCCTGCAAAAACAGCCTGTTTTAAATTCATTGTGTTCATTATGTTAGGACCCTCATGGACCCTCACAGAGCAGGTACTATTTGGGTGGTGGATCATTCTCAGCACTGCAGTAACACTGACGTGGTGGTGGTGTATTAGTGTGTGTTGTGCTGGTCTGAGTGGATCAGACACAGCAGTGCTGCTGGAGTTTTTAAACACTGTGTCCACTCACTGTCCACTCTATTACACACTCCTATCTTGTCAGTCCACCTTGTAGATGTAAAGTCAGAGACGATAGCTCATCTGCTGCTGCACAGTTTGTGTTGGTCATCCTCTAGTCCTTCATCAGTGGTCACAGGACGCTGCCCACAGGACACTGTTGGCTGGATATTTTTGGTTGGTGGACTATTCTCAGTCCAGCAGTGACACTGAGGTGTTTAAAAACTCCAGCAGCACTGCTGTATCTGATCCACTCAGACCAGCGCAACACACACCAACACACCACCACCAGAGCAGTGTTACTGCAGTGCTGAGAATGATCTACCATGACTGATCGGTGTATATAAGAGGCACAGTAACAAAAAAAAACCAAAGGTACAAATAATTATGAATATTTTTGTTACACAAAAGTACATAGATGTTCATAGATAAGTGGGGAAAAAAGAAAAAAACAATAAACAATGTAAACATCTATTAAATCAAACCCTTTAATGCCAGACAAATATACGGCTATTTCTATCTTATAACCTACTCTTCTCTATTTAATGGTGTGTTTTCTCAATGCTGTTGTCACATTTAAAGAATGTGATGTTACAAAAATTAAAATTCATAGATTTGGATTTTGAGCAAGCAGACCTGAAGATTTTATTGTTTATTGCTTTGCTGAAACAAATCAGTAAATCAGTGATATAAGTGTCATTCTGTATATTTGAATACTGATTCAGAAACTTTTGCAGTGCGACAGTAAAAGTAGCATCACACTTTTATGTAGTGATAGAAAAATGTGGCAGCACACAGAACGCTAATTCTACATGCTATTTCATTTCATTATTCCCAATGTATAACTGCACTCTGGGGACAAGGCTAAGGGCCAAAGTCCCTGAATCACCAATGATATGTTGAATATATGGGGAAATTCAACCCATTTTCAAAATTTCTGCATAACTCAATTATACAGATGTAAACAGTCATTCAGAGTAGGATGATGTGAAATGCTCCATTCTAGAAACAAACTTTTTGAGCGGTGGTAATAGGGACCACACCTCTGAAATGCTTAATGCCTCTAAAAGCTCCCTCACAGAAAGTTAGTATATGAAACAGTTATGAATACACTTCCTGATGCCTGGTCAGAAATCACATTTGGGCCTAAATGTACTTTTAAAATACAATGAAGGTTGAAAGACACATGCAGGGTGTAGTAAGGCAAAATAGTACCCAAAAAACCTTTTTTTATATTTATCTTCCTTATGTATTTCTCCCTGTGCCAGCATTACATATAAAACCTCACATGAAGACATGTGTAGGTTCACTGGTTGTTTTGGACAGTGAGTAAAATGGCTATATTTGCACTGTAGACATCACATCCAATGGTTCCTTTCACCACCTCTAGTTTTCTCTGCATTGAACCATTACACATCAGACCACCCTCAATGACTTCTTATGAAAAATTATCACTAGCTTAAAAACCTTACCAATTTATTAAAGTTATTTAAGTCAACCCCTTAAAAGGCCAGGACCCACTGACAGGCCCAAAGTTGTATTACACACTACTATAACCTAAGAATAGCTCAACCGGTTTGCATTAGAGTCCCTGTAGATACTGAATAATAAGCCTTAGCATGTAATTAGCCTGGGATTTCCCAGAGTTAAAGTTAGGACCATTTAAATTGCTCCATTCATCATGAAATGCTCAGACAATGTAAAGGGAAGCTGGCATTTTCAAAACAAAAGCAACAGCAGCAAAGATCATATAATAGCGATGACATACAGCATGCAGTGATACTCTCAGTACAGCACTAGGATGTCCATGGGCAGCTCCTCCAATGCAGGAGCTCATAGGGACTCAGGGCCTCTGGCTGGAGCCGGACTCCTCCAGCGCCCTGTCCTCCTGGAGCTCGGCTGAAGATCGATCACAGCAGGGCCGCTCCCCACGGGACTCTCAGTAACAGGCACTGATTGCTTTCTGCAGTGGAGGCTGTTAAGTGGGAGCCTAGTGATGGGCTCCTGGACAACACTTAACGATCAATCAGCGAGAGGCAGGCCTATTTCCCCACTGCATACACAACCCTTCCTACACACCACGCACGCAAACAATCGTTCAGGTGGACACACGCAACCCTCAAGAATCATCAGGAAGAGCACCCCTATCTGGAGCCGAGTGCGTAGTGAGAGGTGCTTCAGTGCCGGGGGATTTGCGCGTAATTGTGTTATTCACACGCGGTTTGGCGATTGGGCGCGTTCATGGTCATTATTTATAATGGGCAGAGATGTGAAAGTTGATATTTTGCTTTGAATGGCTTTCGAGAGCATGACCTTCAAACGGTCAGCTGGCATCTGATGAGGAGAGCTTGTCTTTGAGATTGGCAGGCGTTTCTGATGTCTCCCCTCGCCAATTTAAATGTGCATCGCAAGCAAAGCACTACAATCAAAAATGAAAGCCAGCTAGAACATTTATCTGATCTCTCCAGCCATTTCCAAGTAGTAGTAGTATCATTTTAAAATGAGACCCGCCACGCAACCAAAAACTCAGTTTTTGAAGAGCAAAGTCCATTTACCACGTTCAGCTCTGCGAGCCCATATTTTGTTACTATGCAGCAGCGGTGAACGGTACTCAAAGCTAATGCAGCACATCCGTGCCGAAGATAGAGGCCGGCCGCGAGCTTTGTTTGAGAGCTACTATGTTTGGCCTGGCAGAATGGTTGGACCTGTAACAGCAACCCGGCCCGCTTTGAGAAGGCTACTTGAAGTTTGCCCATTGATTAAGGATTCCATTGACTTAATGAACCCTCTGCCTTCCATCAGACGAGCAGCCAATATATGTTCTAATCTCTCAAACGGATGTCTGGCCCAGACTCGCTTTAAATGAATTGATCTACTCATCTTCCCACAAATGGGAAAATGGGCGAGTATTGATATGACTCTTAGCTTGGTGATGGATCGAGAGTGGTGTTAAAACATGATCCATTGACCAAGAAGGGATCACAGGAAAGTACCTCTTGAGAGCTTGTCCAGCAATTGCCTTCCTCTCAATTTGGTGCGAGCCTTTTTTTGTACTGGAGTGAGTTGGATAGATGGCAAAGACTGTTAAATGATGAATAGATATCTCACCATGGATGAATTTGGTTTCTCGACAACCGATATCCGTTTTCGGCAAAATAGATAAAGCCAGATGTTGCAGGTATGAATATATGATTGTACGTGAACTAGTCACACACAGACTGAAATTAACAGAGCTTTCGAATAAAAAGATACATCTACTTTAAGGAGGAGCTTCTGCATCTGTTGAAAGAAAGGTGCTAACAAAGGACCCCCGTTACCTCTTGTCTTTAAGGACGCAATTGAGATCCTTCCCTTTCATTGATTCTGGGCTTTGCTGTGAGTGCCATACAGACACCATCTCATACTAAAGGCCTGACCTATGGTAAATATTTGTCCATATGAGATGGCTCCTTGGGGACAAGAAGATGCTTTGTTCCCACAGGCTCTCCTTTAGTCTCACTGATGATGAGAACAGATGACACTCGTTACCTTGCTACATTGCATTGCCACATAACAACCGGTAGAGCATGCAGGGCAATCCCAATGAGGCCCAAAGCATGGGGGGGGGGCTGTGGTGATCAGGCCCCCAGATGTCTTTTTTGGACCCCTTACATCACTGCTTACTCAATACACCCATGATTCATTGGTAGCCAATATAACTTCATAACCTACCATTATCCTGCATTACTTGGGACATAGCAATACTGAGTAAACAAGCAAATTACACTGTCAATTTTTTATTCATCTGAAGATAATTTTCTGGGAGGCAGGCACATAATTTTTTTGCACTGGGGCCCATCCGATTTACGCCATTCACTGTCACCGCACACAATCATATGGCAAGATCAGAGCAGGGGAAACACAGTACAATATAATATTATAATGTTATAGTAATGTGATTACTTTCTTCTGTAATGAAGTAATGTAATGCATTACCAGGGATGCAGAAAGGTGTTTTAAGTTGGGTTGCTGAAAATTTAAGCAGAATATACGTGACATAACAATGAAAACGCTTAGCTATTTTTCATTTTTTTGAGTATTTACATTGAACAGGACAATGTATGCATATACCAGACACATCAGACCGTCGATGCATGTCCTCTCTCTGCTCTCTCGTTCTGGGCAACTTTTATGCAAATGAACTGAGGATCAGATTGTTGATATGTGGTGCGGTAACTGATTGTGTCATAGTCACACGAGAATTAACGCTGGAATGCACACTGAGCGGGAGATATAACGGTTTATTACTTTTTATTATTTTTAAAAACATGTTAGGTTTTAGGCTGTTTGGGGCTCAGAACTGGCCTTTAACTCTGCATACACTCTCCCTCTTCACACATCACCCTGCTTGTGCTTTAGCAATGAGCTCCCAAAGCAGTGGGGAAGCGATTTAGCTCGCAGTAATGTACATGCAGCGTTAACTTAAACAGTGTTGCAGGTTTTGAAAACATATGTAAACAAAATATTAAAATACATACGTCACTCTATTACAAGCACATATGGATCTTTATTTTATTATTATAAAGTTTAAATCTTTTTATTATTTTTATTTTTTAACAGTTTTAATCCTGAAATCTGGCCCCTCACTTCCCACATCTCTGCTCATTACAGCTTAAATTCTTGTACACTGATTTGAAGAGAATTTCAGTGCCTATGTTACTCATACATCTCTAAGAGAACAACATTAATGTCACAGGATTCATTTAAATCAAATTTTTATATAAATGTTCCGTGGCTGTCCTTATATGTAATTTATGCTCATGCTATCTGTGATAGCTGTGTGAATTTTAAGATGCCACAGTGGATTCCACCCAAAACAGCACTACATCCTAGGCAGGACATGGACTCCATGGGCTCCGGTTGGCCTGCTGTGGTGGATCCTTGCTACGACAGTTTTGCTCACATTTGTAATTGAAAAGACATTCAGCTCAAAGATAAATATTAATTAACCTGCATACGCATCTCCCTCTATACTGTAATTACAGAGGTTTGCTAAATGACCTTGTGAAATAGATGATGAGTCCCTCACCACGGTTGGTGATTATTTTTTTACTTTAATGTGATGTTTTGTCTCTTTGCTTGCTAGTTGTACTATTTAAGGCACTTGCTAAAGTTGCTAAAGTGAAAGAAGTGCAAGAAGTGCTAGTTTCTTTAGTCTGTCTATTAGCTGAGATACTGTGACTCTGCTCCTTCTCTGCTTTGCAAAAACTCGTGACAGGTGGATTCCTGGCGGTTCAGACGTGTGTTTTTGTGCGATATGCTCTGCCTTCCGAACGCAGCATTAGACTGTGAACACAACTGTCGCAGTGCAAGTGCGGAAAGTGCTGTAAACTCGCAGAGAAATCTGTCAAAGCAACTAATTACGCTAATATGAAACTGATGGATAAAAACACCTGCGCTGAAGAAGCCCTAACATCACCCAAACAGGCCAGACTCGGCTTTCATTCAGGAACAGCTGTGGCAGCTTTTCTCAGCCATGGACCACCAGTAGGCCATGAAGCACCCTCTGGTGGTCCTGAGGCCAGTACCGAGGGGGAGCCAGTGGTCCTTAGTGAGCTGGTGTTGGCACTTTATATCAAAAAAATAAGTGAAAAAATAATTGATGCAATACTAAAAAAGACATATATTAAATGTTTTCAAACAGTAAACAATCTTAATCCAAGCCATGCAACAACAGCACATAAAGCAGCTTCATCTATGTGCTGCTCCTTATCTCTAGACAAAAAATATGTTGCGCCAAAGTTTCAACTGTTCACTTGCGAGTGAAACATTTTGCTTAATTTGTCACCATTCCGCCTGTTTGTTAGCCGAATCTGTTGATATTTTATAATACACATCACACATTCATTTTTAAGCAAGATTTTTTTTCCCCTGTAAGTCTTCATGCTTTTTAGTGATAAATAGGTGGACCTTGAGATGGAAATGGTTGCAAACCCCTGTTTTAAACTGTTTCTTGGGGCTAGTTTCTCAGCTAGCAGCCCTTCATAATTTTATCCAGCCTAACTGACTGTGTCTTGTTCAAAGCCTTGGACAGTGATAGGCACATTAAGGCCCAATCCCATATCTACTTTTTAGCCCTACCCCTTGTTTTTGAGTGTCACCCTTACCCCTTGGAACTGAGTTACAGGGTAGTGGTTGAAATCATGCCCTACGAAATGGAACCCTCAAATAAAAAGAGCATCACTTTATTAACAGCTACCAGCGCTGCTCTGTAGGCGACCCTGCCAGTCTGCAGTGACAGCAGAGGAGGGTAAAGTTCAGCTCCTCACTGCTGGGCTTTAGTTACATTTAGGGAATCATATGATCTTCAAAGAGGGGGGCAATTATTTATTATCACCCACCCCTAATTCTTCAGTGATATGAAGCTGAAGTCAGATATTCATCAGATTCTTGTTCGAATTTTCCCGTTCCACCTTAAATGGTGCAGCAGTTATATTCTGACGCTTCAGGCGTCAGAACTGCTGGACTATTTAAGGTGGAACCGGAACGTTAGCTAGGTAGCTACGGAGACATTAGCATGCTATTCGCAATTTCTTTTATGCTTGTAATGAAGAAAACGACCAAAATACACTGAAATGACATTAAACTAAGATAATATGATGATTATCGTAATTTTTTAGCAGAGAAAATTCTCACATTTGTGTGTTTCTTTGGTCTCTTGTTCTCCATCTTGCCAGTTTTTTCTTTTTTTCTCATATCACTCTGTTTGGAGTCTCTGAAAAACCTCCATTTGGAGGGTCATGTAGCCCCAACACTTCGCCCTCCCCCTCTATTTCAACAAGAATCAGGACACCCTACCCCTAGACGTGAACGTGCAAAACAGAGGGCTAAGGGCTCAGTGGTAGGGGCGAGGGGTGAAATGGGACTGGGCCTAAATGACGTTTACTGTATTTGGCTATTTACTTGTAAATAAAGTATGGAAAAGGGGTTTACAGTTGGTTCAGGTGTCGATGGGTTTTAGAGAGTAACATAGAAGTAAAGTAATGAGTAACGAGATTAACCTTTCCAAGAAGCAATGCTGAACACAGTCATAAGAGAGCCATAAGAAAAAAGCAGAACTCTTCACAAAGCCTGTGGTGGATGGTAGAAACCCAGAAGGCACCGCTGACTCCTGCCTCTGTTTTCTCCAGATCATTGTATGCAGATAATTTCCTTTTCTCTCCTGCTTTTGAACTGGAACGGCCCTTTTATTTGATGGGAATTGAAACAATCTCTTTCCCCCTCCTGATCTCCTTCTTTTTGCTTGTCAGAAATGTTAATCTTTTCTGCGGCCTGCAATAATGAGCCAGCTTTATTGGTCAAAGGCCATAATCATTTGAGCTCTTATTTTATAAACTCATTTCTGCAGACTGACACTGGGATGGAGGCGCGAATAATAAATCACAGCCACGTCCTCCCAGAAGATTGCATTGTAAATGTCAAACCAGACAGGAAATTGTAATTAAAGAAAGGAAATTGCCTCAAAGAAGCACTTGATTTCAAAATGAGCTAAGCATGGAATTTTGTAAGCATTTAATTACGGCCCAATTTACTGAAACTGTTGGGTTTTTTTTTCTCTCCCTCATTTTATTCTCTCTCTCTCTCTCTCTCTCTCTTTCTCTGTCTCTCACACAGATGTATTGTAATTCTCTCCTCCGTTCCGCAGCCATTCAGACTGAGCGGCTGAAAGCGGAGGGGATCAGGGCAAAGCTTAATTCCCCCGCTCTTGTTCACAACCGCAGTGATTATTTCATAATATATTTTTCATTATTGTCACACTGCATTCAAGTACTCAAGGTCTTGGCTGTGCAGGAGCAGAAGTGCGTTGGACCTCGTGCCCAACCTGCTGTTCTTTTTTTTTTATAAAATAGTTTATAACATTTTTTTTAGTTCTTAGTTTTCAGTTTACATCATTTTCACACAATACGCACTCGAGGTCTACTCAGGAGAGGTCTACTTGTACCCAAATTACGCATAATTGAAAGCTTTAATGTTGAATACAAAATAGCAGACTAAGATATTCAGTTTAGTCACGCCTCTAGGAGGACGATATTAATATGTTCAGAAGAGGAACGCAGGTGTTAAGCGCTTGACATGGTCGCTTGGCTCACATTCAACGTCTGGTTTTCATCAGATACATTCAGTTTCACATTATTTTGATCTTCTATAACTCATCTCTACGTGCTCACATTATTAGTAATGTGTTAAAACTCAGTTGACAGCTTTAGGGTTAGAATTAGGACCAGGGTTAGGGATAGGTTTACCTTTAGGATTGAAGTCAACCATTAGAAGTGAGGAAGTCATTACTTTTGTTCCACCGTAGTGTTCAAATGTAACACTATTACATATTTAAAGACACAGTGACTTTCACAATGGATAATATTTACAGTTATATGTATGTTTGAACATTTTTTAGATGAAAACAACTGCTAATACATCCTCTATAGAGGACACACTCTAATATGGCATTTTTCTGCTAATTTTAATCCACAATTTCAATTTTAGTTTAGTTTAGTTCAATTTAAGTTTAACACATTAAAAAAAATAAAACTATAAAAATATAAAATGTGCCAACTTTTGTGCCAACTCAATAATTGTGCATTAAAATGTAGCTTTTCTTGACCTACATTGTGTATCGACAGGTTCAGCTCTGTACTTCTCCATTTGTTTCAACGTTTCAAAGCATGAAATTAAAAAGTGTCAAAAGTTCTGCGAAACAATGTGACAATATTTCATCAGATTCAAATTATGAATAATAAATAATGAATTAAATATCTCCTCTTCCTCTAAAACATCTCCTGTTCTACTTAAGAACTCAAATGATGATGTTGATTAAAAAAACTGAATCTGCACTTCTGACAGGATTTCTACAGTGTTTCAATGAGTTATGAATGTGAAATAATTCATATTGAATTATACCAAGTAAAATAACATCATTAAAATCACAACACACAACATCTGCACACTGTATCTACAGTACTCTGGGACATGTGTTACAGCTAAAGAGTGTAAAACTATAGTAAAATAGACATTTAAATGTTTTGTACTTGCTGTGAAGATCAGTTCAGTTGCCAGTGCTTCACTGTACACAACTAAGAACTAAGGTTAATATTTGCTCACTGCTTTCAACTATCACAGTTTGGCTGGTGCTCTTACACTCGGGCCTGATACCCAGTAAGCCAGTTCTGACTGGGGGGGGCTGTACTGTAGCTATAGCACTGCCCACAACAACAACCTACTGATTGACCATTTATATAGACCATTAAAGCCATACCAACCTATTATCTCACTTTTCTATTATGTTTAATGCATTTAATCTTGACATACCTGTTAAATTATTAGTGCCAGGAAACTTTGGTATCTTAATTTTTACAAGAAATATAAATTATGCTGTAAACTGTCTGGGAGTCCATCACAGCATAATTGGCGTCATTCTCTCTGGGTGGATAGGATGGCCCTCCTGTCACTCAACAACATGCCAGCCAATGCAGGCATCTGTTAGCTAACGTAACAGGACTGGTGATTAGGATTGTCCTCTAAGAATGTTCTGCTGTCCAGTGATGTCACATTAGCAGCTGTTTGAAAAGATGCAGTTGTGTTTCATGTGTCTTGGAGAAAGCATGCGCTGCCCTTTGCCCTCTCAGTTCGGTAGCCTCATGTGATGGGGGGAGACAGGGCCGGCTCTAGCCTTTTGAGGGCCTTAAGCAGGATTGTTTTGCGGCCTCACATCCTGCTAGCTGATGTACTGTACAATTAGAGGCTAACTAATAACAATGACTACCATAAGCTGTCTAAATTATACTTAAGCAGTAGAACACAGAGGGAGTGTGTTATCGAGAAATAACATCACGGCTGTGATTTGGTCACCGTAGATCATCACAGCCGTGATGTTATTGGCGATAACACACTCCTGGAGTGTTCTATTGCTTTTATACAACAGTTAAATAAATAAAGTAATAAATTAATAAACTGGGCCGTGAACGCGGCGTTTAATATGTTTTAATGTTCGCAGTTCCTTCACCAAATTATAGTTCCTATAGTTTGGCGAATGGTATTGGGTTCATTTCTGGCTGATTCCAGGTTGTTCAGCTGTTCTTCTGTCTCAGCTGCCGACTGAAAAGCTGCTCAGTGGTGATGACAGTTTGGGAATTCAGTGTCGTCTCATCTTCAGAGTCTGACCAAATCGGCTGTCGGTCAAATGTGATCTTGAAAGTGTCCATTTTCTGTTTGTGGCAAAGTAAGAAGTAAAAACGTTCAAAGTGTTTGTGAAAAACCCGTGATGTTATGGCGAAATATCAGCACGGTTGGAGCGCATCTCAACCAATCAGCTTGCATGGCCGGAACTAACTGTTGTATAAACATACACAACTGGCTAATTTGTGTATTGCTGATGATTAAATGTTTGTTTGGGATTTTAATAAGCTTAACCCCTTAAATTTCAGGCCTGTTACATACTAAGCCTTATTACTCAGTAACTACAGGGGTTTCAGTGCAAATTCTTAGGTTATAGAAGAGTGTAATGAAACTTTGGGCCCTGGCCATCTAAGGGGTTAAATTACAGATAACTTTCTCAGCGAAAGAAAGTACTTCTTGCTTACCTGGCTCCAGGTTTGGTTGGCTAAGCATTGAGACAGCATTACAGCATTTTATACTATTATAAATGTATTACTTATCAACTTATAAACACCAACTAATCATATCAAAGCAAGAGTAAAATCGTTTAAATAAGATCAACACTCTTTGTAGGCCCCAGAGAGCTTAGCGTGGTCTCGGAGAGAGTATGCTTCCCCGTCACTCTCAGAGCCTCTTTCCTATCTGTGTAATCAGCAAGGAGGGTAGTGCAGCTAGCATCACGCTCGCACGGCGTAGTGGAGGTGTGCAGGGGGCTGAGAGCACGTTTGAGAAATCTTCTCTTAAAGTGTAGGTCCGCACACATTCCTTGGCCTTCCCCAGCGGTGTCACGCAGGCCCTCTGCAGCCTGGGCTGAGAGGAACAACAGAAATTTCAACTGAAGAGATCAATTATAGATAGTCGGAAATGAATGGGAAAAGTAATTTAATAAATTATTGAGTTGATGTCTTATATCATGTACAAAAGCAAATGAAAAATTAGATTGTGTATTTGGATGAGGCTGGATTTTAAAGAGCTTCGAAATTATATTTAATTAGAAAATTAAAAAAAAGAGAGTGAAGGGGAGAGAGAGAGAGAGAGAGAGAGAGAGAGAGTAGAGATCGGTAAAGGCGGTTACACATGGGAGGGTGAGGGAACGGGTTGGAGAGAGAGATAGAAGGCAACGTGCCAGATAGAAGGCGAATGGCCTGGATGGAGAGAGAGACTATTTAAAATCCTACATTTGCCTTGGATTTTACTTTTTGTCCTCGTGGTCAATTTATGACGTTCGTGTGGTTTTATGTACCGAAAAGCGAGTCATAATTCATCTATACATGACTATTTTCCAATCTCTCTTTATTTCCTAGAATAAAACAGGTTGTTTTTTGTTTCAGTGCGTTTAAGACTGATTTATGTAAATGAAATCTGTTCTGAGTGGCTGTCCTGTATTGTGCCTCATTCAAAAAGCTGTCTAGGCTGAAACACTCCTTCTAACTTCAGCGCGAATGGGTGGAGCTAAACTGCCACAGCCTAAATAGGCTGATATAAATAAACCCATAGGGTTTCTGTGACATCACACATGTAGTGAATTCAAAACAGGCTCTTTTTAAAGCTTAGCTTCCATACACAGACTGTATGAACGGGAGAGTTTTGAAATTCAGTGTTTAAACATTCCGTCAAACACTTTTATTTCCAAAAAGTTTGGAAAATTTGATTAACGTTATATAGGCTGTGGAGAAAAAGATGCTGTGAAAACACTGAAATGCTTTTTGGGGCTGAATAAAACCCCTGAATACATTGACGGTGCCTGAAAAGATAAACATATTCCAGTAAGAAGTGGGATCTTTGATCAACATGTATTCATCTTCGGTTGCCCCAGGTGTGGGTCACAAAAGAGAAAACATCTGTACCATAAACTCACAAAACCCCCACCTTTTGTCAACAGGGGGCTGGCGTGAACTTGATTTTGCACTGCTTTTGTTTCTCCCAATGCACAATTAGACGCAGGGAGCCTATCGAAATGTAAAGAAAAAACAGCCCATAAACCCCCGGGAAAAGAAAGCAAACGCAGATAGTAATTAGACGAAGGCAGAACTTGAAAGTTTGAGCACAGTTTCCTCCTCAGTGTGAACCACTGCCTGCCAGAGCCACAGGACAGGCGAGGGAGGAGATGAGGAGAAAGAGGAAGGAGGAGACGGGGGGGGGTGGGGTGGGGGTGGGGATGCAGGAGGAGGGCTAATTTATGTGTTTCGGCGCTACAGAATGTGCCGCAGAGGACGCCGAGAGATCGGGAATGCAAATTGAGAAGGTTTCTAGGTGAGGTGCTCCACAGTCACGCTTCGTGTTGGGACCCTCGCTCTGAACGGGACGCTGCGCACTGTCGCTCCCACGAGACCTACTTCGACGACTCGTATCATCTGTAGCTGTGTTGTTTAAGCACTGAAAGGAGAGGGGAAAAAAGCCTTTGCAGCCACTATTTATAAGATGAAAGGCCCTCTTCGGGGAACTACGGAATTAGTTATTTATTTTTTCCAATTAATACGTGTTGTGAGATACGTTTGGTTGTCACCCAGTTCCCTGGTGGGTTGATATTTGTGCGTTTGCTGGATAGAGTCCTCGCTGTTCAAAAGAGGCAATTCAGGAAAAAGGGAAAACAAAAGTTCCTTCCCTAGACTCTCAGCGGATGTCGCCGTGAACACACTTTGCACGCACTTAGAAAGTAGAAAGCCCGCCGAAAATTCCTGAACCTTCTCGAAAATCTATTGAGGCAGTGTTTCAGTAATGGACTTCACAGTGTGTAGAGGTTTTTCTTATGCCGAAAACGTCAAGGGCCCAGGAAAAAGAAGGTTTCAAGGTGGTAGGCTTTGTCATTGCTGTGACGAGAAGCTTTCATTCTGTGGGACACATTTGGCTCGTGCTATTTCATCCCTTTGAAGCTGGATCTGGGGCAATCAGAAGGTTTTCCTCTGAAATTCGGCCTCCAGCCAAGGTTCCTGGAATACAGTAATCCGAGGGCCCGAGCGAATGCAACGGGAGAAGAGCGACTGAGGGGAAGAGGGAAACAACCTCATAGTGGGAAACGGTTTCACTTTAACCACCAAGACACAAATCAATGGCTGTAAAAAAAAAAAATCCACATGAAGAACTGGAACAACTTGCCGTGATTAATTGGGTATATCAAGGGGAAAAGGAGTTGAGATAATCCCTAAACTGGAATTGAATGCGAAGCTTCATTTAGGTATAGATCCACGCCAGGCTGCTTTATTGAACTGTTTTCTTGCAGTTTAAAGTAAAGTTTTTTAAATAGGTGCCAAACTCCAATAGGGAAAAAAAGAATGTATTATTGCCCAATTTGCTTCACTCGCTCTCAATCGGAGTCGCATACATTTGGCGGGTGTCTGCGGGAAGGCCTGCAGGAAGGGAACAGAAATAGGTGTGTTAATGTAAAATGCGTGACTGCACTAATGAGGCCCGTTTAATATTCTGCAGTTCTAAGCATTAAATTATCATAAAGATGTTCGCAATTTAGTCAGTTCAAATGAGCAACTCATTGCCGGGGAATAAACTGTTCCTTTCTCAATTAATGAGTTGATGAAGGCTCGTGATTACTTCCCGCCACCGCTGTCAACACATTCAAAAGGCCTGCGCTTGTCCAATGATGGGCATGTGAATAGAAGACTCCTCTTTCTTCTCAGAGTACAGCGAAGTTCCTGCCAGTGCTATGAATGGAGTTCTCTTTTCCACCTTATGCCAACGTGTTCTCTCATTGCGTCCCTGATTGAGCTAATTCAGTTGGCTTTAGAAAGGCGGTTGGAAATCGGAAGCCTGTGTAGATGCACTCTGAACGAATGTGGGGAGGGGTCTGGTTGCAGCCGGCTTTGTTCTGACATCTGTCAATGAAACGCGATGAGCGGCTGGAATGTGACTTTATTAGCCATTTTCAAAGCAGGCTCTAAAAGTGGTGCTCACGGTAACCAGGGTCAGCGTCGCCATTGTGTCCGTCCATTATGGGTTGTAGCTTTTCCAGCCAAAGCGCATGTGTATGCGGATGAGGTTCGTCAGACAGTAGCAGCTGAAATACAGCTCTGCTAACCCGAACCACCGCTGCTCTTTTCTGCAGCATTGTAATTGAATAACTTAGCAACAAAAAAAGTGCTCTCGTCTCTTTCTTCTCTCCTGCTACACCGAGAAAGGAAGGAGAAAAAAAACGTCTGCTCTGTAACTACCTGGGAAAGCAACCCATCAACAGCTGTTAGAGCTGACTTGAAGGTTAAATATTAGGAAGGAATCCAATTTCTCTTGTCTATTCAGCTCAGCGGTGTGTTAGATTGCAGCTGGAGTGTGCTTAGCGAGTGTGGGGATATGAAGTGGGCTAATCAATCCCCTCTGCCTCATTCTCAAATTCCTCTCATATCAGGTCCCTGGCCCCCGGGCAGGCCTTCTGCCTTCCGAAAGCCAATTCCACACGAAATAAGAACTGTGACCTGCAGCTAGAGGGTGAAGTTGAGTTTTCCCTTCATGATTAATCTCTTCTTGGGTGGCTTTCAGGAAAAAAAGGGAGGGAGTGGGAGAGAGAGAGAGAGTGGGGGGTAGAGGGTGGAGGAAAAAATAAGAAAACATGCAAGTCGCTGCCTTGTGACGGGCAAGTTTTTTCTCAATGAGCTCGGTGCACTGGAGCCTGCTCATCTAGTACCGAATAAGAAAAGATTTTTTTCTTTGACAGGACTTCGTGTTGACATTGAGGAAACGAAGTAGCTTCTGGCACAATTAGTCCTGCTGCTGCTGTAATTGCCGCCTCAGCAACAGCAATGATGAAAGTGTGAGAGTGTTTCCGAACAGTTTCTCAGTCAAGACTTCTGAGGAATTGGTCCAACGAGAGGCGCGTCAAGTGTTCGTCACCTAAGAAATGTATGATAGCGGGAGATAAACAATCGGCATTCAGTCTTAAACATAAAGATGCTAAAATGTTTTCTTTCATGACGACTTTTGGTTCTCTAAAAGGCCTTATAGTGGATGGTTCTTTGGAAAACCATTTTTGTTTATGAGATTTGAACCTATTTAAAGTTTAAAGAACCGCCACATTATGTAAATGTTCCAGGAAGAAGCCCTAAATTGGTGTAGAATCTTTTCATTATGTGAACGGTTCTTTACGCCCTCAAAAAGTCACGCAAACTCACAAATCTCTTTTAAAACCATTTACTAGTATCTCCGTAAGTTTTTCTTAAATTTGTTCTTGAGAACGGTCCTAAGAACTCACAGCCTGTTCTTAAACTGCGGCATTGTTTCTGCCTTGTGCTCTTGAGTGTGAGTCGATTCTGTTCTACCTTAAGAACGAATCCCTAGTAAGAAAACACTGGTGAATATCAGAATCTTCACCACAACTGCTTAAGTGGGTTTTAGGAAAAAAGCCGGATTCTTCTTAAGATCGCTTGGAGAATAAGGCCCATAGTTCTTTAGGGAATCAATATGACATCACTCAAAGAATCCTTTATTTTAAGAGTAAATTATGTCAAAAAAGCACAATGTCATAGAAGAATGACTTTTGGTTCTTTCCTTGGAGAACCGTATTTGTAAATAATATGTATGAGTGTTTAAACACCCTCCCCTTAATATAAAGGTTCAATGTAGAATCTTTGCATTATGTGAAGAATTTCTAAACCTGTGAAAGTTCCTTCACACTTTTTCAAACATGGTTCTTTTGGGAACCAAAAGTGGTTGTTCTATGGCATCACACAAGAAAGATGACAAAATGGTCCGTTCCGCACTGCCATAGGAGAATGACTTCTGGTTCCTATAAAAACTTTTCAGGGGTTCTTTGGAGAACCATTTATGTAAATTAGATGTGTGAGTGCTTCAAGAACTTAATTGTAAAGTTTATAGAAAGAACCCTTAAATTGGAGCCGTGACATTATGTGAAAGTTCTTTTAAACCTTTCTACGGTTCTTCACGCTCACAAATCTCAAACATGGTTCTTTAGAGAATTCAAAAGTGGTTCTTCTGTTGCATCACTTTATTTTAAGAGTGAAAGATGCCAAAAGGATTATTTGACGCCAGAGAAGAATGTTTGGTTGCTTAAAAAACCTTTCCAGATAGATCTTTTGAGAACTATTTTTGCAAAAGAGATGGATGAGGGTGAAGAACCTTTAACCTTTAAAAAGTTTGTTGGCAAAATCTCTTTTTAAGAGGTGGTTCTTTAGGGCACCAAAGGTGATTCATCTATGGCATCACTTAAACAACCCTTTACGGCTCTGTGGTTCTGGGAAACAAACATTTTTTCTTAGTTGTTGAACGTACAGCATTCATACAATGTTGATTTTAGCTCATTTGCAAATACTACATGTTTTTAGAAGATATTTTTGCATTTTTCCAATATACAAGCACAAGCTCTATGCTCTGCTTAGAATATCCATTTCTTCCTAATGCTTCAAGTTAATTTACCATCGCCATTTAAGCACACAGTGAGACAAAAACTCAGCCAATGAGTAAAGTGCTGAGAGTAGAGGTAAGGCGATATAACCTTAAAGTGCCAGTGTAGCATTTTATAGCTTATAATGACATCTTTCACTGAGATTGGACCTGTCAAGCACTCATCCATCTAGCTGGATTGTACTTAATGGCCACTGGTTAGAGTTCAGACACAGTGCTAAAATGCCCCTCAGTAGCCCCAAGTGTTACTTGGAAAGGCTTCAAGTATTGGAGCTATTTTTTCCAACAAGGCTACAAAGATATGTATCTTTCATTAATGCTCATAATACTTCATTACTTGTGTGGGTGATGCGAATAGTTAGAACAGATGTTATGCAAGAGGCCATGTATTGCAGTGATTTTATCACAGATGAGGGTGTTATTAACTTATATTATTGTCATGTAATAATTAACATATTATAACACTGTTAACACAAACACCTTCGCTTTATAAGTAGTTTTTTTCTCACCAAATTACCACTGCAATGATAATGCTACTTTCCATTAGCACCCTTATGTGATTTCTAGTTTTATTTAGCACCAAGCTAACAGTGTTGTATTCCTTTTTCTCATGCTGGGGCTGAATTTTAAATGACTCTCTACATAGTGCACAGAGTAGAAATCAAAATACTGGCTCTCTCATCCATACATTGCATTATATATCTATCAATTAACCATGATTGGGACACATATCTATATTTCTGTACTGGACAGATTTGGGATGCAGTCTGGGTTTGATGCTACTTAAAGCAGATCTGACTAAGGCTGGCTTCACACAGTAGAACTTTAATACAACTTGAATGTTGTGAGTTGCCTGCAACATGAAAAACAATCAAAGTTGCATGCAACACATTAAATTACTAGTTAACCAAATAATGATTTTATATTTTTGACCCATCACGTTGTTCTTGCTGGAAAGTCATCTATAAAGTGTTTTACATAGCATTGCACCATTTTTAGCATTGCATTTTTTGCCAATGCTGTTCTTTTTTCCTATATATGTACATATGGAATTTCCTCTCTTTGGATCCCAAGTGAATCAGAGTTCTATGAACAGTTAGGGGACATCATAAGAGGAGAAAATTAATCTAGCTATATAAATGACTAAAATAGAAAGAACAGTGGCGTAAGCAGCCGTTTCCTCAGCTGTGAGCGTTAGCTAGATTATGGCTCTGGTATGGTTGGCTAGGTAATGCAGCTGGGTACAGAAATGTTCTTTGAAAGTATGTAGCTCGACGTGGTCACATGAGGGGTTATTCCATTTTGATCGCCTGTTTCATGAAACTTTTCTACAAAGACGCTTGCAACTGTTGCGGATGAGTTTCCGCAAAAGTTGCAGGATGCTTTACTTTAAGCAGGTCAAGTGTAGTTTTTGTCATGTAGCACAAGGATTTATACTGAATTCATTTGTTGTTAGGTGGTCATAGGTTCAGGATCTGAGCAGATGTTCTAATTCAGGGTGACCTACAGTTAGGTAGGCGAATGTAGCATTAGCAGCCGTGTCCAAGGACTCTAACTGATAATGTTCTTCATATAATGCTCAAGAAACTTAAAACCTATCATTGCTCTGACGATTTTAGGCTTTTTGCTTTTTTTTGGCTTTTTTACGAGTGGATCAGACACAGCAGTGCTGCTGGAGTTTTTAAACACTGTGTCCACTCACTGTCCACTCTATTAGACACTCCTACCTTGTCACTCCACTTTGTAGATGTAAAGTCAGAGACGATAGCTCATCTGCTGCTGCACAGTTTGTGTTGGTCATCCTCTAGTCCTTCATCAGTGGTCACAGGATGCTGCCCACAGCTGTTGGCTGGATATTTTTGGTTGGTGGACTATTCTCAGTCCAGCAGTGACACTGAGGTGTTTAAAAACTCCAGCAGCACTGCTGTGTCTGATCCACTCGTACCAGCACAACACACACTAACACACCACCACCACGTCAGTGTTACTGCAGCGCTGAGAATGATCCACCACACAAATAGTACCTGCTCTGTGAGGGTCCATGGGGGTCCTGACCACTGAAGAACAGGGTAAAAGGGGGCTAACAAAGTATCAGAGAAACAGATGGACTACAGTCTGTAACTGTAGAACTACAAAGTGCACCTATATAGTAAGTGGAGCTGATAAAATGGACAATGAGCGTAGAAACAAGGAGGTGGTCAGAATATATATATAGTATATGTTACAAGCTTTAAGCAAAACAAGCTTTAAACAAAACATACAACGTCGTTGAGTTTATTCTCAAACGGCCCAAAAATGTGCATGTGAATCACTGTTAGCTTATCGCTATCATACTATTAGAATCCCATTACGGTGCTAGCAGAAGCATTAGCATTATCATAGGTGTGTTTTTCTTTATGTCTTGACATTCATCTCCTGATCTGAAGGCCTTCTCTGACAGTCACGGTTCGTCACTAACTCTCAGTACATCAGCTCAGTGCTCTTAATTGCTTGGCTGAGCTGTGTTGTGAGCTGGGATGGCGCTGGAGTGAAAAATGTGGATCATCTGGGGGTTCCTGAGGACTGGATTGGGAAACATTGCTTTGAAGGAACTGTATAAAGCCTGTGATCTCATTTGTCTCAGTCGTTGTTAGTGGAGATGTTCTGACCAATCTCCAGGTCTCTCAAGACACCAGGTCCGCCCAGAAATGTACGGATTTGTGCTGCTAAGTGGCCTCTAGAACCATTTGCATTTTTAATTCCTTAATGATGATCCCAAGCTCAATCTGCAAGCGTTACACACACATCTAGTAAATTTTTCAGCGTTTAAAATGCTCTCTTTGAAAAACAGCCCATTTGCCCACCATCCCCCCTGCCAAACAAATTGGTGAAGAACAACAAAGTTCAATCTGTGTCGGAATACTTCTTTGTTCTCCGTTTCCGGAATGCACTTACCGAAGTGCTCTTTTGCATCCTGGATAAGGTAGCGGTCCACAGGGGGATGTGAGGGAAAGTGGGGAAATCAGCCTCCTACAGCTTTTAAGCACCTCTGGGTTGGACGAAACAGTAGGCACAGTCATCTACACACCAGGCTAAATGGAAGAGTGAGGTAGTGAAACAGCTCTGATACTTCTAATGGGGGAGGCCTGTGGTTCTGTAAACATGTTCTCCTTACTGGCGAGGGGTCTGTAACATTCATTAAAGATGGAGCGGCTGGGCTAAGTAACTTTTCATCCATGTCAGGAGTGCTTTTTGAGGAAGACTCGCATTGTGACACAATGTCCACAAAATACGAGCAAAAGGAGCTTTTAATTTCGACTTGTATGTTAACTAGCAGCGTTGGAGCTCTGTACAGAGCGTTTTATGAGTATGTTAATATGAAAGATTAGATTATACAGAGGTAGATAGTGACAAGGGAGATTTATGCTGTTTAGAGGTCTGCTAGCTGACCGCAGCCTGATGGATGAAACACAAAATATCAGATTTCAAGCTGGGTTCATGCAAAAGTTTGGGCAACCCTGGCCAAACTACATGTTTTATTGATTTTCTAGGTAAAATAAGTTAACTCATCCTCTACTGTATCAGAATTACTAATTATTACTAATTACTAATTATATTAATTATTTGAAAAAAAAATATATATATATGGCCTGTTCCAGTACATAGTGTATATACATACACACATACATACATACATATAAATGTGGGCAGCACGGTGGCGCAGTGGGTAGCGCTGTTGCCTCACAGTGCGAATGGCCTCGGTTCGATTCCCCGCTGGGTGACCAGGGTCATTTCTGTGTGGAGTTTGCCTGTTCTCCCCGTGTCTGCGTGGGTTTCCTCTGGGTACTCCGGTTTCCTCCCACAGTCCAAAAACATGCAGTCAGGCTGACTGGACATGCTAAATTGCCCCTAGGTGTTAGTGTGTGTGTGACTGTGTATGTCTGCTGTCTGCCCTGCGATGGACTGGCGACCTGTCCAGGGTGTATCCTGCCTTCCGCCCAATGACAGCTGGGATAGGCTCCAGCACCCCACCGTGACCCAGAAGGATAAGCGGTTTAGATGATGTATGTATGTATGTATATATAAATGTGTTAAACTAAATGAAAATTGTATCTAAAATGTCAAACTGACACAGCCCTCTATGGTCAGTGCAAGTAGTAGAATGGGAACTAACAATAACTAAATTGGGAGAAAGAACTGAATAAAAATCCAGTAAAAAAAAAAACTAATAAGTTTCTTTTCACTTTTTTTTTAGATTGAGCTGAACTTAAACTTTTAGTCCAGAGAGGCCATGAGGCAGTTCTAATTCTTTGGACTGTTATCTTGATTTCACTACTTAACTGTGATCTCAAAATAACAAAAGTTGTTTTCTCAGTACTGCAACATATTTGTATTGTGATCTCAAGATAAGTTGTGGTTTTGAGAAAACAGCTTTTGTTATCTTTACATCACAACACAATTAAGTCATGATCTCAAGACAACAGTACAAAAAATTAGAACTACCTCATGGCCTCTCTGGGCTTCTGTATTTTTAGACCAAACTTAGTTGCTGTACTAAAATTCTAAGTTTTAACCAAACCAAGTTCAGAAAAGCTATCAAGACGTTTGACTTTAAATATCAAGGATGTTTTCCCCAAAAATATGGTATCAATTTAAACTTTATAGTCTGCTTTTTCCAAAGAATTTCTCTGCCTGTTTCAGTGAGCCAAGAATAAGGAATAATTTAAAAAGCTCCTGCACCTTTACATGAGCGTCTATATGAATCTGCTCAGGTGACGAGCGACTGCAGTTAGGTTTGACAGTGCATTTGCCGGATTTCATGTCAGGCCTGAACTGAGTTAATCATGCCTGCAAAAAAGCTAAAACATCACATTCACCAAAACATCACATTCAGCCACAGCGTAAAAAACTGAGTGTATGGGCGAAGCTACAGTACATACCACCCCCCCTTCACCCACAGTGCCCTCGTCTCTCCCCTAGAACACTGTATCACTCAGACCTTATCTCTGACAGCTAGGCCCCGGAGCTTCACTATATTGATGAATAAAATAGTACCTTTTCCCAATTAGGTTTCCTAGTGTTGGCAAGAAAATGCACTGGCTGTAGCAAGAGAAAGAGGGAGAGGGGGAGAAGTAAAAAAAAAAAAGATGTCCCATATATTTGACGGTCTGCAAAGGCAGCATAAAAGTTGCTCCGGCTCTTAATGATGGGGCCGAGGATGATGATGTGGAAGACTGACACTTTGTCAGAAGCTTTTATGAGCACAGGGGCCGAAAGTGCAAGAGGAGGAGGGCTTCTGCCACGACTCTTCACCTCATTGTCCTCTTTGGGTGAGGAAGAGGAGGATGAGGAAGGGGTGGGGGGTTTATATGTGTGAGTGTGTGTGGTAGTAGTAAGGGGGCTGGTGCAGATGCCCCCGCACACACAGTGCCTGTCATCTTCAGAACGCTCGAGCCGCGCTGCACTTAGGCCCCATTTGCTTTTAAGGGTGTGTGACAGGACAGCGAGCGCGTATGATCAAACTTCCCTTTCCCCGCACACGCTCTTGACAGTTGGCTGGGAGAGAGCCCTAATGCACTGTCACCAGCGCTCTCCACTCAGCTGCTCAGATTTACCTTCCCCATCTGTCCTAGCGCTCGCCCAGGCAGAGGTAGCGCTGGAGGGAGGGACACTGAGCGCAGCGTGAGTGCTCCCGTCTGGATTTGGGACGGAACCCTGCATTGATAAAACTTTGGCAACACTTTCTTTGTGTCCTGCTACAAAACATTGACATAACCACGCCAAACATATCATGGTGGATGTCATATTGTTGCTGGCCAAGGAAAAACATGTATCTCTAAAAATGGTAACTTTACAGGAGAAGGCAAGAACATTATTATCTTTCAAAGTTGACATAAGGAGCTTTCGTTCCAAGCGATTTTGGAGCCTTTCTATTGGTCCATTCGTCATGACAGTTTTTTCATACAATGTAAATGACAGTCAATATCTTTAAATAATGTAGAAAAGTAAAAATCAACAAAAAAGAGATACGTATTTATTACTAGTACAAATAATTTGGAAATATGTAGAACAGAATAACAAATAAGTGGTTTAAATACGGCATCAGCAAAAATGTGTTATGCGCTTGTGAAACCCCTTATAGAAAAGTGCATTATGAATTGGGAGCTTGTGTGCGTCTACACTGCTCACTTGTCAGTCATTTTATAAGACCCTCCTCAACATCACATAACTCCACCCCCATGTCCATCTGCTTAACTAAGAAAACATGGCAGAATCTGGTTAGCGGCCTGCGCTGGCAGGTTCTAGTACTGTGGGGAAAAAGCAAACTGTGCTACTAAAATAAAAAACACGTATTCCAACGCATTGGATGCACTTTTAAAAGACTGAAAGGAGTATAACATGCAAAGGGGATAAAGTTGGAGGCAAAATTAGTGATGATCCACTTGGACAAAAACGCATTTATAAAGCGTTTAACTGTTGCGATAGCTGACTTTACCTGGCTCTTGATTCGCTATGTAAAGTAATGCTTTGGATAAACCACGTTGATAGAAATGTACGATATATGGCTAAAAGAATGTGGAAGCCTGACCATCACACTTACAAGCTTGTTGGACATCCCATTCCAAAATCACGGGCATTAATATGGAGTTGGACCACTTTACACCTATAACAGACTCCACTCTTCTCGGAAGGCTTTTCAGCAGATTTTGGATTTGTGAATTTGTGCCAGTTCAGTCAAATGAACAGTCATCCTGGTAATATTGGTCTTGCTTGAAAAAAAAAAGATGTTGCCATAAAGTTGGAAGCATATAATTATCTAAAATGTCTTTACTGTATACTGTAGCATTAACATTACTCCTCACTGGAACTAAGGGGCAGAGCCCAAAACCTAAAGACCATTATCCCTCCTCCACCAAACTTTACTGTTGGCAATATGCATTCCACAAGGTGGTGTTGCCATGGCATCCCCCAAACCCAGATTTATCCACCTCACTGTCAGATAATAAAGCGTGATTCATCATTCCAGCGAACACGTTTCCACTGCTCTAGAATTTAGTGTGGGTGTGCTTTACACCACTCCAGCGGACACATGGCATTGAGCATAGTGATCTTTGGCTTGTGCGCAGCTGCTCAGCCATGGAGACCCATTTCATGAAGCTCCTGATGCACATTCTTGCGCTGATGTTGCTTCCAGAGGCAGTATGGAAATCTGTAGTGAGGGATGCAACAGAAGAGTCTGAGTGGTCTACCGAGCTTGCATGAAGCTTGCATGGCTATCTGCTTGATTTTATACACTTGTTAGCAGTGGATGTGGCCGAAACACCTGAACTTAATAATTAGGAGGGGTGTCCACATACTTTTGGCGACATATCATATATAATGCTACACTCCCATGCAAGAAAACGATGCTAACTAGCTAACACAGGTAGTGAAGGTTCTTTTAGCTTTTTATGTCTTTTAGCTGGGTTCCTGAAAGCAAGCATAGCCATCATAAAATAATTAGCATCTAGCCATGGTATTCGCTGTTATTATTTTGACATTATTGTTCTAGCTATGAAAAGGACTGCACTTAATGTGAGAAGTAGACAATATAGCGTACTTTGATCTCCTCTCAAGCAACATTAGCATAATGCCATACTTTAATTAACTATATCTAAATAACGAAGAAAAGCAATACCCTCGATAAAAATTGCATCTCATTCCTGGAAAGTGAAGTCATGCCAATCCTTGGTATGGCTGGCGAAATGAAGTCTGATGGGCACAGTTGATTTTACAGGTGTGCTTTTTGTCGATGGATGGGAATAAGAAGTGGATCCAAAGAGAAAAAAAAACATTCCAGTGTTGTTGTAGTTCACCTACGTGGCCTAATGAACCTTTAAGTGTAGCAAATAAACAGTAATTTTACGTTAAATGTGCAGAAGTGTGCTCTCTGTAGAGGAAGCGTTCTTATTGTTGACCAGGGTGCCCAAACTTTTGCATATTACTGCATGTCCAGTAATGTAACAGGGCCATGTTATCATTACTGTTAACGGTCATGAGAGATGTCTTCATTTTTGTTGTCGTGATGGCTAACTACAGTACACTTAGCAAAAACTGGCATGTGACATAAGCTGTCATGACAACAAGCATAATAGCATCAGTCATAATAACTGGTAATGGTAACATGATGCTGTTATATTACTGAACAAAATCTGTCCTGACAGCGTATGACATCTGCTATGACATGTTTATGGCCTGGTTATGTTAAAATTATGTAGCAGGGTTTCAAAAAGGAAAACATCAACATGACTTCATTCAATTGTGTGACATCACTGCGCATCAATTTCAGAGTGAGTGTACTTTTACCAAAAAGCGATCAAGTTAAAAAGATAAAACATTAAATATCTTGTCTTTGTACTATTTGGCTTAAACACAGGCCAAAGTAGATTTACTGCCCCAACTGGTTGTGGAAGTGAGGTTTGTACATATACTTATTATACACAGGTGCACTTACAGAAGTGGTGGTGTCGACATAATCAGTGTCAGTGGTGTGTGAATGCTCCCCCAAACACTACAGCCATCGGGAGTGACACACACTGATGGATGCTGGAGCGTGTGAGCGCGGGCCTGTGCTGGAGCTTATGAAATAACCATGACATGTGGCCAAATAATTTACATGCTCTCAATTTTGACTCACTGAGAGAGGGTCCTTTGGCTTATCAGCGCTTAAAAACGCATCCTTTAAAAGCCGCAGGCAAATGACACAGCCCGGGAATTTAATGATTTTATGAATCAGAGCTTCTCTCGGTGGCTCTCATGAGATGGACCGAGATAGACGAGGGGGTGCGTGGTGGTGGTGTGGTGGGGGGGTTAGAGAGGTGGACTCGTGGGTAGTTTTGTAGGCTTGAAGGCTTTTCTCTGCCATAATCTTGGGAAAGCAAATATAGCCTGTCCTTAATGTTTTGCCGCGCATCGCTCTAAGGTCTCCATTATGCTGTTTTCTCTATGATTTAAACAGCACTGTTTTCACAGAAGCTACAGCGTGTAGTACAAGTCTCTTAAAATCCCTAATAAATATGAAATTGCATGTGATGTGTTTTTCTCCCCTCTCTCTCTCTCTTTCTCTCTCTCTCACTCTCTGGCTCTCTCTATGCGCTTTGATCATGCAATCCCATGACAGATCCATCAGGACTCTCTTCATCTCTTGCAGAAATGGGCTGTGCTTAATTGGTGCTACCAGGAATATATCAAAGCGGCGAAAACCGGATGCTCGCCGAACGGCGTACACAAAAAAAAAACAAACCTTCAGAATCGTTGGCTTAAACCTCCGGCCGCTTAAGAGGGAGCGGTCTGCGTTTCTGCATGTGGAAACGTTTTTGGAACGACAGGTGCACGAGGCGACCACGACTTTAGTGCATCATGACAGAAATCCTCCTCTTTGTAGTACTGGGGGTTGTCGCGGGGCCCTTATTCTAATCTTATTTAACAGTCTCTGCCCGACGCTCAATTCATTGCCGGGCCGCTCAGATTGGAGAATTTCCAAACAATCCCGAGTTCACCCAAGCTTGGAATTGGTTTTCTGTGGAACATCTCCCTCCTCCTCCCTTTGGGCACTTTACCAATTTGACCAAATTTGTTCCATTGCTGGTTCTAAGCGTCAGACGTGGGTTTTTTTTCGGCCCTTCCGCGGCGCGTCTGCTCCCACACATTTGCACATTCTTTGCAGAACATTAACGGCTTTGTTAGAAGCAGGGGGGCCAAGGCCGTTCATCAGAGGACTTGAGGTCAGACTGAATAAGATTTCTCAGGGTGCAGATGCTGGACTAGGGTCTAGGGTGCTTGTCTCCGATGAATAGACGAAAGTAGTTGTGGACAGAGTAAGCAGCATTTAGCAGCAGACTAAAGCTAACTTTCTGCTATCTGACTAGTAATGGTTAGTTATGTCAGTCAGGATGAACTGGTTGAGGTACAGTAATTTTTACACTGGAAATTCTGAAAAGGGAGATATTTCAGTTTTCCTTTCAAAGAAATATAATAAATATGTTTCTGATGAGTTGCCGATTCCTCCAATGTCAGTGTTTTACTTTTGCTTCACATAAAAAAGACGAAATGCAACAATTCTTCTTCATGTTTTCTGGGTTATGTTTGCTAATTGCACACATTTTGGGTCAGTGGACCCCCTAAAGTTGCTATGGCCAGCCAGTGCCCACCTAATTATACTGTCCTAAATTCACAACTGCTAACAAAGCTTGCAGTTGGGTTTTTCAGCCTCTTTCTGACAGCCCCCTAGTGGCCATTCTGCCATCGAAAAGGAAAATGATTCTGACATTTAGAATTAATATAATTAACTAGACTTTTTTCTGCAACTCTGTTATCACATTAACTAGGACATTGTTGGCTCTCTGTGTTGAGCTGCTAGTGAGCAATGAGGGGTGAAAGGGGAGGGGTGAGAACCTCCTGATGTAAAAACAATCCACATCTCTCCACAAAGACCATTGTGCTGAGATAACAGACAGCATAACGGCGTCTTTCTTCATATTGAAAAAACTGCAATGCCAATAACAAAAAAAAATAACGTTTAAACACAATAAAAAAACTCTTTTATGAATGTGACTTGCTTGCTCACCTAAGAAAATAAAAATCTAGTTTGCTTCTGGTTTTCTAAATCATACATAGAGGCATCAAAATATATGTCATTGACATATATTCATTACTGAAGAAGAAAAAATGGCATAGTTCAACTAAGGGTCCTCCAAAAGAAGGCAAAACATGTACTTTATGGCTCCTGTGAAAAGGGGTTAAAGAGCTGTCCACTGAAGGGTTCTTTAGGGTAGGAGTTCCCCACCTTTTTAACAGTGTGGACCGATGCACAGTCCACCAGGCCTTTCATGGACAGAGGTAGGTGTGTTGGGTCTATGATGATTAGCCCATGCAGGCCCACCAATCAATTATAATACCCCAGTAAACCAACTGTTCTGTACATGCTTCCATTCACTTTGTACTGCCTGTATTTTAGGGATGTGCTGTATGCTAAGAGAAGATAAACAAGCAGAAAGTTTGGTAGATATTTGGTGCTTTGCTGTGAATTTGCCTCTCCTGAATGCGTGGCTTCTTTGGACAGATCTATCATAACCCTTTTCCATACCTTACCTGTTATATTTGCCACATGGATATGCTGTCATTAGGTCAAACACAGTGTGATATACGCTGATATGTTTAAAATAAAAAAAATAATAATAGGAATAACTTTTTAAAATAAAAAATATTATTGTAATAACATTAATGCATTTATGATAATAATATATAGTGTTAAAATCAGCAGTTAAGACACTAACTCCTCCAATGGGTGCTCAATGCCACATTGTTACAGCCTGGTATCAAATGATCTCCACGGCCCGGTGGTTGGAAACCTCTGCTTTAAGCCTCGGTTCACTACACAACTTTTAAATGTCTAACCAGGTTATAAAAAGACTGGCCATTTAACACAATCTGGCTGTTTTTTTGCTGTTTTTTTTGGGCGACGGAAATATTGGGGATCCACCCTAAACAAATAGGGACCACACACAACTTTTAAAATGCTGCTGAACCGAACGGAACTCACCGGACTCCAAACCATGAGAACCCACGCGTTCTCCCTTTACTAGGAGACCCAAATAAACAAACGTGGAGCGGCTCACTGCTGTTTTCTTTGCCATTCGCGCCAAATAAGCAGCAGGTAAACATGTTTAAGTGAGGGTCATGGATTTAAAAATGTGGCCAATGTGGGATTTTTAGAGTTTTAAATGTACTTAAACTCGACTGTGGCTTAAAGCTCATTAAAAAATGTAAAAATTCTACATGTGAGTGACTTTTCTCCATTTTTCTTTGTTTACTTGCTGTATTTTCTTCTTTTGCACTCTCAGTTTTCATTGGCTGTTGCAGGAATCTGTTCAGATTGAATCATTGACCAGTTGATACCACAAGATCACGTTCAAAGTCAGATCGAAAAAATCAAACGTTTGATAAACTCTGACTGCTCTGAAATGATCGGGAGGCAGTAAATCTAAGTCTGCGCCCCTCACACACGACTCGACTCTCTCTCCAACTGTCGAGTCTAACTGACCCAAAAATATGCAGACTAGAGCCGACCAGCTCAGGCTCAGCCAGACTGAAAATCAGGGCTAAAACCGGGGTAAAAGTCGTCTAGTGTAACCCCAGCTTTATGGAACCAAAATTGGTTCTTCTGTGGTATCACTCCAGCCAATATGACGCCTTTATTTTCTTTAAGAAAGTATGATGCTGTTGTGCTGAGAATGTTACACACACCCGTATTGTAGGTACAAGCTTCTGGAATGGTTCTCGGCTTGGATGTATAGTTCTAGAGAAAACTTTAATTGACACAGGATGTTTCTATTTCTGTGGCGTGGCTGCAAAAAATCCTCTATTTTTTAACAGCATAGGTGTGTCTTATCAACAAACAACTGAGAGCATGTTAGCTTGACCTCTCAGCTATTTAAAATCTCCCAGCATCACAAGAAGCACTTGACTAGAACTTTGCGATCGACTGCCGGGAAAGGATTCCCTTTTTGAATCTTGGCTTCTGTCAAGGTTTCTCCTTCGGTCTCTCCTGCCCCTGTCACTCATGGCTTTCTCATTAATGGTCTGGACATTACGACTAGATGCTTTGTGAGAATCTGCATTGTAATAAACCCTATACAAATCAATCTGAACTGAACTGAATTGAATTGGTTTTAGCTTTGGAAGAGCTGCACTACAGTACAAGCAGTTCAAGGCCATGCATATGACTTCTTTTTCGTCATATTTCCATCCAGTCAAAACACTGAAATCTCCCAGATTCCACCAACTTTAACAAAACCCCTATTCATTCAGAGCTGGAGCCGCAGTTTTTTAAACACTCGCTCTCAAAGCCAAACATCGATCAATCACGTTCTGTTTGAATTCAAGCAGAAGGGGAATGAGAAGCATTCGCATTAAAAATGCATCAGATTTTTAAACAACCGGTAATTATCCGTGAATGACCACACTCATTCTGGCTCGGAATTATATCCACAATAAACTGTAATGCTTTGCTCCAACACTAGCCCATTGCGCTTAAACTGAAAGAACCCTCCGGCAACGTTCTTCTAAAGAATCATTGCTTTTAATGGAGCAACTTCAGTCCTGACTCTTTGTAGGTGCATTTCAAACAATGGATATGGCCTACAACTCTGTGCTGCTCTGTTAATTCCCCAAACGATGCCATCTTCCTAATCGCCCGGTGCTAACACTAATCTAGGTGAACTTTTGTTTCTTGGACGTCTAATGCAGGATAAAGACTCCTTAGCAGAGGCACCTGTCTACATGATGTACGAGCAGGGCACAATGGGCTACTAAAAGTTGATATACTGTAATTGTGTGCGATGATTAGAGGTATAAAACCTCCTGTAAATGCCCCATTGGGATTGGCAATATTAGCTCGTCCACTGAAATGCACGCCCACTGCTTTTTTTAATTTAAAGGACGAGTGTTGGCGGAAAGACGGTTTCAGAAGCGCAGTGGAGGTTTACGTATAGATAAAGACCTGAATGCTTCATAAACCGTTACTTTAGAGCCGGGAAGATAAGTGTGTGAATTAGGCTGCCGTTAATGTGCGAGTATGTAAACTCTGCAGCGGGTTTTGGCGAGAACAGCTTCAGGCAGCAAAAGCAATTAAGAAAAACTTAAAATAATTTGAACTAATTCTTTTCTCGTTATCTGCAGAAAATAAAGCATTATATGTTGATTATGAGTGGAGAAGAAGTCCTTTATCTGCAGTGAGAATACCTTATGCTGAGGCGGCTGCTTTCAAGAGGCTGCTTCAGGGGATAACATGAGTGGAATTCTCTTTTTCTTGCTTCTCTCTCTCTCTCTCTCTCTCTCTCTCTCTCTCTGTCTTTCTTCTATTTGCAAGCTTTGCTCTTTCTTTTGCCTCTGCTGTTTTTTTTCTTGCCTTCACTTTCAGTAGTACAGATTCATTAAACATGGTGTCATCGCGAGTTAGCCTTCATCTGTCCAAAGCAGCCACTCCTGCCCTGTCCATTTGCTTTTAGAAACAATTTGCTGGTGTGCAGTGGGAGAATAATAAAGTGGAGTGAATCAGAGGGAAGGCATGGTGTATTCAGAAGAAGCATGTTGCCACGACGAGTGGATCTGTGCTTCGGAGGGTTTCTGTGTGCTGAAACATCAGCGGCAAACTGAATGTTGGAGCTAGGCCTTCAAATTAGGCCATAAATGTCAAAACTCAGTCAAAATGTGAGGAAAAAACCCACCTCTTCTGCTAGCGCCCCTATGGGATTCTAGTAATTTGCCAGTGCTGAGCAAATGGAGATTTGCATGAACATTTTTTGGCCATTCTAGATTAAACATAGACTTCTGAAGCTTCTTAAAGACGCTCCATGTTTTACTTAAAGCTTGCGACAGATATTTTAGTGTATATTTTAGTAGTTTCACAGTGAGTCTCTTAGTAAAGAGGCCTGGTATAGAGCTGCCGCTGTTTTCCATTTCTAACAATCCGTTGTTTAGGCTGCACAGCCTGATGTATCTAGGACTCCTAGACAGCCAGAGTGATGTTTTATTTATGATTAGTTCCATCCTTTGTAAATAAAAATGTGACTAATCGATTCCACTGTCACTTTGTAATTGTGCTGGTGGTTAATTTAATGCTTTAGGCCAAATCTTCAGCTCTTAAAGTCCTAACCAATAGGAGAGCTCGCTTAGCTGTATCTACGTATATAGCACGGAGAAAAACAATTCCCGATTTTCCAAGATCTTCCATTTAACCCTTTTGTTTAGAGTACAACACTAATACTTGCAGACCTTAAATACAAGCTTGATTCTGTTGAATAAAAAGAACTAAAAATTGCAGGCATGTATATTTTAGTTCTCATTAATAATTAGGCCTTCTCTGATATGTATTTTATATTCATATGTACTTTCTAATAACTTTTCTAAGCTTAACCATAACCTACTCCTAACATTAAATCAAACGGCTTTGCTCTGTCATGGCTGATATCGAGCTCTGTGAGGAACTGGTGTGGATTTACAGCAATTTATTACTGAAAAACAGCAGATTCCTGTAAAAAAAATTATACATTCTGGGAAAAACAGGTCAAGCTTCTTGGCAAAGAAGTTAAAATGTTGGACTTTACAGTAAAGCATGGTACTTTGGCAGTATCAAGCATTTTTGCTTCTCATGATCCAAGTTATCCCAAACACATTCAGTGATGTAGAGGTCTGCGCATGGAGTAGCCAGTCCTTTGTTCTGAGAACTGGACACTGAGAACCCATCCATAGATTTTGGTGGGGGGCCTGAAATAATAATTTAAAAGTCAGAGGTACAGGGTCAGAGTTCGTGGGAGTTTTTTGGACCACACCATACGTCTTTGCATCTTAATGTCACACAGACAGGCTCAAAAAGAAGGTCTGGCTCAATGTTCAGGTCTCATTAGACTGATGAAGATATGATGACAACAGTGAATAATTCACTCACATTCTTGGAGGACAAGTCCTTCACCAAATGCTTCTCTTTGAACATGCCTTCTCTTGAAAGCTGTCCTTGATCACTCACATTCAGATTCATCCACTTTGGGAAGGAAAGCACAACTGACGTCACAGCGCTCTCTTCTGCACATTGTGTGTAATGACACATTTCCACCAGAGAGGGCTCCAAATCCCCAAAACTTCCATTGTTTTAAATTAACACGGGCGCTAAACACTTAGTGGTTGAATCTATATGTACTTCATCATGCACAACAAAACTGCAGTAAAAACGCACCTCTAGAAACATTAGTGTGTGTTCAGAACATATTTTAGGATACAGTAACACCGTAAGTAATAATATCTTGATGGCAGCACTTACATGACTGCATACATGGCCATATCCATTGCCGCCTCTGGCTGTGTGTGCCTGGACCTTTTTTTAGGTCAACATGTAAACGCATTTAAGACAAAAAGGAAATGATAGGATATGGGCCTTTAAATGAAATCTATAGCTTTTGTAAGAAGCACATTACAAAGTCAAGACCATTTTGTTGGTTCTGACACTGCAGGTCGCCCCTGTTTTTCTCCAGTTTCAAAAATGTGGGAAACCACACACAGACTCTCTGAAAGTGTGTGTGTGTGTGTGTGTGTGTATGTGTGTGTGTGTGTGTGTGTGTGTGTGAGTGTGTGAAGGATGCTGTGGCGGGGATTGGTGCTAATCTGCGGTGGCTTGCTTATACACACACCACTCCATCTGCCTGTGAAGTTGTGAATGCTGGTGTCAAGCCAGAAAATCCTGTTGCCTTTGGATGCTCAAACCACATCAAGACCTTTTGATGAAGGGAGCGAGAGGGAGGGGTGGCAGGAGGAGGGAAAAAAAAAAACCTTTCCAAATGTCAAACTTTGGTAATATTTGCATTTAATAACCCAGATCTAAATATTTCTTTTTAATTTTGAGAGAATCATTTGTTCATGCTTTGAGGCATTTTGTTGTTATTTAATTCTGGCACGCATACACCATAATAATAACAATAATATAAAAGCCCCCCTCCTTTTGGTAGCGGTTTATTTATTCGATTCGGAGGCAAATCTTCTGCCGTCAGCTAGGCCTCGGCTGAACCCGGAGCAGTGTGTGGCGCATCCGTGAAAGAGGCTTCTATATTTGTTTGCTTCTGTAGCTGTTTGTGAAATTTGGATAGATAAGAACACTTTTTTTATAGATCTGAGCTTTTATTTTGCTTCAATTAATTATTTTCATAGTAGTTACTGAAAAATAATATAAAAAAACTAAATAAGTTCTAACTGACTAATAATCCCAGAGTTCAAAGAGTTACTCAAGGAGTGCTTAAAAGTGCTTAAAAACGTTTTTAGTTTTTTAGGTTATTGCAATTTTAAAAGACTGGTGTGATTTGATAATAAGTATGTGACACTAACAGCTGATTAAAACAAGCAGAGAAGTTCTGGCGAAAGTGCAGATCCTACATTTTTATCAGGTTTGTCTTTGTAAGTCAGTGTTGTGACCAAAGTCTTATTTTGCAGAAAGAAAAACTTTTTTTTCCACACTTTTGACATTTCTTGACATTAAAACAAATGTTGTAAATCAAACCTGTCGCTATGATGAAAGTATTAACTCCTGACCTCTAAGGGTTATAACAGGAACTGCATTTTTTAAAATAAAACAACATTTTTTTATTGTACACAAAATCATGACAGGGACCAAACCCTCATTTGGATCCCCATAATGGAAAACCTACAGTGGCTGACGAGACCAAACACACTGCTAAATAAAACAAACAGCTGCAAACACAGAAACCACTTTCATCAAAGTGACAACACGTGCTCTGCATTTTACAAAAACTATACAAAAAAACAAATAAATAAAACACACTGCAAATTCATAGATGCTCTCCAAACTCAGTAACAGAAAACATGTACTGGATGTATTTAGAATACAGAAGTAAAGTTCAATCCAAGTTATATTTTGTAAAGACGGTATTCAGGATATATTTACATTTTACATTTTAGGAGAACACTTTTAGAATATGTACCCACTAACTTGAAAATAATATATCATTTTTTACCAGAAACACCATCAATGCTTGTTTGTTACTTCAAAATCAGTGCACGGAGTGTAGAGACATACTCTAAAGAAAAACTCCATCAAAAAGCTTCTTTGCAAACACAAACACTGGAGTTCCTGCTAAAGCCTGAGTAGACTGATAAATCAATGTGATGAGCCAGTGATAAGCTTTGCACTGGTGTTGTACTGGACTCCATGGTGTTACATACATGTGATGAACTGAAAATCATGTAGTTACCCACTTCACAGTCAAATTTGCAAGATTTTGGTATTACAGTATGTTGAATATCTCATGAGAAGGCAGCTGGATTATGGGAGCAGCACTGGACTGAAGCAGGCATATACATTCATACAGTTCATATATGGAAATTAAGCTGCAACAACAGCTACAGCAGCTTAGCCCCGCCCATTCAGCCTACAGCATCTTAGCCCCGCCCATTCAGCCTACAGCAGTTTAGCCCCGCACATTCAGCCTACAGCAGTTTAGCCCCGCCCATTCAGCCTACAGCAGTCTAGCCCCGCTCATTCAGCCTACAGCAGTCTAGCCCCGCCCATTCAGCCTACAGCAGTTTAGTCCCACCCATTCAGCCTACAGCAGTTTAGTCCCGCCCATTCAGCCTACAGCAGTTTAGTCCCACCCATTCAGCCTACAGCAGTTTAGTCCCACCCATTCAGCCTACAGCAGCGTAGCCCCGCCCATTCATACTGAAGTTATAAGCCCTGCTGAAAAAGGACCATCAGAAACCTTAGGATTCTCTGGAGCCCTGCTGGTGACATCCTGTATGAATAAACCTAACGCGTGTGTTACGTCTCAGTGCCTGTGCACTGTGTTTGTTTTTTCTCCCCTCTCTGTTGCTCTTCTCCTGCTCGTTTGGCTGTCTCTTTTCCTCATAGGTTGCCTGCGGTGTCAATCACTATCACTTCCTGGACATTACTTGGCCAATCAGCCTGCAGATTTGAGCCCAAGGAGGTGGAGCTTGGACTTTAAAAGCAGAGTGCCAGAGTTTGTCATCAGCCCTGAGCATCATGTGACCTGTGTCTCAGCTCTTGGCTCATTTGTTTGGTTTCTGACTTGCTGTTGTCTTGGCTCTCTTAGCCTTTGCTAGCTTTAGCTTTGTGAGCATTTGTCATCTTTTGTTGTTTGTCTGATTGTACTGGCTTTAAAGTCTCTTAAACTGGTGCTCTTCTCCCAGGAGGAAGGGCAGGTTCGACTGTGCGCGCACCTACATTCACATCAGTAGGTATACGATTGTCTAAATACACTAGATTAGAGGCAGGTACCACGCCCTGTGTGTTTCAGTAGCTTAGCATAGGGTGGTAGCTGGAGCTGCTTGGCTCTTAGTTTAGAACAGTTCCTTTTTGTTTATTTCTTTCCTTTGGTACTGTCTGTAGTATCCTGGGTAGATTGCCCAGCTTGCCAGTACCACTGTAACAACTTTACTTCAGTACCCTGGTATTTGTATCTTAACTTGTTTGTGTTGTTTATTTGTCTGTTTAATATATATCTGTTAAGACTTTATCTGCTTTATACTGGTCTCTGCACTCCTTTATTGTGCTCCTCCATCCTTTAGTTATTGTCCCTCCCTCCTCCTAGACCTGAGCCTATGGTTGGGGCGTAACAAGTAGGGACTCGTCTAGGAAAGTTTACCATATCCTGTTAGGTTGGAGGTGGTGTCCTATTACTGTGGTGCAGTGTCAGTGTATAGACTGGCAATATGGCAACTTTAGATTTGCAGACTTTCGTTGTTTCTCCAAGCCTGGAGATGGTGAGACAAGGCATATGGTTAAAAAGATGGCTTATTAACGCATGGGAATGAGATTCTAATGCGTGGCCACGACTTAGTAAGATCATGCCTTCCTAAGTCATGGCCATGCATTAGGATCTCGTTCCCACACCTTACTAAGTCACAGCCACACATTAGGATCTCGTTCCCATGCCTTACTAAGTTGTGGCCACGCATTAGGATCTCGTTCCCAGCCTTACTAAGTTGTGGCCATGTATTAATTTTATTTATACAGGATGTCCCATCCAAATACATGCGGTCAGATGGCGTGGCTCCCGGTAAAATTGTGGTTGGAGGCGATGAATTGGAGGAGGTGGAAAGCTACGTGTACCTTGGGCAGGAGGTGAACATGAGACGCGACTTGACAAAGGAAATCTCGCGAAGAATAAGATCAGGATGGAAGGAGTTCAACTCGGTGAAGGATGTGCTGAAGGCGAAGCTGGACAAGGCCACTCGCGCCCACCTCTTCAATGGCCCAGTCTTACCTGCGATGCTATACGCAAGTGAGACTTGGGCCACCACGAAGAGGGAAGAACAACAACTACTAACGTCGCAGAGGGCCATGGAACGATCAATCCTGGGAATTTCATTGCGCGACCACATCCGGAACGAGGAGATCAGACGTAGGAGCGGCGTGAAAGACGTGATCGTAGAATACCGGCAGGCCAACCTCAGATGGGCTGGCCATGTCGCACGGTTCACCGACCACCGGTGGACCCACGCAGTTGCCGAGTGGTATCCGCGTGAGCAGAAGAGACCACTCGGAAGGCCTCCAATAAGATGGGAAGACGAGATACGAAACACCATGGGAACCTTGTGGAGGAGACTGGCAAGATCCCGTATGGAATGGAAGCAGTTTTGTGACCAGCGACGTCCACAAGACGTCTGATGGACTGGTCGGTCAAGTGTCAAGTGTATACAGGATGTCACCAGCGGGGCTCTGTAGGATTCAAACCTAATGGTTTTGCTATCTAATGGAAATTGGCTTTATGGTTTCCAATAAAGACCACTAGTTTCCTGTACAACACCTGTAGACCCCATTAGGAAACCGTCAAAGGCATTTAGAATCAGCCTGTTCAACCATTAGGGTCCTTTATATTGTGGTATCAACCCATTAAAAAGCCAAAACACACTACAAAGCCATGAGGAACCAACAGAAACACATGGTTTCTTTGGGTTTTTTTCATTAACATGGGACTGTGCAGCCAATCAGAACAGGGGTCATTTCCATATCTCTGTTTTAAAGGCACAGTGACGTGAAGGCCTGTTTATTTCTGAGGGATAAAGAGAGGTCTGAATACGGTTGTGTTCAAGTGATTGATGACTGTTTTTGGTACATAAACTCAAAAACATTGAACGTCGTCTTCAGGGGGAAAAAAAACAGAAAAACAAGGAAAATGTAGCTTGTGGCCCCTTTAATGTGCGCTGATGGCTCCCGCCTGCTCTCTGTTTCTATCTCTATCTCGTATCATGGTGCTGGGAGTGGACGTAATAGGATAATGGAGTAATCTGGACAGTTTGCGTTTCACTCTTTGACCATTTATTCAGCCCCGGCCCTCTCTCGGGGTGCGTTTTGTTTTTCGGAGAACGCCGATGCTGGCGTGTTTAACCCGCTGACGGCAGGTGGAAAAGGATTGCGTAACGCGTTTCAATTTAAGCCAAGCAGCAGCCGCGGGTACAGTGTGTCATGACTTGCGAGGTTCGTGTAACCTAATGCAGTGCAAATAGAGCTATTATGCTGGGAAATAGGAGCCGCTCGGCGAAGTCGCAGCTGAGCTGTGTTTTCTCTCACTTTTCTGACTCGGGCTTTGGCCCTCTCCTCCATTTCCTCATTATGCAAAAATGGAGGTGTGGAAAAACAAGCCAGAGTGTCTTTATCCCCCCTTCTCTTTATCTCTTCCCCCCTCTCTCTCTCTCTCTCTCTCTCTCTCTCTCTCTCTCTCTCTCTCTCTCTCTCTCTCTCTCTCTCTCTCTGTCTACAAGTAAAATATTTCCACTAGCTTATGTCCGTGAGAGAGAGAGAGAGAGAGAGAGGGGAGAGAGAGTGAGAGAGACCTGAATTTACAGCCCTGCACCCCACCCTGTGCCATGCATTTGGGTGTAATTATTTAGAAATAATCAATTGACTAATGATGGTGTAATTTAGGGCTCTCATTAATCCGCTGACTGGGTGTGTTAATCAGTACCCAGCGCCAGTCTGGATGCTGTGTATGTATGCATGTGTAATGAGATGAGAGAGCGAGTGAGAAAGAGGGAGAGAAAGAAAGACATGGCGTCTCAGTCTATGATGGCTAGGCTGGACAGTCTCAGTCAAACCACATTCGATCAAACTGCTGTGTAGCTACGTTGTGTTAGCTTCTGTCTCACTTTATTAGAAATACCTACCTTGTACCTCCACTCACTGACCGCATTACGAGGTCCATCTACCATACAGGTCCACTATATGGATCATTCTACCAAACTGGTTCAAAGTCAGAGTTGAAAACATATATCAGATTTAAAACAAATAACTCAAGCATAACTCTAAAACATTAGCCAATGCATGACTAGCATACACAGCTTTGAACAACTGTACACACATAAAATCATAATATTTTTCATTAAAACACAAAACAATTACTTAATCGCAGAAAATATGTGTTTTGGTATATTCAGACTCTGGAAAACATAGGGCTACACCTATTGCCTAAAACTCGCAACATGAAAACATAGGACAGAATTTATTATTTTTTTTATTCAAAAATTAAACTCGGGATAAATTGTAAATCTTTTAACTCAAAAAGGTCTTTAATCACAAGTGGGTTTGGAGCAGCTACCTCCCAATAGAAAATACTCTATAAATGAAGATTTTGTATATATTTAGCTTATTACTATCTCGAATAATGCGTTGGGTTTAAATAGATCATAACAATCAGTGTAATTAACTAAGGTCTAAATACTTGTAGTCTGATTTTGTTTTCTCTGCAGGACCACCGTTTGAACTAATGTAGTTGAATGGTCCATATACACAACCGGTCAATGTTTGGAAACACCTAAATGAAAATGCATTTTGGTAACGTTATAAACATTCTGATATAAAGACGCATGATTAAAGTAAAAATCAAATTTTCAAACTTTTCCAATTACAACTCTACAAACTGTGCAGATATAGTCAATCAGATACGTTTGGCGTCCAAGCTGTGCTTCTTTTATTTAGTGCTGGAGTTCAATGTTGCTAACAAATGCTAGAAGTCAATAGTCACCCAAATCTTTTCCCATAAATCCATGCCCTAAACTTTTTTAATCTTAACCACATTCAAATCTTAATTAATGTTGGACAAACTTGATAATATGGTTTAGGACACAGTATGACTAACTGTGAGCTATAAAAATTAAGAGAACACGCCGTGTAGCTGAAAGCTGGGGGCAGCTAGCACCAACTGGCCCATAGACTCAGACTACCTACTGAATACACACACAAGTCATACTGACTTGATTTTGGCCAGACTCCTTGACTTAATACTTACATGAGCCTTACAATCTAATACTTGACACTTGCTTGGTACATGCAGCTAAAAAACTTTGATTAGTATGGATTTCCAACAGAAGTGGACTCTGAAATTTCAGTGCTATGAAGTTCATGTCCTCTGAGAAATGTGAAGAATGTTGCTGTCGTGTTTTGTGAATGTGAAGAAGGTTGAAGTCAAGACCACAGTTGAAGTACAGTTTCTACTTGTACACCAGTGAGGTGGACCTACACTCTTTAAAATAATGCTGTCTTTAGAACTATTTTATTAAAGAGATGTAAGTGTGAAAAGCCTTTTTAAAGTTTAAAAACATGTACATAAAGTAAAGGTTCTAGGAAGAGCCCTTACCCTTGGTACAGAACCTTTACATCATCACTCACAAATTTCTTTTTCATTCATAATTCTTTAGGGAACCAAAAATGTTTCTTCTATGGCATCGCTGAAATAACTCTTTATGGCACAAATTTTTTAAAGACAGGTAGAGATTTCAAAGAAGACCTCATAATTTTTGTGAATTGAAAGAATAACTGGCCAAAATTTCAGTTTATTGTAATTTTTTTATAGAATCATCATGGTTGTTGTATTTAAACTCTGTATGGATCATAATAGTACTCCTTGTTATGTATATTGGTTGGAACAAAAGTGTTAAATTCTTGAAACACCCAATGGAAAATTGTGCAAAATTGTGCACACATCAGATTAACTACCAACACAATTAGGAACTCATAGTGAAATTAACCAATCACATTTTGATTTCCAATGGGTGGGACTAGTTTCATGAAAAAAAAGGTCACTTCTGGAAGGCCTTCTGGAATGCAGGCATGAGCTGTGAAACCAGGTTTTAGTCAGTTGTAAGAAATGGAAAACAGCAACAGCCGCTCTATTCCAGAGATCTTTACTGAAATGTCACTGTAAAACCACTACATATGAGGTCAAATGTATGTTAATGTCTGTAAAAAGCTTTGAACATATGGAATGTCTTCAAATATCAAAAGCTTCAAATATCTGTGTTTAATCTAGAATGGCCTATACATGTTCACCGGTGTTAGCTGAACACTAACATACTATTAGAAATCCCATAGAGGTGCTAAAAGTTGGCGTTGTGGTAGAAATCTTTTTTTTTTGTATTTTTTTTTTTGACAGACTTTTAACATTTATGGCTCAAACTGAAGAACTACCTCTAATAATCATGGCTCTTGACATCACTGACATACATACGGAGACAAATCACAGAACATGGATATGCATTTTTTCCTGATTCTCTTAACTCCCCACTATCCATTATTTTCTCATTAGCCTACTTTTGGAGACTCATAATGTGAATTGATTAAGAGGTGAAGTTATTGTATTCCACTCAATCAAGGCAGAATATGCAGGGTAATTTGCTTAAAGTGTTTGAGAAGTACTGAATAATAGAGTGCATGGAGTTCTGTGCCCCATCTCCTCCAGTATGTAAGTGGTGTCTTCTGTGCAGTACAGTAAACAAAACAGAGACGGCGAGAACTTCAGTGGCTCTAATTTGCTGCTGGGATCCCTGTAGGTTGTGGTTTAATATTGGAGGGCCTCTGACTGTAAGGGATTATTGTTGAAGCCTGGGCTATGAGCCTTTGCACTTTTAGTGAAACAAATGGGAAAATTGAGGTGCACAGATTTTCAATAACCTGAGCAGCGTCCTGCCGTGTCCTGTGGGAAGGAGTGTGTTGCTCTTCCTTCCTCTTCGGCGGGGGGCCAAGGGAGGTGGAGGGAGGAACCCGAGGTCCGCACAGCACATGTTTACAGGTAAAACGATGGAAACAATTCCCTCTAAACAACTAGCCTTAATGCACACACACAGAAAGCACACATACACACGGCTCTGACGCCCCTGCAGCCTTGTAGAGGAGCCGTCCAGGGGAGAAGAGGAAATGGCACTTGGTCATGGACTAACATTATTTAAAAAACAGAGCATATTCAGGCCGGGAGAAGATAACTGAGTTGCACATGAGTCCTACACTAATGTCAGCTGAAGGGCATTGGAATAAACAGGCTTGTCTTTTTGAGTCCAGGGTCAGGGGACCAGGGGTTGGGTGGGTTGGGGGCAAGTAGAGAAGATATTCAGCCTTCAGGCAGATGGTCTCCTGTGTTAAAAAAAGAAAGAAAGGACAATTCAGATCAGAGGACTTCTTTTACCCCTTCATCCTTTCCTTTCCACCGTCACGATTAAAAATAAAGATGCCAAAAAGGGTTCTCTGGAGGATGCCATGGGAGAACCTCTTTTGCTTCCCTGGAGAACCTTTCAATGTATAGGGCTGTCCCATTTCTTATTTTGGTGTTCAAAGGGGTGCAAATAAGCACCCTGTATGCACTAGAGGCATTTCAGCTGCCTGCGCTATGTAACTTAATCACAGTCTTCATCCTCCATCTGTGGGCTGCTTAACTGCATTTTCTCCAAAGCTCAACTGAGGGTGCAGGAACTCAAACTGAGTTGGCAATTCATGCTTTTGCACCAGGCCTGCTTCAGGTCAAGAGTCCTCAAGTGTGCTTCATTTAAAAGAATATACACTATATGACCAAAGGTATGTGGACACCTTTCCTAATTATTGACCCACCCAATGCTAACAGGTGTCTAAAAGCAAGCACATAACCTTACAACCTCTATAGGCTAGAATGGGTCGTACTGAAGAGCTTCGTGACTTTAAACATAAGACAGTCATGGAATGACACCTTTCCTACAAGTCAGTTTGTGAAATTTCTGCCTTGCTAAATCTGCTACAGTCAACTGTAAGTGCTATTATTGCAAAATGGAAGCATCTAGGACCAGCAGGGCCACCAAGTGCTGCAGGTAGTGGTATTCAATGGCTGAGCTGCTGCACACAAGCCTGAGATCACTTTTCTCACAAGTTTAGTGGAGGAGGGATGATGGTCTGTGGCTGTTCTTCAGAGTTTGGGCTTGGACCCTTAGTTCTAGTGAAGGGTAATGTTAATGTTACAGCATAGAAAGACATTTTAGACAGTTATATGCTTTCAACTTTGTGGCAACGGTTTAGGAAAGGCCCTTACCTGTTCCTGTATGACTGATGACATGATGTGACAAGTGTAGTACGGTGGAACTCCAGCGGCCTGCACAGAGCCCTGACTGTAGATTATGAGCCAGACCTTCTCGTCCAACATCAATGCCTGATCTCACAAATGCTCTTTTAACTGCACGAATTCCACACTTTCCAAAATCTTGAGGAGGGTGGAGGCTGTTACGGCTGCATGTTATAGTGGATGTGGGTGTAGAGGGGACACAACTCCATATTAATGTCCATGGTTTTGGGATTGGATGTCTAACAAACTCATATAGGTATGATGGTCAGATGTCCACATACTTTTGGCCATAAAGTTTATTTTGCACTGACCTACAGGTGATACATCTGTGCCTGACAACTTGATTTTTTTTAAATACCTAGTTTGCTGTTAGTGATGGGTATTCCGATTCTTTTCAGTGAGTGAGATCAGTTGGCCCAGCTCACAAATAACAGCCGACTCTTTTGGCTCCCAAACGGCTCTTCATTTAGTGCTACTGACAGTTTTTTCTTCCCAAATTAGCCAAGTTAGTGATATATCTATTATTTAATTCTAAATAAAACCTGAGTCTACCTTATAATAAATTAATCAAAGCTATACTATGTAAGTTTTGGGGATTTTGAGACCTCTCTGGTGGAAACTAATGCAGTTGCATTAGATCAATTAGATCAGTTGCATTGGATGAATCTGATGATCGCAAGTGCAGTAAGAGAGTATTCAAAGAGAACTCAATCAAAACTCGGTGAATGAATTATGTGAATTATCTGCCTCTTTTAGTTTTGCCTCTGATACCTAAACTTTGAGCCGGACCTTTTTTTTTCAGCCTGTGCATGTGACCTTTACGCGAAAAGACATATGACATGGTCCAAAAAATTACAATAAAATCTGATGAATTTGCCACCAGGATAATATTAGTTCAATTACATGACAAAGAAACCACATCTGTTCTTTCCTAACAATGTGACCTTCTGTGCACATTCAAAATCTGTCATTTAAATTTAATTACAGACTTTAAATTATTGCTTTGACAAAAGCTGTAATTGTGCGGGACAGTTTCTCAGTAGATTAAACAGGATTTTTGCCAGTGTTCTGTAAAGCTCGTCTAACTTTTGCTAAAAAAAGAACACATTTGTAGGCAGAACATGGATACATCAACTAGGACAGGGCCTCTTTCTTGTTTTCTCTCTTTATCTCTATATTCCCACTCATCATGCCCAAACTTCTGGGCCACTGTCCTCTTTCTCGCTCATATTATTTGTACCAAGGCCAATGTATTTTTATTTATTAATTCTCAGTTTCAGCTCATTTTTAGAGACACGGAGGCAAAGTTGCCATGACTTTCATTAAGGCCGAGGCTGGATGAAATATGAATGTGTAGGGAGTGAATTAGAGTGATGGAACGGGCTCAATATTGCCTTGCTGGCGCCTGGGCAATATTGTTGGGGGGGCGTGGGCGCTCGGGCCCATGGAAACCAGAGCCATTTCCAAAGCCCAGCTCCATTCATCAGCGCAGGAGAGGAGAAGTTTGCTCCTCATCCAGCACTGATGAGTATTTTGTTGGAGAGCTTCTCTGGGTACTAGGACAGTCTGCAGAGTGCCAACATGACACCTTGTTATGAGACACTTCTGCGCCTACTTCTCAGACTTTTGACTTGTTACTTGTCACTTTTTCCCCTCTGCTCATTCTCTGGGCCAGATATATGTATGAAAGCAGCGGCAGCTCAAAACACCCCTTGATGCAAATTCAATAAACACTGATCAGGCATAACATTCTGACCACCTCCTTGTTTCTACGCTCATTGTCCATTTTATCAGCTCCACTTACTATATAGGTGCACTTTGTAGTTCTACAGTTACAGACTGTAGTCCATCTGTTTCTCTGTCCACTCAATGTCCACTCTATTAGACACTTCTTCCTTGTCAGTCCACCTTGTAGATGTAAAGTCAGAGACGATAGCTCATCTGCTGCTGCACAGTTTGTGTTGGTCATCCTCTAGTCCTTCATCAGTGGTCACAGGACGCTGCCCACAGGACGCTGTTGGCTGGATATTTTTGGTTGGTGGACTATTCTCAGTCCAGCAGTGACACTGAGGTGTTTAAAAACTCCAGCAGCACTGCTGTGTCTGATCCACTCATACCAGCACAACACACACTAACACACCACCACCACGTCAGTGTTACTGCAGAGCTGAGAATGATCCACCACCCAAATAGTACCTGCTCTGTGAGGGTCCATGGGCTCCTGACCACTGAAGAACAGGGTAAAAGGGGGCTAACAAAGTATCAGAGAAACAGATGGACTACAGTCTGTAACTGTAGAACTACAAAGTGCACCTATATAGTAAGTGGAGCTGATAAAATGGACAATGAGCGTAGAAACAAGGAGGTGGTCATAATGTTATGCCTGATCGGTGTACACTCACAGTGCTTTAAGGGCCACATTTACACCTGGCATTAACATGATCATAAGTGGGCAGTCCTGAGTGCAGGTGTGTACAGGGTTCAATGTGTCTTGGAGATGCACTGTGATATAATCAAAGAAACCATCTTTAGAGGTGGTCAGGGACACACATGACAACGTTACCTTTGTAGCGCAAACACTAAAGTATCTCAATACATCCCGAACAGCTTCAAAGGACTGAAGGACTGTCAACAACAGCAGAGTCAAAAGTAGATGCATAGATATTTGCAGCAGATCCTTTAAGTCCTGTAAACAGCAAGGAGGAGCTGCCAACTAGATTGAGATCTGGGAATTTTGGGCCACGGCAATACACTGAAATCTTTATTGTGTCTCTCAAACCATTCCCAAACAGTGTGTGCAGTGTGGCAGGGTGCATTATTCTGCTGAAAGGGGCCGCTGCCATCGGGAATTACCTTGCCATGAGGGGGTATATCTGGTCCACAATGATGTTTAGGTAGGAGGCATGTGTCAAATTCTCATTCATATGAATGCCTGGACCCAGGATTTCCCAAGGGAATCTTCCCACAGTGCATCCTGGTGCCATCACTTCCCCAAGTAAACGGTGCACACATACCCGGCCACAAAAGAAAATGGGGCTCATCAGACCAGGTGACCTTCTTCCATTCCATCTAGGTCCAGTTCCGGCACTCATGTGCATATTGCAGGTACCTTCGACGGTGCACAGTGGTTAGCATGGGCACTCTATGGTCTATGGTTATGCTCCATACCGAGCAAGGTGCCATGCACTGTGTTGTAACAAATTCTTTCCATAGCTATCATTAAAATTTGTTGAGACTTGTGCTCTGATTGTTCAGACAAGATGGAATAGCCTTTGTTGCTCTCGTGCATAGATGAACCATGGCTGCCTGACACCCTGTCGCTGGTTCATGGTTTGCCCATTTCATGCCTGCCCATTTCTCCTGCATTCAGCATGTCAACTATGAGAACCAACTGTTCACTCACCGTGTAATATATCCCAGATCAAGACATGCACTGTTGTTAAGAGATAATCAACGTTTTTCGCTTCATCTGAGAGTAGTCATAATGTTTTGGCTCATCGGAGTGTGTCGCACTTCCATTATCTCTGATGATTCACCAGTTTTAGACATGACACAAGGGCAGACTGCATCCAAATTGCTCCTGAAACTGGCATAAAAGGCTTGGTACAACAGACCCTCTGTTTATTCCTTAACCCTTAAACGCATGGTTGTTTCCCCAACTGTTCTCACATACCTTGACTTGTTTAGTCACATTTAGTTCATCATCTATCTTACAAAATGATATTAGGCCACAAGCCGTGACCAATCAGAGGTATGCATTTAATTCTTTTTCTTCATTGGAGCATTTAAAATAAAACAGGACAAGTATATTTTCTATTAACAAAGGCCTACAAATATGTGGCTGAACTCATGTAACTCATGTTTCAAAAGAAGATATTTCACATTCATCTCTGTTCTAGAAGCGTTCGCTATTCTATTTATGGACTTCTGAAAGGTGAATGACCTTAAAGGTGTTGGAAGAGTGTTATGCAAAACAACCTTTCAGTATTTTGCTTGTGACATTCAGATGGCAGCAGCGAGAAGCCTGTGATGTGCTTTTAATGACTTTTCAGTAATGAACAATGCTGCTGAAAGAGCAGTGTCATTAAATCGTTTGATAGTTGTGTTATGTATCATCACCAATACCAATATTGTGCACTAAGCAGAGTCCTTGTGCCATATATCAACAGTGTGATACATAATTGAATCTAAAACACCTGATTGGACTTCCTTCCAAAAGTGTGTCAATATGTGGATGACTCGTTTGATGGATAAGATTCAAAGTTGATACAAAGAAAGTTAGACTTCTTTGTTTATAGCTGCGGAAGATCGATGTGGGTTATGGTCGTCAGGGAGTGAGTATTTGCTTTTTGTGTTGATCATTTAACTGCTATTGCTGACATGACCATTGAGTAATTTCGTATGCATGATAGTTTGGCAGTGAAGAATAGACTGTTTCCCACTTCATCATTCTAACAAGCATATTACAAAACTGCACAGTTAATCTCTGAATGTTTACTTGATGCAACTTCAGAAATGACACAAGAGTATAAACTGTGTGTGTGTGTGTGTGTGTGTGTGTGTTTCAGGGACAGAAGAGAGCAGGAGAGGAGAGCTTAATTGAACAACCTAATGAGACTTTGTTTTTTTCCATCCGTTGGGGACATGCCAGTGAGATTGTTTGACAGTTTATCTATGATAAATAAAATGCTTTGAAAACTAATTAGTGCTTTGGCCCGGAGGGAAGAGTGGTGGGGTGTCCGTCTGTGTCCAGTGGCAGCGTGGGCCTGAATGAGCACAAATCTGACCCAGCTCAGCTGCTCTCTGTCTAATCCACAAAGTCAGCCCACTGCAACACAGCTACGAGAGTGGAGGAGAAAAAGTGGTCAAGATGCACAGAGCGGCAATGGAAGAGTTTCAGGTAAGGCCGAAGCTGGAAGAGTCCATAACGCTATTTAAGGTAGCATCATGGGTCAACTGTTTGCCATTTTTAATGTACCATTTAGGATGTCTAATTTAGCAAAATAATTATAGTTGTATGCAAAAGTATTAACATCCCCTTCCTGCTGATTATAGTACATAATTTGTAGTATAACATATTGAAAAAACATAAAATATAAAATATTAAATTAGCCATTTCAGTAATTCAGCATTAATATGAGCAGAAGTGTGTTCGCTGTGGAGGATGTGTTAACTTATTTGTACTTAGAAAATCAAAAAACATGTAATTTGACCAGGGGCACCTAAACTTTTGCATACGATTGTAAGTGTGAGCTTGGAGAAAGAGCTGACAACCCACACTACCTACCCACTGTGTGGAGACCTGTAACAATTCTCTAGAAAGTGTTGCATCTAAGGGCGGCACGGTGGCGCAGTGGGTAGCGCTGTTGCCTCACAGCGAGAATGGCCTGGGTTCGATTCCCGGCCAGGCGACCAGGTCATTTCTGTGTGGAGTTTGCATGTTCTCCCCGTGTCTGCGTGGGTTTCCTTCGGGTACTCCGGTTTCCACACTACCTACCCACTGTGACATTCTAAATCGCCCCTAGGTGTGATTGTGTATGTCTGTCTGCCCTGTCCAGGGTGTATCCTGCCTTCTGCCCAATGACAGCTGAGATAGGCTCCAGCACCCCACCGCGACCCAGAAGGATAAGCGGTTTAGATGATGTATGTATGTATGTATGTGTTGCAACTAAGGACAGATGAATTGTTCACACCAAGCACTACAGCTCTCAGTGGTCCTGCTCTGTGAGTTTGTATGGCCTACTGATTTGCAGATGAGCTGTTGTTGCAACTAAACAATAACAGCACTTACAGTTGACCAGGGCAGCTCAGGCAGGACTTAAACATGATGAACTGTCTTGTTGGAAAGGTGGCATCCTGTGACAGTGCCATGTTGAATGTCTATCAACTCTACTGTCAGTATTGGTCTATGAAGATTGTACAGCTTAATTTTATTCTTTAGTGTTCTTTAGTAAAGACAACGACTCTATATAGAACCACTTAAAGAACCATTTGCAGGGTTCTTTGCATGGTGAAATGGCTCTTCAGATTAATGGGGAATGTGTTGTTTACAGTTTTGAAAAGGGTTCTGTATAGCACCGAAAGAGTTCTGCTATTTGTACGATGTCAAGCTTGTAACAATAACATGCTGTGTGAGGAAAGCAGCTCGCCCGGAGATTCAGATTTTACAGCGGATGAATCTGCGGATGTGCTTTCAACACGGGCGCCGGACACGGATTTTCCGAACAACTTTCTCAGCCAACCACCACCCACTGGCTCGTCCCCGCCATGACCCATCCGCTGAGGGGCCATGCTTCGAATATTCGCTGTTGATTACAGCTGAAGCTCCATGTACTTTTGCACATGTAGAGTAGCTAGAAAACCAATGCAGCATTGAAAGTCTAGCTTGATGTGCTGAACAGTTGCTCAGTGGAGAGAACAAAGAAAATTGATGCTAAAACATACTCCCTACTGAAAGCACTGAATGCGAATATTCTTATATATAAGCAGATTGTGTTCTGCTTTTGCAGCTGTTCTGTCATTGTAAAAATGTTCTCAGTATCCCAGGAATTCACTTTTAGAGTTTTATGGCAAACATCTTTTATGCACTAACCTAGAAGTCTGGGGTACAATGGGTAGTGTGTGATGTACTTTTGAGAGCTGAACAACAGTCTATTCATTTCAGTCAATAGACTCAGTTTCAGCCATCACAACTTCTAATATGATATCTGTATCTAATGCAGTTTCACCTTGGATTTAAGTGAAGTGAAATTTGATGGTTCAGGATTCAGCTCATGGCTGAAAAAGCTTGAGCAGCTGCTTTGTGGCTCACTGGCCAAGATATTTCTGGTGATTATGATTTGTTAGATGGAAATAATGGACATCTGTTTTCTCAAAGCAAAAGACTGATGTCTAAAAGATGACTTTCAGTGGTGCATTGGGTCCAGTAGTTCAAGGCTTCTTGAAGATTACTTGCATTTGTCTTTAACCCCGTTCTGGCCCAGAGCTCTAATTCTTTAAAAAAGGCACTCCTGGACATCCCCTCCGCATTAGTCCTTGAAGGAAATGGGCACAGTTTCAAGACCATTCCGGTTCTTAAAAGGCTCAAAATTTCTACCTGCAGGTCCTTGAACCCTTCTTTTACTTGAGGGAGTCTACAAAGCTGTAGACTTTAGGCAGTGCCATGTCCCAAGATTTTATTTTTTGTTGCAACCTCATAAAGCACAGCATTTCATAGTAATATGCATTTTAACTACTTTCTGCAGTCCCTCTAGTCACCATTCCACCAGCAGAATGGAAATTTGACTGATATTTTAATGAATATAATAGAAAAAAAGTTTTCCTCTTATCTCTGTTAGCACATTAACATTGTAGGCTGTCTGTGTGTGAAATGTTGTGACTCTTTGTTAAGCTGCTAGCGAGCAATGGGGGATGAGAGGGGAGGGGTGAGAACCCCCTGCTGTGAAAATAAATAGACCTTTCTCAAGAACAACTTTAAGAAAAAGGATACTGGTGAATGAGGCTCATTGTGAACATCTGCCACAATAAAAATAGCATTTAAACAAAATAAAAACATTTTTATAAATGCTGACCTGCTCACTCACCAACAAAGATGATAATAACAGTTTTGTAAATCATAAATATTTCCATCCAAATATATTCCATTAACTTTACTGAGGAAAGGAATGCATAGCTGCATTGTATGGCTGGTGTGAAAAGGGGTTAAGCTAATGTAGATAACCATATGTGTGTGTTTTGCAAATGATTTCAGAAAACTGCATCTCTTGGAACTCCAGTAAACGCAAACTAACATGAACTAACTGCTATCTACTAACTAATACTGCTAACTGCTACTGATAAGTATGGCTTAGCTGTTATCAGGTTGGATGAATTTAGCTACTTTGGCACACCATGCGCTACCTCGGGATCAGGAAGGGCACTGGAGATGGGGTTCGAGGTCGCAACAGCCATTAACTTTAATTTTCACACCAAACAAACACAAAAACAAACCAAACAAAGCAAACAAAACCAAAGCTTATGCTGGCCACTTTTCAGTGGCTTCAATTGTGACTTTTCGGTCCTTTTCTTACTCGAGCTTGTCCCGTGGCAGGGATCCGGACTCTCGCGCCGTCCCCCACTCACTCGCGGTTCTCCCCTCCCCACCGTCCTCGCGGGGCATCGTCCTCACTCAGGGTTCGTTTCAGCTAACCTTAGATAGCTACATGTGCATGTCTTGCAAATAGTTTCAATAAGCTGTTAGCTAATATTTACTTGAGTAGTATTAACTACACACTGCTCTGCAATCAGGATATAAGGCAAGTTGGCATTGTTTAATGTTAGCTAGTCTTAGGCCCAGTCCCATTTCACCCCTCGCCCCTACCACTGAGCCCTTAGCCCTCTGTTTTGTGTGTTCTCGTCTAGGGGTAGGGTGTCACGATTCTTGAGATATAGGGGGAGGGTGAAGTGTTGGGGCTACATGACCCTCCGAACAGAGAGTTATGAGAAAAAAAAAAAGCAAGATGGCTGATCAAGCGACCAAAGAAACCCACAAATGTGAGAATTTTCTCCGTTAAAAATGACGATAACCACTGTATTGTCTTAGTTTAATGTCGTTTCAGTGTATTTTGGTCGTTTTCTTCATAACAAGCATAAAAATCGCTAATAGCATGCTAATGTCTCAGTAGCTAGCTAGCTAACTTTCCCATTCCACCTTAAATAGTCCAGCAGTTCTGACGCCTGAAGTGCCAGAATGTAACTGCTGCTCCATTTAAGGTGGAACGGGAAAATTCGAACAAGAATCTGGTGAATATCTGACTTCAGCTTCATATCACTGAAGAATTAGGGGTGGATGATAATAAATAATTGCCCCCCTCTTTGAAGGCATATGATTCCCTAAATGTAACTAAAGCCCAGCAGTGAGGAGCTGAACTTTACCCTCCTCTGCTGTCACTGCAGACTGGCAGGGTCGCCTACAGAGCAGCGCTGGTAGCTGTTAATGAAGTGATGCTCTTTTTATCTGAGGGTTCCATTTCGTAGGGCATGATTTCAACCACTACCCTGTAACTCAGTTCCAAGGGGTTAGAGTGACACTCGAAAACAAGGGGTAGAGGTAAAAAGAAGAAATGGGACTGGGCCTTACTCTTGAGCGCTCTCTCCTAGTTCGCTGCCTAGTGGTTATTAAGCTTAGTTAAGTTAGCTACCTAGTGCACAAACAGCAAGGACAGTTATCAGATAATCTATTCTGTTTGCATGTCTCCCTACACCCTTGTCCTCAGGTGCTCCCTCGTTCTTTCCTCCCTCACCAGCCTCCCACCCACCGCTGGAGAGCACCCAGCAAATAGCAGACAAACGGCTTACCTGGAATCCCCCTCTCTGACTCATATGTCACTGCCTCTCCCTTGCAGCCCGTCCCCGGTGATGCATGGGCAAATAGCTGTCACTAACTGCCTGCTGTAGTAATAGGCTGTTCAGCTGCCTGGTCGTAACTCATTAAAACATGTAAAGCAGACGTTAGGATGAGGGAGTGGCGTGCCCATCACGGCTGAGGCAGCCGTTTGCTGGCACGGCGGCGGCTCTGGAAGATGTATTGTACAGGCTGTCGTGATAAGGCCCTGTCTGGCAGCGGGGCCGCCCATGAGAGTCAGAGGTTGGCTCTATCTTGGATCCTGAAAAGGCAAAGGCCTCGCCAGCCATGCCTGCCTTTCTCCTGGTGGTCTCAAGATCTGGAAACGGAGTCATCACTCAAGTTTGTCACGCAGAATTGCACCATAGGGTGGTGAAAACTGGTGCAAGTTAGGGCACCTTGCCCTGTGACGTTAATTACAGATAGGACTGCAAATAAGTTATTTCTACTATCTGATTGGCTGATACTGGATTCGTCAAACCCCTATGATTTCTGTGGTTTCCTCTTCGCTGCTGTCTCTGTGCTATTCAAAGTTGTGTCTGTTTGCCAACTGATTTCTTCCTGTAGACGTCATATTGCCCCCAAACGTGTAGTTTATTGGACATCTGAGGGAATGACCAGATTTATCATAGGACCTTAATGAGCTTTATAGAACATCTTTATTTTCCAGTAAATGAAAAATTAACTTTGTCAACTCATCATTGCAGTGCAGCCAATCAATACGCCAAAAAAATCAAACTAAAATCTATAGCAGTGCTGTAATAGTGATGAAAGGGTTTATACTGAAACCTAAAGCAGTGAGCAAACCTTGCGATCAATGACTTCAGGTGTAAGGAAACCTACCAAAGTACCCAGATTCGAGGAATCTCTTATGCAGCCAGGCAGCTGCGTTCTAGTTTTTCACAGCGTCAAGACATTATGCACGTCTGTGAAATGGCATTGCCTGAAAGTGCTGCACTCTGTCCTTGTACAGTGAAAAATGTAATAGCCTGAGAATCTACATTTCGCACAGTGATGACAGTTTGGTGAAAGGATTTAAAGAAAAGGATGTGAAGCACAATGCACTACTGCGAGGAGAATGCAATAATTACGCTTAAGTAATAAACCAATTTTGACATCTGTCACCTCAGAGCGCCTTTCAGAAAATGAAGAGGAATAAACAGAGAATGTTCCCCCTCTTATGAAGTAGTGTAATCCTCTTTAAGAACACACTTCGTCTCGCAAACCCTTTCTTCTCGTATTGTAACGATGATAATTGCAGTTTTGTGTTGGACCACATTCAAGGACTTATCTCCTACTTTTTTGTATGATTAACTTTCCTGCTTCTGCTAAATCCGAAAGTTTTTCTGCTTTGCTACTTCTATTGTCATTGTTCATTTTCAATTGCCCATATTTCCTTTTTGAAATATAAAGCCATTATGTCCCCCCCCCCTTTTTTTTTCCTTCCTTCTGCCCATTGAAGCTCCTTTTTTTCTATTAAGGCTCAGCCGAAAAACTTTTAGTTTTCCTCTGTTTTTTTTCCCTCCTCTTTCATTGGCGCTCTTAAATCATGCATGAAATGGCATAGCTCAATTTACAGAAAGCTCATTTGGGTTTGCGAGAATGAAACAGGCCTTTCTTCCCTTCACAAGCCACGTTGTGTCAAAACTTCCCGGGTAAGCTGCTGTGATGCCCACAGAAGGTCGAAAGCATGTGAATTTTGGCCGCTGGCCTTGTTATCAGAATCTGATCCCCACTAGAGCAGATTCCTGTGGGTCTGTTTCGGTGGGGGTGCCGGCCTTTCATATGCAGGATGCCTCATCCATCCGAGACAATGAGCGATTAGCACACAGGCGGTCGCCTGGGCTGGGGCTTCAAAGGGCTTGGCCGTCAGGATGGCTTCAGAGGCAGGGGTGCCTTTTAATCTGGGCACGCCACCTGTGAGGGACGTCAGAAGTTGCGCTTGGTGTGGCAGCAGCGGGGCTTCATTATGCCTCAACCCGGCTTGGCCCGAGTCATCCAGCCTGACTCTATCTCGCAAGCACTCTCACGCACACATGTACGCACTCACGCACACACACACACACACACACACACAGCCCAGGCCTTTCCTTTTTCACAAGGCACTCGCAATTTGTCATTTTTCACACGAGATGAAGCCTTTTATGAAGCGAAATGAGTTCCCTGAGAAGGAAGCGCCACAAAAGCCCCATGATTAATTTGCTTGTTAGGCTATTGCAGCTGTCACCTGTGTAAGACATCTGGACAGCAGATTGACTAATGCCATAAGTGCGCCCCGAAAACATGGTTCACTCCCACTCCGCCGCGCCAGTTCGCCTTCCCCGCAGTCACTCTTTTAGCGGAGCTTTTAAGGGGAACTGCTCGCTGTTTGAAATGGGCCTTTTTCTGCCGGGTAATTAATAAGCATTACTCGTGATTGACATGGTAATTAGTTGTATTAATGTGGCACTAAGAGGCTTTGAACTGGGAGGAGGGGCCGCACTCAGGCCTCGGGGTGTGTGGAGGGAGGGGCCGACTCGTAGTGACCTCACTTACATGTAATTGCCTTTTTCAGATCTAATCGCGCTGTTACAGGTACACCAGCAGAGGATTACATGGACTATAGTGCAGCTCACTGACTGATTCATATAAGATGAAGTCCAACAGAATGGCGCTTCAGTTTTGTCGCTAAAATTAGTTTAATTTGAAGAAGCAGAGAAGTTCCAAACTTTCAGTCGATACCACATTTGTGTGTAAGTATAAAAGGAGATGTTATTGTGATATAAATCTGATGAAAAGTTAAAGTTGTGGACATCTTATAATCTTAGAGTCTTACGATGTATAAAGAAAAAAACATGTACTACACTTTTGCAATGCTTTTGTGTTTAAATTCTAAACTAATGAAACAGTTGATGTTGCAGACTCAGACCTCTACAGAATAGAAGTTAAATGCAGATGAAATTACTAACATAACTATGTAAAGTGGAAAGATGGACAGAAACACCTGTAGATTTATTGAGATCTGAAGCTTAATGTTTTCTTTACTGTAAACTTTACAGTAAAGAGTCTTTATTCAGTAAATACGTCTTTATTCATTTTTCAATAGATTTATCTAGACATACATAAAAGATAGAAAAGATATAAAGGGGAAAGTGAATTGAAGATAATTGAAAAAACACAGGAGTTTAAAAAAATAGTAAAATATATCTGGTAGACCAGCAAAGTGTTCACAATCAGATAAACAGCACTTAAAGCTTTCATCTCTGAGAGAGAGGAGAAAATCAAGCTGCTTCAGATCTGAAAATCTGTCCATCCTTCCACTGTGAGAAGACGACTCAGCGCTGTGGGTCTGAAAGGATGTGTAGCAGTTACTAAGAAAATGAAATAGACTAAAAAGAAGAAAATTAGCAAATCAAACAAAAAAGCTGCAGAACAATGGACTGGCCATCCCAGAGCCCGTATCTTAACATCATTAAATATGTTTCAGTGGATCGTGAAAAGCAGAAAGCGCAACCAACTTCTAAGACTGAACTGGAGAGTCAGTATCCCTGCAGACAAACCTGAAACTGAAATAATGGAAGCAGTAATAAGGGCGCAGTGTGGACACACATTGAAAAATGTAGTTCTTGAAGCTTTTGTGTAATTTTCCGTTAATCCTTTAATAATTCAGGTTTATTTCATACAAAGCCTTGTTATTCAGTAACCACAAGGACTTCCATGCGAACTAATGGAGCTGTTCTTAAGGTAAAGAAGTTTGCAGTAAAACTTTGAGCCTGTCAGCAGGTCCATGGCTTGTTAAGGGGTAAAATTCTTTTTTTTTTTTCTGATGGTGAAAAATGAATAACTTGTCTTTAATGGTCGTTTTGGAAATTATATAAGCATGTACTCTTTGATGTCTACGCAGTACTGTAGGTAATCACACTGGAACAGTGCAGCACAATGACAACAATACCTCAGCGTCTAAGAGCTAAAGGTGTTGAACATGTATGAACACTTTGTGAAGCCAACTTGTGCGTAAACAGTCTACACAGCACTGAGACAGAGAGAAACGGGGTCACGGCCACGAGTCGTAATTTCCAGCAAATACCCCCACGCTTAATTTTTAATTATTCTGGAATTAGTTGGTAGCATCCGTTTATTTGTGTCTACTGTGTAATCAGGAAGCTGATGTGAGAGAGCTGAGGCCCGGCCGGCTTTAGACTGAGCCAGTGACATCCAAAATGCAACACAATCCTCTCGCACTCACATACCTCCCATTTGATTAAAACTGTTTCCAAAACATAGATAAACAAATCCCCCGGCAGGTCCCGCCATATTTCTGAGGCCACCTTCTCCACAGTGACCAAATCACGTCTTTACAAAACATAAACAAAGACACCAGCTTCCAGTGAGAGAGAGAGAGAGAGAGAGAGAGAGAATGGAGAATGGTCTTCAATCTAACCTGCTAGCAATCTGTTCCCTGAAAGCTACAATAACAACATCAGTGGATGGCTTAGGCAAATGTCTGAAAACATACATAACAGATCCTGTGTATCTTTTTCCTGGTATCGGTTTACCGTTAAAGCAAGCTTTCTGCACAGATGGAGCAATTTGAAAGATGGAAATAATTCCTGGGAACTTGAGCGCTGAGCAGAAGGGTGCTGTTTTTTTCATCTTTTTGTGGAAATGCTGATAGCCGTAACCTGGCAGTACATTAACCTCACTAACCAATCGGACGGAGCCATGCCTCTCCACTGACCAATCACATACGGGCAGGATGACAGATGGATGGGAGCGTGTGGTTTTGTTATTTGGGAGGCCGTACAGTGCTGTAGTGTAGAACAGGAAAAAATACCTTCACAAAGACTGTGGTCAGTCATTAGTCACTAATGCCACCGAAACAGCATGCAGGTCTTCATTACATTTGCACAGACTTGTTGTTGTGCTTTAGGACACAATAAGACACACTGTGATATATAATAAAATCTAAATAAATGAACAAAACCGTGGGCAGCCACTTTAGATGACAGGCTCTGTATTCACAAAACACCTCTGGAGTAGGAGTGCTGATCTAGAGTCAGTGTTTGTGACAATCTGAGGTCAGTCCTGCTTTGTGAATACCAGACTGGTGTTGTCTGAAATGGCTGCCCATAGCTGTGAAGTGCTGTTCATATTTATAGCTCACAGTAACTCATAATGTGCTTTAAACCACATCAGCAACTTTGTTGAAGACCTGGAATGCAGTTTGAGCAGCTTGAGAAAATTTTTAAGATGTTTTTTTTTGTACAGAAACAGATTTAGCTATTTGGGTGACTATTGAGTTCTAGAGGACGTTAGCAACGTTAGCATTGTATGTCCAGTTCTAAACTAAACAAGCAGAATTTGGGCTCCAAACATGTCTTGGCTGATTGACTACATCTGGGGTGGACAGCTGGGTAAAATTAGTTTTTTCACCAAACTATACCTTTAAAACTTTGCTCTATGGTACAAAACAACCCTCCTTCCAGCTGCTACTGGTTTTAGTGCACGGCTAGCTCCCCTCAGCCAGGCCAACTATTTCAGTCGTTTGTCCATTTGGCACCACAAGCAGCAGCTCCCCCACCAAAATCACCACCCTTTGGCATGTCATTCAGCCACCACTAGTCTGAAACTTCAAAAAACCCACAGCCCTGCGGCTCCTCTGAGCCTTTTCCCTCTCGATATATGATGGCTTTTGCCGGGCTATTTCAATAATCTTCAACATGTATGTTTAATGGCAGGGGCCTCGACAGGAAATGATCAGCAAATGAAACGAAGCGGCGGGTTATTACGCGCCACGGCGGTGTCAGCCCCGGCCTCGCTGCCATTAATTTTATTGTAACTCATTTCTGCGGCCGGAGTACGCCGGGATTTAATGTTTCCATTCCCCCAGTTCTGTTCTGCATGACAAATTGTTTTAATAAACATATACCGGGTAATAATAAAGTAATAATAAGCCTACCAGTCACCTTATATCACTGCAGTTAAATTCTCTTCCCTCTATAAGCCAACATTGGTTACAATGACAATTACATGGGGAGCCAATCCTTAGTGCGGGGCAAACACAATGGACAGATTTAATATAGTTTGTAAATATGATTAGTGTGCTGTCGTGTTATTGGAGTCGAGTATTTACATTTCTCCCAGGGGTTATTCACTATATGGGATCAGCATTAACTGGAGAGGCCTCCTGTTTTTTTTCTTCCTTCCTCCTCTCTTTTCTTCTTTCACAGGGCCTTCCTCGCTCGCCTTCACAACTTAATGAAAAACACTGTTGACCGTTAATATTCCACGGATCAATCACCATTTTTAATTTTGAGGATAAATGTGCAATTGTGTAACCCTTCAAAGCGTTCTCCCACCTACGCTGCCTGCGTGTGTGTGTGTGAGAGAGAGTGTGTGCCTGGGCTTGCAGGCGGATCCAGGTTGGTGTTATTGGAAACGAGAAAGAATGTGTTCTTGTAATGGCTGTTGGTTATTTACAGGGGTAATTTCATGCTACATTTCAATTATTGCAGAGATTTGTTTTTAGCTCCTCAAGCTGTTGCGCCTACCTGCAATCGACTGGCGAGAGGAAATTTATAATCAGCCCGGTGCTGTTTGCAGGGTGTGCACGGGGCTGGAAGTTGCCTCTGACTTACGGCATCCTGCTCCAGCATTTGGATAATGAAATACACAAGTGGAGATTGCTGAGGTCAATTAATGCTGAAGCAGTGCATTTAACCCATTCTCTTATTACAGAGTCAGCAAAGGGACCAATTTAGCAGCCCACAGCTAACGCTCTACGCCAGCCTTACGCAACTTAGCAATTGCAACTAGACGGCCAAGCGGCACCCAGAGGCCGAGACCAATATGTCGGGCGGGAATGCGCTGACTCCTCGTCTAATTATTTTTAGCTTTTTGAAACAGAGAGGCCGCAGCGATTTTCAGCGCCGTCGATATGAGATAGAAATCTGTTTGTGGAAAACATTAACCCCGTCCGCGCTCGGGCAAATATGCGAAATAATAAACTGGAGCGTATCAAGAAGTCCAGTCCACAATGCGGCCAAATAACTAACACAAATATTGATATGATAATCCCTTGATGTGGATGCAGCAGAGGACACACCATGTTCCATCTGTCCCTCTGCGTAAGCCTGTCTGTTGATCTATTAGCCTCCTGTCTGGAAGATTAGAAAATTAGACAGTGCTCTGTTTTCACGTCAACTCGTCGTTCGATGTGGGGAGGGCGGGGAAAAAAAAAAACCTGTTGTAAAAAGTGTACACAGGTAATTAGAACAAGGGCCTCTGAATCTCATCAGTCTCTGCTGTTCCTGCAATGAGTTTTTATATAACCCATGGGAACTCAATAGTGTGTCAATGTTGTAAAGGATTAATAGGATTATGTTTGCGAGTGCTGTGTCCCCTGTTTAATTTAACAGCCTCTTATTGGCTGATTGAGGCAGGGAGAGAGCGAAAGAAAGAGACAGAAAGAAAGAGAGAGAAAGAGAGAGGGGGGAGAGAGAGATCACAGGCCGAACTCTCTCTACTGAAATTTTCTTGAAAAAGGTTGTAACCAGGCACAGGCCGGGCATCTGCCCCTTTCACCCCCAACTGAAAACTTTCTTATTATTGACCGAATTTCTGCATAACTCATAAATCACCAAGATGTAAACAAAGTCATTCAGAGAGGTTTCATGAGAAATCCTCCATTCTAGATAAATTACAGTGTCAGAATTGTTCACAGTGGTGGTGATAGGAGCCAGACGTCTGAAGAGTTGAAGTTTTGAGAAGATATTGGCCTAAAAAGTATATGGACCATTCGAATTAGGTCAAACTGCAGTTCCACAGAAATAACAATAAAAAAAACAGACCTTAGATATTTATTGGGATTACGTTGTGATCTGTTTAAACCCAGGCCATTAATTGAGATAGCGATATGCTGAATATATACAAAATCATAATTTATAGGGTACTTTCTATTGGGAGGTGACTGTGCTCCAAACCCCAACCCCTAAATTCAACTTGTGAGAATAATACTTAATTTTTTGGGCGTATTTTAAAACAAAAATTGAGAGCTTCTTGATTTCTTTTAAAGTGAAGTTGAAACAGATTTATAGTGAGTTTAATGTTCAATTAAAAAAACTGTGGCATATGTTCATGCCTCTACTGAAACACATAGGTGAAGCTTTATTTTAGCCACACCCCTGCATTTAAGTCAGGCTGCATCCCTCACTGCCAAATAATGATCAAATAAAACCCAATGCTTTGAAGTAAATGTGTCCCAAAATCTTAAAATCATTGTGTAACCTTAAGAATTTTCACTACTGAAACACATTTTCTACTGAATCACATTGTATTTAACAAAATTTTATGTTTTAAATTAAAACTATTATGATTTAATGTGTGTTAACTCTTCAAAGCTGTGTTTGTTAGCGATGAGCTGGCTAGCAATTTTAAGTTTACTTAGCTAAATTGGTCAAATGATCCATATAATTTTAAATTGATACATGGTGAAAAAGTACATGCAGGGTGTTGTTTTGCATTACTACTGTTATACCATCTACATCACTGTATGTCAGCTAATGTTGGTTTAGCTCACTCCATCACCACGACAGTGTCTAGGCAAACAGGCCCTGCTCACACTTGTCTGAACATCCATCTCGAGTGATCATAAGTGGACAGCGAGATTTATAGCTGTTAACGTGGCATTTCCATGTTTCGACTGTCCACTTACGATCGATCACCGATCACCCAGGACACATGTTAATGCCAAATGTGAACGGGGCTACAGTTACGAGTCTTTGGAACCTCTTTCATGCGGTTGTTTAACCCTCTGGGGTTTCAGGACATTTTCTTGATTTTTTGCATCATAAATCAAATTCATCTTTAAACATGCTACTCACATATTATATACCAATGCAAAATGGACAGACACACTAATCCAGCAATTACAGGCAAGTGAAAGCTGACAGCGAAGACTAAATGTTACTAAATGTTTTGTTTTTTCCAACGTTCACAGCTTTAACTGGTATGGCTAACATCGGCGGCACTTGCCTAAAAAGTGCAGTGTGTAAGATTTAATAAATCACTAAAATACTCCTCCCTTTCCAAGCGTGTAGTAGAACCTATGGTGGCTGTAATGTTTTTGCTTCTTTGATGAAAAGGATTCACCCTCCCTGGCTTTGTCTGGTGCTCAAGAATAATGATACTCTATTTGTCAACATTTCAGTTTTCAAACGTCTCACAACACAAAACGACTATAGATTCCTCTTCTTTCTGTGTCTTCCAACACAAAATTCAAGCCAGTGTTTGGTTTGTCCATTCTGGGCTACTGTAGAAACATGGTCACGCAACAAGGCGGCCTTTGTTGGGAGAGGACCCACTGTGGAGATAAGAATTGCTCATAGCTAACTCTATTGCTCTAAGCTAAAACACAACGATTCATAGTTAAAGGTGAATAAACAGTAATTAAACCGTAGTTTTGTATACTGTATTCCATTTCTGGTAATAGATCCCCCTAAATCTTCCCCCCGCACCTTTAAAAATAAAATTTTAATCACAATAACTTCTCTTTTCATACCACTTACTTGGTATTCTTTTAACTGGATATTTACCACGGCCCATAAAATGTCAAATCCAAAAACCAATATTCCATGCACGAAAATACAGTTATGTGCAAAAGTTTTGTTGATTTTTCTAGGTGAAAATTGCAATTTATTTGCTAAATTTAACATATTGCAAGACGTTTTGGCACATTATATACTAGATTTTGCACCTACAAATACGGTTCAGCCAAACTGTATTAGATACTGGACGACGGTAACCTTAAGACATTCGAACAGTTGGAAAATGAATTTGCTCCCCAGAACAGACGTTTTCAGATATTTGCAATTGAGAATCTAAGGTCACACAAAGAACAGGAAAAACTTATAAAACCTACACATATAGAAAATTACAAACAAGGAATGGAAGGAGAAGAATAATTTGTAAACTGTATCAAATATTTTTGTCCATGAACCTAAATAATTCCTTAAATATAAAGCAGAGATGAGAATCAGAACTAAATGTGGACATAACACAGAGTACTTGGAACGAAATACGCACAGAAGCAAGTCTAGTAACGAATTCAAACATCTGGAGGGAATTAAAATGGAAAGTCATTACCAGATATTTCCGAACGCCAGAAATGGTGTCGAAAATGGTGAAAAACATAACAGTTCATGTTGGAGAAACTGAGGAGCACAAACTGGAAACCATACCCACATATTTCGGCTGAGTTACAGATCTTTTGTAAAGAAGTCTTTGATGCTCTTAAGGAAGTGTTTCAGACGAATATTCCACAAGATCCTAGAGTGGCTATACTGGGAGTAATGCCGGATAACCTAGAGGGAAGATCTAAGAAGTACCTTTTAGGAATATTACTAACAGTAGCTCTGAAGTGTATTACAATTAAATGGATGAATCCGGACCCTCCCACGGATAATTTATGGATCCAAAAGGTGTGGGATGTCTACCGAATGGAACAAAGATACATTTACCAAGAGATGGAGCCCTGTTATAGATCTACTAATGCAGCCTTTCTTTTTTCACTTCACATTTACTTATTATTAACTTTGCTTAATAATATTTTCTTATGCTTTTGGCTAATTTTATTCTATAGTGAAGAGTGGATTCACCATGTTGCTTATTTGTGTAATAATTGAGATTGAAGAGTGTATAGGTATAGCTAATATATAGAAAAAATGTTTTTTTTTTCTTTCATGGAAACATTGTAATACTGTTTAAAAAAATAAAAACTAAGTTAAAAAAACAGATTTTGCGCCTACCTTCACTACAGCAGAAACGTCATATTTCAGTGTGTTCCCTGCAGAGGCGTGTTAACTTATTTTCACATAGAAAATCAACAAAACACATAATTTGACCAGCGGTGTTCAAACTTTTGCATATGACTGTATGATTCCTTTGCTCATGACCCACTCAGCCGTTGGATCACATTTCCCTACTTTGGAGAGTGACTGTGTGGTTTGGACTGAAGTGATGAGTCCAGATCATGCACAGACTCCAGCCTTGCTCTGACAGGGCCGCTACCAACTGCCTATCACGGCTCAAGCTCCCTCCACTAATTGTTGTCAAGCAGAGCCTGATCTCGCCTGGTTCGCTATGGCGGGCCACCCTGATGAAAAGAGGCCTCGTCGTGCCTCTCGCTGTGTGAAAAGAAGGCCCTCTTTCAGCTCGACACTACCGGCTCTCCCAGCCCACCCCCACCCTAAAACTGCCACCACATGAAAGGCCCTGGCGTTCGCCCTGCACCGCTGACAGTTAAATAAAATATTTATTTTCGGTATCTAAAAACATATATTCTCTCCTCGGTGCTAGTTACTGAGAACATTGACTTCTGAAGCACCTCACTCAGCCCTCCAGTGAGTCAATTAGGCCTGGAAATGTTGGCGGCCCCCCCTTTTCTTTCAGCGCCTGCCTGGGCCTAATTTTTCATCTCCCAACGCTTTTCATCTATTGTGCGCTTATGATTTCATTCCTTGTGACTAATCAATCGTAGGTGAAATGCGGCACATTAACAACAGAAAAGGGTCAGAAACTCCCTCGCTTGGCCTGATAACTGAGAGAAGAAAGGAGGAAACTATTGTCGGGCAGTTTTTAACCTTGATTTTTGTCCAGTTTCCTCATATTTTTACGATTTAACATTCGTCACACCGACTGGGAGTGACTGGAGGAGGGCGCTTCGGCATCACTAAAGTTTTAGCAAAAGAACAGCGAGATTCCGATAATCCCTGCTCTCATAAAACCCGTTTCTCCGTCCTCTAAGCCCGGTCCAATTTCTCACTTACTGGGATAATATTTGAGTTGGCATTAACATTTATACGCTTCCAACGACTGCTGCCTCGCATCAGCAGGGCTATCTAAGGGATGCGTGACCTTTTCAAATGAATTCATATTTCTGTAATTGTGTTTCATGCTTGTTGCACCACGTCAGGCTGGTTACCGTTTTATTGCTTTTTCCCCTGCAATTTTAGGCCCTGTTTATAAACGTACAACTAATAGCTCCAAAGTGATTTCTTCATTAAGTTTACAAGGGCAGCATGTTTCAGTTTCCCCCGTCTTTTTGAAGGCTGAGGAAAGATCATGTCATCATAATCTAGTTGGTTTAGACCTTAAGAAGTGGCTGTAAAAGCAAAACTACTCTTTCAGTAGGTTGCTTAACTCTCCTCGGCCACACACAGCATATGTGCTTTGAAATGCTACTGCTTACAATTTTCACTCCGAGGTTAGTACGAACTCTGCTTTTAAACTTAATCAACACCACAATTGTGTTTATGTTGTTATGCATATAGTTTTGCTTTGTGGAAAGAAATTTTTATAACATTTCTGCCACATTCTTGTCATTTTTTGAGTGTCACATTTAAAAATATGATTTTTACTCAACAATTCACATTCTGAACTGCACAAACTCCAATTAAACAGGATTAATGATCCTCTTTGTAATGAACCATGCACTCCCATATGGAATAAAAAGTTTAAAAATTTGCTCATATTAAACGTATGTGTAATGTGCAATATGTGTGATGTTTTAATTTCAACATATACCAATACAAGCACATATAGGTCAATATATTGAAGTACATTCACAAATATGTACATATGTAGATGAAATATACATAATAGTGTAAATTCTTCATATTTGCATATCGTTGCTGTGCAAAAAAAACAAAATCTCCAATTGTGTCGATTTTCAGTTTACTGTACGTGCAGCAGTCCTTTATATTGTGTGAAAATTTCATGATAAATGGACCAATAGAAAGTCTCCAAAATTAAAAAAATATTTCTTTACATCAACCGAATAGAAAGTTAAGGAGTTTTTTTCTCTCTTGTGAAGTTTCTATTTTAGAGATACATGTTTTTCTTTGGACAGTGACGATTTATATGGGATAATAATGGGTGACATAATGTGATGCAATCTATCGTGATAATGATAAAAGAAAGTCCTGTGGGGCAAATCAGCATTTGTTGTACTAATCCAGAATTATTTAACTAACGATAAAACAATAAAACACAAAGCATTTTCAGCTGATCTTCTCAGGTCAATATCTTCACGACTTTATGTGGTTCATTTTTGTCATATAATCACGATCCTGCTCCAGCCCCACATTTTACTGCCGGTGATCGATCAAGGTGTTTTTCCCAACAACCCAAACATGAACCAACAGAACTTATGGTTCTAGTCCATTTTCCACCTGCTCAAGAGACAGCTAGAAACTTTGAAGCATATAATTTGGCTAATTAGCTACTTTACTTGCTAGTTTGCTTACTGGCTGATATGAAATGATATACTGCACTATTTGTGCACAAACATCTACAATTAAACAGGATCAGGAGCTTCAATCTGTCAAGTGTGAAGATGAGGACAAATATTCATTCTGTGGGCGCTGGATTCTTAACTAGCTTATATCACTGTGTGTCCAGCTCTCTACAGAGAAGTCATTTTAAAATAGTGATCAACGCTGCTACAAAAACCAGCACAGTATAGCTGGCAACCAGCAAAACCAGCATATGTTGCCTTTTTGATGCTGGTATGCTGGTCAGCCAGCATGACCATGCTTGGTGACCAGCTAAAGAATTCACTAAATTGTTGATGACCTCAGCTGCAAATTCACAGGATCCCTAATTGGAATTATTACCACTTATATAGTAGCTCTACCTACTTTTGAAAGATAGAAAATGGGAAAAAGTTGGTAAACTCCATCATATACCTGGGTGCATTTGACATTACAGCCACAAACACAACAATATTTTACTGTTATTGTCAATATTTTGTCCATTCTGTTTGCACTTACTGTAAATTGTACCATATATTAAGCTGCCGCTCATCCATCCAGAGGTAGAGCCAACCTCAATGTTTGAAAACATTCTGATTTGGTTTATGTCCACCACTGACAACCCTAACCCTGACCCTAGACTACAATTACATTATATAATTAAAAAGTATAGTCAAAATGACAATAATAAATCCATAATTCTAAAGGTTAAACCTGGAGCCTGAATTTCTATGATTACTAGCGAGCCATCAGGCGCTGGCTAATTACTAAGCTGGACTGAAACACAATGCGGTGGGCCTAATATGAACTGACAGGTGGTATCACTCTTGTGTAATACACCCACAGATGATGTGTGTCTCGTTATGGTGAGGTATCAGTTTTAATTGGCTGGATTAAGTTGAAAATACTCTGAACCCGTCTCATCTAATCTGTGCGAATTTTCCCTCAGCATCTTGACATTCATATAAAGAGCAAAAGGATCAAGGCTTAGGAGTCTACCTAAAGAGCTCAGCTGTAGTGAGCCAGCAGTGAGCTAGGACCTCTCCTCAAAGTGTGCCAAGACTTACTATGCACCTCCTGTCTTTTCTGGGCCTCCATGCCCAGCAGAACTCCTCTGTCCTTCACTTTTCCCTGCCTCTTTGCTGAGCTCAGAGACTCCCTGAGGCTTGGTTGCTTTAGACACTTCAAGCTACTGTGATCATATTAGTTAAATGTTCTTCCCTTAAAACTGTTTGACCAAAAATGCCAAAAAATAACAGATTAAATCTTGTAATCAATTAGCATCTTACTAGATGGGGGTTAGTAGTTTTCACTCACTGTTAGCCACATGTTAGCATTTTAAAAGATCTTCCACTTAAAGAGTTTGATAAAAAAAAATGGGTAACGCTTTCTATGAATGTCACATTTGTAAACATCTATAAACACATTCATAACATGTTATAATTCATTCATAAAGCATCATAAACATTTCTATAAATATTTATAAAAATGCATTACACATTATAGCTATGCTTATTATGCATTATGAATTGTTAACATAATGCATTATAAGAATTGTTCATAACAAATTATAAGAGCTCATAAGTATTTGTAAGTAAAGTGAAGCGTACTGTACTAAAGCCTCCTCCAGTGTTCAGAGTGAGGCTTCAAGTTGAAGTATTTACTGAAGGATTTACTGAAACACTAAAACATTCACAGTAAAGCACATTACAGGCTTCAAATGTCAGAGTTTAAACTAGAGCTGCCCTCAGTGTTTACCTAATGTACACCACCGTTAGCTTGGCACTAACTTAACACTGTATATCCAATGGAATGCTAGCAGAAATTAGCATTACTGTACTGTAGTGTAGTGGTACAGGGTGAAGGGTTCTAGTGCTTGACGTTAGAACCAGTGAGGGAACAAATTACAATGACAGCACTCTACTATCTCGCCTCACTATCCAGGCCTTCACTCCACAGTGACTTCACGCTCAGTGTGATGTCAGAGGGGGTTCAGGGGAGGGGCTGATGGGTATCTGGTTTGCTGTGATGTAATGTAGTGTTTAAAGTGAGAGCACTGGGTAAGAAAAGCTCACTGTAGCAGTGATTCTAGGCTGGACAGCCAGTTTGGAGCATTTGAATATTCAGGACTGAAGCCCTGAAAATGCAGCCATAACAGCTCCAGCACTGAGAAATAAAATACTGGAAATCTCAGGATGTAAATAAACTCTATATTCGTCTTTACTTTACACTCTCCAAGCTGGGACTGACTTCCTTTTTGGCACTGACAATATAACATGTTATTAACACTACTTATAATGCATTAACAATTCATAATGTATAATAAACATGGCTATAATGTATAATTCAGCATACTTCATTTTTATAAATATTTATAACCATGTTTATAATGCCTTATGAATGCAAATGTGTTTATAGATGTTTATAAATGTGACATTCATAGAAAGTGTTACCAAAAAATGCTAACACTGCCAATTGTGAGTGAAATCTGCTAGCTTACCAGCTAGCCTCTTGCTAGTTGGTGGTAACTTTCATTCACTGTTAGTCACGTTAGAATTTTAAATGACCCTTCATTTAAATACCTGGATTGAAAAACTGCTGACACAGCCAATGATGAATAAACTCTTATGCTAATTGATGTTAGTAGCTTTTATTCCCTGTTAGCCACACCTTAGCATTTTTAAATGAGTCATCACTTAAGTAGTTTGACCAAAAATGCTAACGATGCTTATGACACATAAAATATAGCTCCTGTGAATTAGCTCCATGCTAGTTATATTTCATTCACTGCTAACCACACATTAGCATTGTAGTGAAAAAGCAGAGTATAATGTAACAGGGATATTTCATGTAGTTACATCAGCAATGTCATCTCAAATGTTTGACAGCAATCAGAGGGATATTCCTCAAGATCCAATCAATCACATCATGTGAATTAAATATATTTCAATTTTTTTGTGCTGATATTTTGGTCAAAAATAAATGTATTATGTTTGACGTGCCTCTGTTCATGAATCATATTTGTTATGATAAAATTTTGGTTTACCACACTTTTGAGCAATTGGTTCAACTATCCCCTCAACTAGCCCTGCCTATGGGGTCAGTTGTAACATCTGCCCTTTGCTCAAATACTTAAAAAAATTTTAAGCAAAAACAAAAACGTGTTAGGTTGTGCTCCACTCTCCTCTCCTGCTTTCCAGTGGTTCAACCAAAAATGCTAACACTGCCAGAAATGGATTGAAATCTAGTTTCCTATAATGTAACATCATGCTAATTGGTAGCTTTCATTCACTGTTAGATTCACAGCCACATATTAGCATTTTGTTCCTTCGCTTAAACAGTTCGGGCAAAAAGTACTAACACTAGTCTAGCTAGTCTAGTCAAGCTGATCTAGTAGCTACCAAATAGCATCCTGTGGTAGTGCGTCATGTGTCAAACTCTCTACAGAGAAGTCATTTTAAAAATGTGATCAACCCCGCTAGAAAAACCAGCACAGTATAGCTGGCCACCAGCAAAGCCTGTCAGAAGAAAACCCCATATCTCCAAAATGATAACTTTATAGGAGAAGGAAAAAACGTACTTTACTTTCAATGTAAGTCAATGGAACCAGACTTTTTTCCAAGTCATTTTGGGTCATTTATTTTAGTCCATTCTTCATGAAATTTATGTACAATGTAACGGGCAACAGGCATTTTCAAATTATGTCAAAAACTGAAAAACAACAAAAATGGAGATACAAGGTTTTCTTCCGACAACAGCAATATGTTGTGTTTTTGATGCTGGTATGCCGGTCAGCCAGCACGACCATGCTCGGTGACCAGCTAAAAAATTCACTAAATTGTTGATGACCTCAGCTGCAAATTCAGAGGATCCCTAACTGGAATTATTACCACTAATATAGTAGCTCTACCTACTTTTGAAAGCTAGAAAATGGGAAAAAGAGTAAGTAAAATCCATCACATACCTGGGTACATTTGACATTACAGCCACAAACACACCAATATTTTACTCCTGTTGTCAATATTTTGTCCATTCTGTTTGCATTTACTGTAAATTGTACCCTAAATTAAGCTGCTTCCAGCTGGCTGGATGCTAGTTATCCACATATTAGCCACATATTAGCATTTTGTTCCTTCGCTTAAATAGTTTGGGCAAAAAAGTATTATCACTAGTCTAACTAGTCTAGTCAAGCTGATCTAGTAGCTACCAAACAGCATCCTGTGGTAGTGCGTCATGTGTAGCTTTCATTCGTTTTTAGCCACGTGTTAAATATTCCCTTAACTGCTAATCTAGGGCTTCTCGATACTCTCAGTTTCTTTAAACAGACACCACAAACTCCACATATCATCCCTGTGCTTTTCCCTGCTATAATGTAAGCGAGGAGTCACCCCTCCTGTGCTCTTGTGCCTTGGCAGCAGCGTGTTTTCCTGTTAGTTTAACTCTCATCTCAACTAATTAATATTTTTGCTTATAGCTGCTGCAGCTCCCCCGGGACTCCCCTTAATTAATCATTTATAAATCTGCTAGTTTATTAGGCTCTGCCTTTGGCACTGGCTGCATTGGGAAACCACAAATGATTAGTTACAGGAATGAATGCTGCAGCCCCCTCCACCGCCACCCCCCTATGTTTCGAACTGATTAGGGCCTCACACAAAGAGGGCATTTCCACAGCCCTCCACTGCACTTTAATTCATTCGGAGCACCTGACACACCATTCGCTCTCTCCCAGTGCCTGCAATGCTTCTGTTTATGCATGTTCAAGTCAGCTATGTTTCTCTGGGGTGGTCAAATATGTCGGCCTGCCGTAGAGAATCAGAAAAACGCAAACAAAATTGCACAGCTGGAATTTTAACCCCCCCAAACTGCAGAGTTATTGTTCAGTTATTCATCTTAAGACTTTTTTGGCAACTATTGTGAAACAAATATGTGATTTATACAGTTGTGAGAGTGAGGAATTGAAGAATAGTTTAAGCTGCTCTCTCAGAAGTCGAAAGTTATTACCTTCATTATATTGTACTATACAGATGGAGCTGACCTAGCAGCTATCAAATAGCATCCTGCTAAATGTGGTTAGTACTGTATGGCTTAAAGTATGTGGACACCTGACCATCACACCTATATGTGCTTGCTGGACATCTCTTTGCAAAACCATGGACATTAACAGGGAGCTGGCCCACTCTTTGTGGCTATAATAGCCTCCACTCTTATGGGAAAGCTTTCCACAAAATTTTGGAATTTGTGCCCATTCAGTCAAAATAACATTTGCACAGTCAGGGACTGATGTGAAATGACAAGGCCTGGGTCACAATCAATGTTCTTAGTCATCCTAAAGGTGTTCGTTGGGGTTGAGGTCAGGGCTCTGTGCAGGCCACTGGAGTTTCTCCACACCAAACTCATCAAACCATGTCTTTATGGACCTTGCATTGTGCACAAGTCATGCTGGAGCATGAACTTCCACAAAGTGGGATGCATATCGCTGTTTTCGGAAGAAAACCTCGTATCTCCAAAATGGTAACTTTACAGTAGAAGGAAAAAATATACTTTACTTTTAATGTAAGTCAATGGAACCAGACTTTCTTCCAAGACATTTTGGGTAATTTATTTTAGTCCATTCATCATGAAATTTACATATAATATAAAGAACAACAGTTATTTTCAAATTATGTAAAAAACAGAAAAACAACAAAAATGGAGATTCGAGGTTTTCTTCCAACAGCTGCGATATAATTGTGTTAAATGTCTTTATGAGCTGTAACATTAACATCACCCCTCACTGGAACTAAGGGGCCTAAACCCTGAAAAACAGCCCCAGACCATTATCCCCCCTCCACCAAATGTTTCTATTAGCACTATGCAGGTAGGGTTCTACTGGCATCCACCAAACCCAGATTAGCCCATCAGACTGCCAGATAGTGAAATGTGATTCATCACTCCAGAGAACATGTTTGCGCTGCTCCAGAGTCCAGCGGTGGTGTGCTTTACACCACTGCAGCCCACGCTTAGCTTTCATTCACTGTTAGCCAAATGTTCACATGATTGGTTGGAATATTTCTTTAGAGTCAGCATAAACCAGAATTCATAACATGTTTCCTTATGTACAGTGATGTATTTCCATGTGAAACAATGTTGAGTCACTAAGCGTTTTTGCTCAGTGAGTGGTAGGTAGGAGTGTTGGCAGGAGCAAATGAAACATGATATGATTGGTTAATATTATTTTCCCTGCCCACCGGTGCATTGTGACGTAATCAGGCCCAGCTTCAGGGGGTCATTTAGTGGAGCAGTGCCCCACTAACCAGTCATGATGCCCTACTAAACCCACTACTTATATACATGATTCTAATGCTAGCAGCAAGTGGCAAAAACCAATCACACTGAAACTAACCCTTTGCACACTGCCTCTGCCTCTGCCTCTGAAGGCTACACGGACTAACGGTGTGTCAACAGCGGAGCATATTTCACTCAAAATGCCATTATATCCTACTGCAGGACAAGAGTTGAAGTAAATGTTCAACATAAGCAGATAAGCTGCGCTGTGTCACATTTCAGGAGAGAACCAATCAAAAAAGAAGGTGGGTAGAATGGAACTGGGCAGCACTCATGGCTGTACAGTATGACAGTTTTGCTTGCAGTTGCAATGTAAAAAATACTGAGCTCGAAGATAAATATTAATTCACTGGCATATTTACCATCCTCTACACCGCTACTGAGGTTTCCTGAAAGATCTGGAGAAACAGACGATGAGTACTTCTGACCAGCATAGCCTGATGAGTAGTTTACTGTAATAATATTAGTTGTAGTGGAGGTAGTAATAGTGTTGTAGTACTCAAGTCTGGTAACCGTAAATTAAAGATCTTGGTCTTGCCTCGGTCTCAACATCGTTTAGACTCAGTCTTGTCTTAATCTCGAGGTGAGGTGGAAATTATTCTCAAGACCAGCCGAGTGCGATGCCTCCCTCTGAGGTCGTTGGAAACGGAACTGAACTTTTTCTTCATCTTTTCTCTTCATCTTTAAATAAAGTCAGTTCACTACCAGTTGAGGATATTTTCCATGATTCTTAACTGGGTATTATTTGTTTGTTGATGTTCAGATTGGTATTATTACTATGTTTTACTATGTATTAACTATGATTTAATACTAAAAATGGATGTTTGGTTCATATTCAGTTGACTTTTGGTGGTGATTCTGAATAAGAAAAGATCAGACAGACAATAACCATCATTTACTTCCAAAAGTTATGCAACGTTGACTACAACATAATATAATATGTTAATATGCATAATATGTAATTAATGATAATGTAAAATAAACTGTCGATTTCAGTTTTTCCCAGTTTTTTTCTTCTTTTTATTTTAAAAGTTCCCGTGACACACAGAAGTCATTACATTTTGACAGATTATAAGAAAACAAGAATTTTGTCTTTTAAATGTTATAATGAATTGTGCTTAATATGAACAGCAGAAGGGAAGGTAAAAAGGTGAAGGTTAACTTTGATTGTATAATTATGTAATTACAGATTTTATTAGTGTTTCATAAACACGTAATTACACAGTTTCGTTACCCAAAGAGTTTTGCAATAAATTTAATTTACATTGGATTTACATTTATTATTGACAGGTTCATATCAAATTTGGGCAACTTTTGACAAAAGTGATAAAATGACAGAAAAGTGGTAACAAATGTAAATGATGGTTTTGCTTTCAGCAAAACAAGACCATGTACAACAGTAACTTTTCAATATTGAATCAAATTCAAAAGTAATAAAATATCTCTCTTCGTACTTATAAATATGAATGTAGAACAGATTGAAAGCATAAAATCTGCATGTTCAGCAGAATTTCTCTGCTTGCTTCAATGAGCTGTGAAAGAGAAAATGATTTATATTGAATTACACGCTTTTGTTTCCACTGGTCATAACTAGGACTCCTAAAGGAAAACGACCTCACATTCCTCCACCCATCACAATGCGGGTCACTAGGGGTCATTATTTTGATCACTGGTATGCCTGGCAAGTGAAGTGAACACTCATTCACTATTACGTCTGAGACCAGGCAAGCAATGACAACATGCTACGGTCTGGTCTTCAGTCCTGTCACTTAACAGTGAAAATAAATTAATCTAATCAACTGGAAGCTTTGCTGGAGGTGTTCCTTAATGTGTCCCCACACAGGGAGAAGAGACACCTCCTTCAACAGGCTTCCGCCATCCAATTAAACCTCCGCTGGCTCAGGCAGGCTGGCCACACGTGGGCCACAGCGGCCCGTTATCAGCAGCTTTCTCTCTCCCTCTCTTATCATCAAAGAAGCTGTACTTTAGTGCAGAGGGGAGATGTAGCTGGTAATAGGGCAGCAGCAAAAAACATCTACCTGATATAATATACTGACTGCGCTCTTGATCATCACACGCTAGCCCAGCCCGGCTTGGTGTCCTGCGAACGTAAGTGCCATGAATCACGTTCAAATTGTCTCCACTGGCCGGCTGACCAGACACTACATTAACCAGCATGCCTCTTACCTTGTGCCTCAACAGCTACATTTGAAGTGCAGGGAGAAGTGGTTTACTTCATATGTGACATAGATTTGGAGGAAAAACAGTAACACTTTATTGTATGTAAAGTTCATAAGGCTACTTAATTTGGATAATAAATAAACCATATTATAAACAACCAGAGCAAAATACTAGAATCACTGACGATGTATTGTGAGGAACAAAGGTGAGACAAGGACTACATACTCACAGGATGCCGACTAGAAACAATGACGTGCACTGATTTCATGAACTGGTTGCAAACAACATATATGGACATGATAACAAAGGGGCAAAGCTAGGGTTAAACAGAGAAGCCAAGACCAGGGCAGACAGTGAAAAGAGTGGAACATCTCCAGCAGATCTGTGACACTGATAAATATCCTACATGTGGCAATGTGACCTGTCTAAACACTCAGAGTGCAATACAGCTTTCACCTAAATCCAACTCATTTGTGGATTGGAATTAATGATTAAGAGGCATTCTGTGCCAAAACTAGAGTTTAGTTTACGTTGTCTTGTTATGCAGTTTTTTATGGTGCAGCATTATATCCGTCAGTCATTTCTACTTCATATCTTATTTTAGAGAAGTGATCACTACCCCTTCTTCTGGAGATCTACGTTCCTGCAGAGTTTTGTTCCTTCCTGACTCTAAAGCCCTATTTGAGCTGGATTGGTTTTACCTGGCCACATGCTGTAATTTCATTGATTACCAGCAAGCTCCATGATTTTAATCCAGTATGAATCTCCCATGTCCATACTAAGTACTAATTCCAGATTGAATTGCCTCCTATAATTCTTCAAGCTCAGAGCTCCTCAGTAATAGCAGTCCTGCTCGAATCAACGTCTCAGAAATGTAATAACAAACTAGGTAATAGAAAGCGGATGAGGCTGAAGCTCCTATTTGCCAGTTTCTTGTTTGAATTTTCCGGTTCCACCTTAAATGGTGCAGCAGTTACATTCTGGCAACTCAATTTTCAAAAAATCAAACAAGAAGCTGGCGAATAAGAAGCTGACTTCACCTTGACAGGAAACAACACCTCCCTTTACTTTTTTGTGACCTGAAGACAAGGCTAACAGCTAAATTGGAGCTTGATTTGATTCCTTAATCCTCAAGTACTGAAAATGTTTTTGGTGATGGCCAAATAACAAAGAGAAGGCAAATGAGCTCAAAAGTATCTCTTACAAGGCATTGCATTTTTGTCTTGTTGGATGGCAACTGACGAGCTGAATGGACCCACTTCGCTAGCCTAATGCTAGCCTATTTACTGTTCAGCTGCACAACATGTTAAGTGTGGTGCTTTTTTAGATAATGTTAACATCCATCCATGATGTTTTGATCCAGGCTATTTGGGGTATTTTGGGGAAATCCTTATGAATCCATATGAATCAGTCATACAAATCACATTACATTACCTGACTTCCTCTGGTAAAACTAATCCAGCTCAAATAGGGCAAGAAGGTAGATCTCCAGGACCAGGTTGGTGACCACTGGTCTAGACCCTACTGCAGCACTAATAAAGGTTAAAAGTGGTTCTTCTATGCAAGAGTGCCAAATGCTGATCTTGGAGATCAACCATCCTGCAGAGCTTCGCTTCATCTCTAATCTAACACACCTGATCCAGGTAACAAAGGCCTCCAAGGGCATATCAATACTAGAGCCAGGTGTGTTGGGTCTGAAATCTGCAGGGTAGTAGATCTCCAGGACCAGGACTGGGCATCCCTGTTTCTACGGCATTGCTTCAAATAACCTTTTATGGCGTTATTATTTATTGGAGTGTGGTGACAGACATAGGCAACATTAAAACGTTAACATGAACAAGCAAAAAAAACAACAAAAAAAAGAAAAAACAGATTTGAGCAGCACATCGGAATGCACTGAGGCTTGCAGTGTGAACGTAGCCAAGTGTGGTCCAGGTTTCCATGCTGCATGCAGTCTGGCTCATCGGCGCCTCAATTGTCAGCCTGGGCCAGCACTGCTACGCACATGCCTCACAGATAACACTGACAGAAAAGAATAATCAGAAGGAGAAGGAGAAGGGGGAGAAATGGAACGGGCCTCATACTCAGTAATTACATTGCATTCATCTGAGGAGGTGAGAGGAGTGTATGTGTGCGTACGGGTGAGTGTGTATGTGTGTGAGCATATGTGTAGACGGGACACGTGCGGCCCGCATTGTCTACACAACAAGAACCAATCACTTTTATTGAAATGCATCTCAATTTCCCTTTTCTAATAGCGAGGGCTCCATTAAGGATTCACTGAGAGAGGCTGTAAATGGGGAAGGAGGGCTGGGTGCCTGAGCTCCGTCTTCATTACCCAGCATCCCTCACTGCTGCACACTCCACTCAGCTGGGCCGATGATGTCTCTGTTATGATGGAGTCTCCATGGCACTTATACATCTCCTTCCTACATTACAAACACAGAGACGTGCACTGCTCAGCCTGGCGACCACGAACAAGGAACCCAAAGAGACCTTCTGATGCCAAAATAGACCTAATTATGCTCCGCCCACAACAGAACATATTTGTGGTTACTGAGATGGATAAACTTTACAGAACATTGGCAGAATTTCCAATTGAAGCTTATAATAAATAGTTTTTCTTTAGTTTTCTAAAAAAACATAGGACTGTTGTTCTAATAAGGCAATAATAAAACATTAATAACACAAAAATGATATCTACCTAAAAAATGTTGTTATATTTACTCATTTTATGTCATAAGAAAGTAATAAGTAATAAGAAATGTTGCATTTTCTTTTAATAAAATATATTAGAGCTGTCAATGTTACCATGCTAATAATGCATTAATAATATTTGAATGATACATTAATAACAGACTGACTATCTGTTAATGCAATAAATTATTAAAGTTACCAATTTTTAAAATATTGTTAAGCACAGACATTTGAAGCTTCTGAAAGACATTCAATACATACATTTTTTGCTGTGTAATCGAGCTAATGTTCAAATTCAACACTGTTGTTTCTAACCGGGCTAGTTTTAAAAAGCTACAAGTCCAGCTCAGCACTGCAGAGTTTCAAACAGATCCAATATTTTTTGTAATTTTTTTTATTTAAAATGAGTTATTTTTAATTAAAGAACTTAACTTAGGTGAGTAAAGTTAGGCATGATGTTCAAACTGCTTAAACAAAATAGGAAGAAATAATTAATAAATCAATGTGACTACAAAAATATGTCATGTTTATGTCATTGTGATCATCTGAAATAAAGGAATTGTAGCTTAATGCTTTGCTAGCTTTAGCTTAGCTAATGTTAGGCTACATGACCTACTTTACTTCACTGTAAATCGGTGACATTTCAGTCTAGATCTTTTTTTAATCACTACAGCAAACTATATTACGTTTTTTTTAAACTTTACATAACATCGACATAACCATGCCATAAACATGTAATGTCATTTTGTGCAGTTTTATAACAGTGTCATGTTAATCTCACCTGGAGAGAACTGTTACTGGCTATTACCTATGATGGTGTACTTCAGGGATCAATTTTAGGGCCTCTTTAATTTAGTCTTTTCATTGTGATCATATTAAATAAAGGAATTGTAGCTTAATGCTTAGCTAGCTTTCTTTTTGTTCGTATTTTAATGTTAGGCTACATGGGGCTACATGACCTACCTTACTTCACTGTAAATCTGTGACATTTCAGTCTAGATTTGTTCTTGTTCAATATCCAAATCCAACATTTATAGTATGAGCTCAGTACCGGGTATTGGATCTGTCCTGTCTTTTGTTGTTGCACGTCGCTGGGTAATTATTTAAATGTTAACCCTAGATCTCTTTTTATGGCTGCAGACAGCATCGAGACCACAAATCTCTTGTTCTGTGGAGCTGACAAATGTATTCACACTAGCTGGCGTGATGAACTGAAGGAAATCTGATCCACGCTGTGTTTCAAACACCAACATCTCTCTGCTATTTTCTCTGGCAACCCACAGACAATATAATACCCACATTTGGCCCATAAATCTTGCTTAGCCTTTCAGTCCTTAAACAGTGTTGAGTGCTAGGAATAGATATGAACTTTGCACTACTGGAGGTTTCCAAAGACGTCTTAACATGGAACTATTCCTCAAACTGGAATTCCATGCCTGACAGCGGGGTATAATGCTGTAAGTTATTGCTTTAATTTTGATTTTCATTTCTCATAATTGCATTACTTGCACAGAGTCCATAGAGAAGGGGGGGGCTGAGTTCATGAGGACGCAGCAATAGGAGATCTGATGCTTTAAGGAGGAATTTCAGCCCGGTTCTTGGAACACATGCCTCCTGGCCTGTCATGTGAAATTATCTGGGATTTGGCATCAGCGGTTTTGAGGTGTAGACTTTTGCTCGGTTTCCACTCCTTATAAATATACGTCAAGCAAAGCTCATTCACGGCTACAACCTGAGGAAAAAATGAATAACTTTCTGAAGTCTTTCAGCCAGGAATGCATAAGCGTAGATGAAAACATCAGACGATGCTTTTTCTACAAATCTAGGCCTAAGACTGCGTACATTTTATATGACAGCGATGTTATGTCACGACGACCCAGCTGACAGATGGACTTTCAGTATTCTCTCCGTAGCCTTGAATTTCTTCTCATTAGTCCAGTTCAAAAGCAACTACATAATATCCTCTGACTGCCTGCAAACGCACGCCTGTCATCTCCCTCATTGAGACAAGAGGAAACCGGAGAGCATGTTTATGAATGTGGAATTGATGAATCCGTCTTGTTTGGGGGCTAGCTGATTTCAGAGATTGGATCTGTTTGAATTCATTAGTGTGATAAGCAGTGATAGAGACCACTAAGTATGGTGGGCTGCAGATGGAGAGTGAAGTTCAGTGATTTCTCAAGACCCAGAGCAAAGAGAATGTCATGAGCTTGGTAGAGAGTTGCTAATGAGGGTAGACAATAAATTGTTTAAAAAAAGATTACGATAGACTATGAAAGGTCCTTAAATGGTTCTTGGTTTCTTCTAGGATTTTTTAAAATTACTAGGTTTTTTTTTAAACTTTACATAACATTGACATAACCATGCCATAAACATATAATGTCATTTTGTGTCATGTTACCATCACCTGTAGAGAATTGTCCCTGGCTATTACCTATGATGGTGTACTTCTGGGATCAATTTTAGGGCCTCTTTTATTTAGTCTTTTCATAAATTATTTCAACTTTGGGCCCTTTGGTGGGTTTTGGCCATTTTAAAGGGTTAACAGATAACTCTAAACCAGATGTCTGTATATCAGGGTAAGAGCTTAAAGTGGTATCAGAGTGCAAATATCTCAGTATTGTAATTGTTTTCAATCTTACATTTAAAAAGCAAATCAAAAAGGCAGTAAATGTTGTAAAGTTGACACTTTTGTTGAAATTAAAGTTGAAATTGTTTAACCACTGAAGCAGCAACACTGCATTTTAATACAACAATTGTTCCATATGTGACTTATTGTCTGACTGGGCTTATTATCTGGGCTCAGGCTTACGGCACAACACTTAAATCTATACAGTCAATTTTTCATCAGGATGTTAAAGTGCTTGTTAGAAAGTCCAATAGTTGCCCTCATTGCTATTGTAACTTGTTAAGCAGAGATAACTTACTTAATTTTGTCAATGTGTGTCTTTTATTCAAGATCCTGCATAGTTTAAAAGCGTCTTTTGGACAGGAAGCTGATTTCATTAAGCTCACACTTGCAATGAGCTGCCTGTACCTCTAAGAAGATGCACTACTTTGGCACTTTCTATTTGGCTCTTTTTCAGCTCATTCAAAATCATGGCTAAAAAACAATAAACAATATCATCATATGTAGTACATAAATCACTTTAACAGCTGGCATTGTGCTTTATTTTATACTTTGTCTTGAACTGCCAACAACTACGCTAATTCATCTTTGTGCAAGGACCACCAGGACCACCCATTAGTTGTGGCACTATACTTGTAGGCTGCACTGCATAACACTCTCCAATGCCCTTATGACAATATCAAACTATGTGCACTGAATGTAACGAAAGCTTAAGAGTTAAATAAGGCAGAATCATTAGTGTATAATTAGCTAATGCCAAGCATTAAAGCTACTGTAATGTTGAAATAACATGCCCTGACAGTTTTATCTGTTAAAGCATTCCCTTTTTACTTCTATACACCTGTGCATGTTTTTCATTTTAGATGTTTTTGGACTTTTGGCTCTACACTTCAACTTTTAATTGGGGAAGATTCTGACACCAATACGTTTTACAGCTCTGCAAAACACTTAAAAATATTTCACAGAATTTATTTTGATGGTTGTTGCTGTTATTATGGTAAGATACTGTTGTCTGAATAACTAGTTGAACTAGTTGAACTGAAGAGTGATAAATGACCTGTAAAAGGCAGTATTTCACAGCTTTTTACTATCAAATGCTATCAGAAATTGAGGTACTGTTCATTCGTCAAGGTACAAAGTAAGTGTGCCCTAAAGGTACAACAATGGTTTTAAGGTCTAATTGTGTAAATATGCTTGCAGGTGCATATTTTTCTTAAACTAAAGATTAAAACAGAACAACAAAGTAAAAAGGCTGGAGACGAGGCAGGATGTGTGGAGTGCAATTTAAAAAACATAACTGATGACACTGATAACACTGATGGCGTACGCTTATAGGTTCCACCCCAGTGACAGGAGGGATGACGGCTTAGTACCATTTTTCCTGTGAGTGTAGAGAAAACATACTTTTTACTGTTAATTAACAGTTTTTTCTGTCACCCTGGTGCTATACTTCCTAACATTTTTACAGTGTACAATGACTTCATAACTCTAAATTTGTAAAAGTAAACGCTTTAAGAAGAAACACCAATGAAACAACTGGTAAAATGATATAAATTAATAAATTAAGATACTGGGCTGTATTAAAAGCCTCTATAACTGGTCTAAATCTGTCTTGCTATGATACACACAGTCTATCTAGAAGCACTTATATACTTGACATGTTTAGAAAAACAACTTGCTACATAAATTATAACAAAAATGCTAACATGTTGTCATTTTGTCCACTATTAGTTGATTGATGATGTGACATTTGTTGAATTTTCATGTGGTGCTCTTTAATATCAGACTGTACTGATATCCTCACCATATCACAGACCTGCAGTTCAAGTCTCAACCCATAATGTGGAGAATGGAAACGGGCTAAGGCAGCAGAGTGAGGCGGGATTTGTTTCAGAAGTCCAGCGGTGACTCGTAAGCCAATCTAATAGAATCCTGATTGTTTCACTTACAGATGAGTGGAACTCTGTAAAAAAGATCAGGTCTGCACATGTACTTTTTGTGGTGGGAAGAGAATTCAGACATATGATTTCATAAGCTGAGGACCAAAGACCAGCACTGTTGGAACAGAATCCCTCTTCAGTTACATTGTCACCCTATTCTGCACTTTCATAGGGTAACAATCAATTTCTATGCAGGACCACAGCAGCGTTCATATCCAAACACTGATTCCTCTGTGACAAAACTCCCCACAGAGCTTTTAACTTACAACCACGTTCAATTTGACATCATTTCTAATGGGCTTTGTCTGGCATTTCTGCTTAAATGTACTGTTTTAATATTTAATTATCTGCATTGGCACATATCCTATGGCTAATTCTGCAGATCCAGACTACAATACACCCTTTGAAGTTGTAAAGCGATTAATGTTCCAAACTTCTGACAGTGATTTGTATCGTTCTGTATTTGTTCAGTTCCTTTAATCATTTGGTTTTAAGCCAGCCTTCTTGTCTCTTCCTTAGTGAGTGAAAAGTGTGACATTACCAATAATAATAATAATAGTCATCATCATAATTGGGCTTTTACAATAATGTAAATGGATCATTATAAAGCCACATTTAGCAGGCTGAAGATTCTCCCCAAGGGGGAGCTATTAGCACTAATCACTTTAGTGTACTGAAAAAAGAGGCAACCTACACCAGCAGGATCCCACAACTGCATGTACAGTGGCCCCAGAAAGTATTTGGACGCTTCATCCATTTTACCACAGGTAAACTAAAATGCAGTTCTTTAGGTTACTTCATTAAATAATTAGCTGGATGATGTTTGTTTCAGAGAAAAAAAAACACTTTTAGCACAACATCAAACTGGTGGTAGATTCTTTGAGAAGAAAGCCTGGAGAAGAATTCCAGCCACAGTCTGGGGCTGTTTTTCTTTTCTTCTGTTCATTGATGGGATCATGAACTCAAAAGTTCACCAAGGCATTTTGGATGGGTACCTGCAGAAGTCTGCAAAGAAATGAATCACACACACCAGCCACCTTTTGTAAGAGTACTTTGCCAAAAGAAAATTACAGTCTTAGAATGGTCTGTTTAAAAATAAATGCCATTGGTTTGACATTTAGTTTCCTATGAACTTAAGACATTTCTAAGTTAGTAGTTACAAATTCCATGTATAAAAAAGTAAAATTAAATGTTTGAAATATGTATATAAAGCATAGAGTTTTGTTTATTTACTTATGTCTAGGTTGAACAGCTCAGTATACAGCTAACAGGTTAACAGGCTCCTCCAAAAACATTCAAATCATTTTATTGTTCGTGTTTAGAGCTGGCCTAATTTGTATTAAATCTTGAGTGGGACATGAACGCCACTTTAAGCTAAAAGACATTGATTTTCCATTAAAGCGCTAGCAGAAGTTATGATTCTCATAGCAGTGGTACTCCAACTACTTTTAAAGTGAATATGCAGTAAACAGTGCTACATAATGATATATATGGCAATGACAAGTTCATGAAATTATGGCTCAAATGTACATTAAAAATGTCTTAAATGTTTTCAATTAAATGTGGTGATACCTGCAGATATCTTGACGTTGCATGTTTTAAATAGTCCGAGTCTGTCTTACAGTAGTAATGAGCCTAATGGATACATTTTTACGAATGTTATGAACGCATGAGCTAACATTCATAAAAGTTGCAAATGGTCAAATCTGATCTTAAAATGACAGCATGTCAATTTCACAGACAGTTTCATTCAATTTTGGTGTATCTGTACAATCAAACTCTGGAAGATAGTGTATGTAAATTTGGGTGTAAATGCTTGATTTGAGGTTAACTAACCAAAAACAATAATCAATATCATCTGTAACACCAATACCAACAATAAAATTAGAAAATAACAATAATGCTAATAATTTGTGCAAATGGCAATCCAGTTCAAAAGTGAATGTATTTACACTAAATGGCCAAAAGTCTGTGGACACTTGACCATCACACCTGTATGAGCATCCCATTCCAACTTGTCCCCCACTGTGGCTATAACAGCCTCCACTGTTCTGGGGGAGGATTTTTTGTTTGTGTGAATTTGTGTCCATTCAGTCAAAAGAGCATTTGTGAGGTCAGGTATGCTGGACGAGTCGGCCTGGCATGTAACTGATGTTCCAAATCTTTCCAAAGGTGTTCAATGGGGTTGAAGCCACTGGCGTTCCTGCAAAATAAACACCATGTCTTTTTAGACCTTGCTTTGTGCACAGGGGTACAGTCATGCTGGAACAGCTGGAACAGCTGACAAAAGGAAGCATATACATGTCTACGTATGCTGTGGCATTAACATCATCCCTCACTACATTTACATTTAGCAGATGCTCTTATCCAGAGCGACTCTGTCTCACTAGAACTGAGGGGCCCAAACCCTGATAAATAGCTCCAGACTATTATCCCTCCTCCACTAAATATTACTGCTGACACTATGCATTTCTGTAGGTAGTGTTCTCCTGACATCTGCCATCACACTGCTAGATAGATGCATGATTAATCACTCCAGAGAACACATTTCTACTGTTCCAGAGTCCAGGAGAGAATTCTGAAGAATCGCCTGCTCAGCAGCAGTTCACAATTTTTATTCAGCCAGTATACAGAACTTTTAGTAAGCAAGTTATTTTCATTGTCAGAACTGAGATCTGCAGTATTTACCTGAAGAAATCTGAATCAGGTGTTTTACTTGATCCTGATTTTATAATATATAAATCTTATATATAATACTAAATAAAATATAATAAAAATATAAGCTTTAAACTAAACTAGATATAAATAAACCTTAATCTGACAGGTTTTAACTGACAGTCTGAGCCATGAAAAGAGAGCCAAGTCTCATGAACAGCAAAGTTAGTTTCATTTTCACATGTGTGATTTATTTATTCATCATCAAAGTTCAAGCACAACACGCTAATATAAACAGAACACAAATGGTCAGTTTTTAGAATAGCCTCTATATATAGTTATTTTTGATGAGGGGTCTCAAAATAAGATTTATACCAGACTGACTTTTGACTTTGGCATGAAAAACAACTGATTTTCAACAAATAAAGCAGACGTGCCCAATACGAGGATCACAGTGCACATTGGTAGATCAACACTTCGCCTCATTCAAACATGCTATCAAATTTCAACACTTTCCTACTGCTCCTGGCGTCGGGCAGGTCAACATGATTGACATGAAATGTGACCACTGTCTCTTTAATTTACTGCTTGTTACCATAGCTACACCATAGCCTGCCTAAAACACTGCTGTGAATTTGCCTCTCTGGCGATCTGGAAAGCTTTCATCAATAGCCGGTTCATGTAGCACCATTTTTGTGGTTTTCCTTTTGTAACCTACACTGACTCTGTCAGAAGAACAGAAACAACGCGGACAAATTTCCAGCGAAAAGTGAACTTAGGAAGAAAAAAGTGGTCCAGACTTCACAAACCGGCCGACACCATTCAGTGCAAATCACTAGAATAAGGTTAGTGTGATTTTTCAGTCATTTGCCCACTGAAGTGCATAAAAAAAGTTTCAAAGCTATCAAAAAAGGATGAGGCCTGACTCTTTTTTTTGTTCGTTCCCACACTCTGAAAAGGGTTCTTCTATTGTTATGATGTCAAGCCTGTAACAATAGAAGAACCCTTTTTGGTGCTATATAGAACATTTTTCGAAAAGGTTCTATATAGAACCATCCACAGCACAAAGGGTTCTTTGAATGTTTGTTCATGGTTCTATAAAGAACCATTTTCTTTACTAAAGAACCTTTGAAGAACCATCTTAAGATGTTATGATGCTAAGAGTGCATTTGATCCAATGTACTGAATCATTCTACATAGATGACGTGTTTCCCTGTGTTTTAGTCCAAGAGCTTTTAGCAATTTTTTTTCTTTTTTGTTTTCCTGTTAAAATCAATAATTTTATTCCTTGGAGAGCAAAGCTTGGTTTATTATCAATAGTATCCATTATCTTAGTGTCTTTGTTTAATGTGAAATAGTGTTTTGTGCAGTGTTTTGAGAATCTTACCATCTCTGGTTTCTTTACAGCAGTGATGATGGGAACCAGCGCTCACAATGTCTACTGCGCAAAAAGATAGCCATTTTATTTCCTATGAAAATGATCAGTGAACCTTGACAAGTCTTGTAAGTTTTGTATGTAATGATGGTTTTGAGCACTATTTTGCTGTACGAGGTCCTGCATGTACCTCATCGCCAATGGAATTAACAAAATAAATTTAAGGCCAAAAACCTGAAACCTCAAAATACTCTGCATAGTATGTTACTGTTATTATATCAGATTTATCAGATTACTTCATTGTCGAAAAATCACTATTCAATTACTATTATTATTAATAACAGCCCTAATAACACAAATTGTTTTAAATTGATCTTTAAATCTCAAAAACATAACCTCTGTAAAAGCTACTTGATCGTATTGAGATCAATACAACTTGTTTCTATTTGTAAATACGGCTCATAGATTTTCCTCTAATGTGCTTCATTGAAAACAAAGGCTTTCATTACATTAGCAGAGCCATTACGGTCCGTCTAAAAGCAGGTCAGCTCAGAATGGGCGCTGACCAGCTAGCGCGGCTAACAGGGTAGCTTTCTCCTTTTCTGCCGTGATGTCCTCTGAGCACAAACAGAGCCGTGCTAAGCTTTGAAAAGCCACTGTGCTGCCACACACAGCGCCTGCTGATGATGTCACCCGCGCAAGAGCCCGCTCTCTGACGCCAGCGCGAGAGCCTGTTAACCTTGTGAAAGACAATAGGCTGGCCCCCCTCTCGTCCCCAAATGAAATGAAATGCCTAATAAAATTACTCTGCAGCTCGTCCACTCAGTGAGACGCAGGCAGGGCCCAACTTTAAAACTGTTTACCCACCTGCCGCCGCGCTGGGCTGCGATTTGGCACCTATGTCCAGGCTGCCGCGGAAAATGACTTGCTAATCTGTTTAGTTATTTGGAGTAATTGGGTCGGGTGCCAGTGAAGGGGATTTCCTTGACTGTTGAAAGTCTCGATGAGTAGTCCATTCCCAGCTCCTTGGTATAATTACTCTGACTGAGCCGTGGCCACAGGGCCCGCGTGCAGGGCTGCTTTTTAAACTGTAAATTATGAAGGATTAGCATTTATGAATTTTAAATCAGGGCTGTGGTAGGAGACACTAAAGCTGCTTAGTGATTGCAAACGGCAGCATTTGAGCGGGCGGCCGGCTAACCCGTTCTGTGCCAGCCTCGAGCTTGTGTGTGTGTGTGTGTGTGTGTGTGTGCTTCTGAGCATAGTCACACACACTCCTGACTGCAGATATCAGCTCTAAGTGAACGCAAGGCTGACATCTTAACATCAGACACTTTGTGGAGGGGCCTGTGAGAGGTGATGTGTTAGCTAGGCAGTATATGACTGTCTCTCTCTCTCTCTCTCTCTCTCTCTCTCCTGCGTCTGCCACTAACCGAAGTGTCATACCGAGCGGAATATCCAATGGGTGATTATGTTAATGTGTCAGTTGATCCATGCTAAATTATGCATAATGGATTGATGTGACACAAAGTCATCAATTAGACGGATATCAACATTAAAAAACTGTGACGCAGCGCAATATTTCCTTCGTCTCACTGAGGCGGAGCGAAAACCAACTCTGAAGGCTGAATGTATGGAAGGCCACAGTCTTTCGCGCCAGGTTTCAAGCACATGTATACGAATTCTGCCTGAAAAAGCTAATTTTGTGTACAAGTCTAAAGACACATTCTAACGGCTAAGGGGATGTGTACGAGTACTCGGTTAACCGTTCAGGGTCAATACTAAAATCACTACTCAGGTATTCATTCTGTATCTGTACAGAAAGATGGAGAACATATACAGACTAACAATGCAGTGAAATGCTGCTTTTATGTTTTGACTGCACAGTAAAATTGTAGTTGAGTTTTGCCAAGGACACAATGTCAAAGGGGAATTTACACACACACATGTATATATATATATATATATATATATATATATATATATATCACTCGTACCAGCACAACACACACTAACACACCACCACCACGTCAGTGTCACTGCAGTGCTGAGAATGACCCACCACCCAAACAGTTCCTGCTCTGTGAGGGTCCATGGGGGTCCTGTATATATCAGCATATTCATACCTAATTAATATTAAAAGCTAATTAATGTAAATTTACCTCACAGAAAGGAAGCATTAGAACACGTCTCTGGTTCCTATTAACAATTCTCTATGTTTCTCTAGAACAGGCCATATTTGAAGACACTTACTTACTGCCAATGTTTATCTATGGCGATTATGCAGCTATGTTTTTAATTTTAGTCACCTGTTAGCAATGGGTGTGGCTAAAACATCTGACCTGAATAATTAGGATGTGTGTCCACATACATTTGGCCATATAGTGTATTCTTGAACATATTTCACAGAGTAAGCTGTTGACGTATCGTCTACTGAGTAGAAAATACCTTGTGTAACACAAAAACTACTGGTTTCCCTAGTTTCCAGAGTTCCGATGCTGCTAGCCGTTGATTTCTGTACAGTGAGTGCGGCGCCCCACAGTTAGATTTATATAGGGGAACGTGAATTTGAAAGGGAACTGAATCAGATGTAACACCGGTAAGTGCCATGAACAGCTTGCAGAACGTGAGGATTTAGGGCCTCTGCAGCAAACTGACCAGTGATGCAGTCTGCGACCTTGACAGACAGCGTTGAAAGAAATCCACCTTATTCATTCGGCATTCAGTGCATCTAAGAAATCAGGACTCGGGTTATATCGAGTACGGACCTGCTGAACAGATGATTAGAAGCTAGATGTCATGGTTTTAGGGAATGTTCTACCGTTCGGCGCCTCTGCCGCTCACTGCTAATCATTTTCTGGCACTACGTTAACTCTTCGGCAGTTTGAGTCAGCGGCTCATACTGTTAAGGCTCGAGACACACTGCCTGATCAGAAACACCTTCCCTCGTCGAAGATGGGGACGGTAGTAGAGAAGAATCGTCAGCCTCGTAAGACTCTCAGCTACAAAAGTGCCGTTTGATTCTGTCTCTCTCTGGTAGCTAATGTTGGCTCTAAAAACACAGCAGCCCAGTTTCCCTCACAGCCCCACCTCCAAACCCATCGAACACTGCAGGGCCCCTCCCAGCATGCCCCTCCCATTTTTGAGCATTTTTCAAAGCTGGGCCAGGGGTGGAGCTAAAAATAGTGGGATTAGTTACTCTTTAAACAGTGCTATGTCGTCATATCATCACAAAGAGTTTAAAGAATTATGAAATGACTGCAATATACAGTGATAGATGACTGAATGTTTTTATTCAGCCGTCCGTGGTTGCTTGGCATTGATAACATACTCGATACCATACTTGATTATTATTTGCTGAAAAATCATGTATTTTATCATATTTTATGTTGTGAAGGGAGTTTTAAGAACACCCTTCCCATGATAAAATCGCAGTAACCACAGCCTCTCGTGACTAATTGCTTTATTAAAGAAATGTGATCATCTCAGATAATTGTGTTTATTCGATTAGGTAATAATTGTGACAGGCCTCACTACTACAAGTCTAAGAACTCCACTAAAGTTCACCTAGTAACTCCTTTGGCACCGACTTTCCGTGTTTTGTTTTCCAAGAGCCAGATTGGATTTACATCCAATTAGTAAGTTTTGTTGGGAAAGGCCTTTGTTTATTAACACTGCTATCTGATCATCACTTTGACATTTTAGCTTTAGTTCCCAGAACAAAGTTAGTGAACAGTCTTGTGTGCAGTTTCAGACGTACCTTGATTTTAGATGTATTACGAGCACATATTGAGGCATCAGAGCACGTTTTGCAGTGTGCCTCCTACATTTACATCCAGCCCTAAAACTCTTGTTATTCCTCACATGGCGCTGAAGCTCATGCCGTCTTTGCATAGTTGCACCTGATGCTTTCAAGGACGACCTTCACTTCCCACTCACCTCTTGCCTTTTCTCTATGGGAGGTGTTAGTCTATGAGTGCTATAACACATTATTAGACAGTGTGCACTCGTTCTCATATCACACATCTGAGGCTGGACGTCCCGGCCATGGCAGGCCGTGACCCAGGCCAGTGGTGTTAACTGACGGGGCCGGGCAGCAGGGGATTGGGCCTGGCCGTGTCGGTCTGCACGTCGTCCCTACGCTACAAGACACACGATCTGATTAACTCTGGTCTCGATGTGTCGGGCAGCCCCACACGCGCCTCAGTGACACGCAATACCAGAGACTGCACCACTGCTCAGTGCAGACAGGGCTTTAGGTAACTGGACACTGAGACAGTGTTATTATCAGCTCAGAGCTACAGCGCATACCGCACTGGCATAATGTGGAGGCTGTAACCACGAAAATGGAATAGACAGACAGACAGACAGATAGATAAACAGATACAGTCGTATGCAAAAGTTTGGGCATGTTTTGTTGATTTTCTTAGCGACACATCCTCTACAGAGAACAAACATCTGCACATTTTAATGCTTCATATACATATATATATATATATATATATATATATATATATATATATATATATATGACAAAAACAACTTTTAAATCAAAACTAACTAAAAAATAAAAAATCAAAACTGAAAGTATTAAGTAGAATAATAAAAAAGATAAAAACAGAAAAATATATATATGTATGTCTGCACATTTTATATATATATATATATATATATATATATATATATATATTTCTGTTTTTATCTTTTTTATTATTCTACTTAATACTTTCAGTTTTGATTTTTTATTTTTTAGTTAGTTTTGATTTAATAGTTGTTTTGGTTTAAAAGTGCATAAACTCTGTTCTCCATTTAATTATATCCTTGTGTTTTATTTCACTTTTTTGTTGCACTTTTACTGTTCAGGAATGATATTTACTCATTCAGCTACTTGTTTTTGTATAATGATCAGTTACTCTGTAAAGGAGAGTCACCTTCAATGTACTTTAAATACTGTGAGTTTGAACAGGTTGAACAGTTTCCAAAGGGAAATTTCAAAGTTACACCAGCACCAACACAACTGTACTAAACATAAGTCATATGCAAAGGTTTGGTGCCTCTGATCAAATTACATATTTTGTTGATTTTGAAAATAAGTCTTCTACAGAGAACATATTAACATGTTGGGGGGAAAACATTTACTCAGTATTCTAGCTTTTTTTTGTTATTTGTTTGGTTGTTTTTTGTTTATTTTTGTTTGTTTGGTATTGTGTGCATAGATTCAGATTAAGCAAGGCACTATATAAATAAAATACATTATTATTATTATTATTATTATTATTATTATTATTGTTGTTGTTGTTGTTGTCCTTAATAATAATAATAATAATAATAATAATAATAATAATATCATAAACCAGGAAAAGCTACACTATTGTTCAAAATTCAGGAGTCACTTTTACTTATTTTCTTTTTATTATAAGTCAAATTTTGTTGCAGATACAAAAAAAGTTAATTTTATCCCGAATGAAGAACACATTAAATCTTGATGCAGAAATGTGTAACATGCAATTTCAAGATATTATTTATCACTTTAAGACTTCAATATTCACAATATTCTACAATATTCATTATTTTCTTTTCATTAGAAATATTTAAAAAAAATTTGAAATATTTTGAAAATATCTGAAAATATCTTCTGTTAGCATTAAATAAAATAAGAAGAATTATTATGAACAATGATTCTGAATTTTTTATGATAATTTTTTGGTAACATTTGAAGTTCACAAAATATTTATAAGAGGCTTAAACAACACTTAAAATTCATATAATCAGTTTTTGAAAATTCATATAATCACAATGTGCTTTTCTGTCTCAACACCAGATCACATCAGGGCTTCCATTCAACTTCTCAGAAGACTGGCACTTCAGAACGATGTGACCATTCATGATGAATTCAAAGGAGACACACACTCTGCGCACATTCTGTAGATGTGTGTAGTGGAAAATAGGGGGAGCCACTCTTTAGCCATAATGCTAACACATTAGTCTTCAGGGAACTAACTGTGTGACCCAATGACCAACAAAGAACACAAGAAACAGCAAAAACTGAGAACAGAAGGAAAACTCAAGTGAAAACATCAGTTTGTTGTTAAACATGAAAACGTGGAGAGCTTCTCCCAAAAAAACCCATCATTCTATTAAATGGCTGGTGTTTGTATGCTGGGCCTCTGAAGGCTCCTCTCCCAGGCTTGGAGGCAGAAATGGACATATCTTATTGATTTTCTTTCAAGGCAGATTGCATTGATTCCTGTGAGTATGGCAGACAGATCCAGCTGGCAGTGTCCGCTGGGAGAGCAGTGAGGGTAGACATTAGGGGTCCGGCACAGCAGGCCTATGGGCCTCATTACACCAAATGGGGGTCTTCTCCTTCTACTTCAGCCCCAAATTAAACGGAGAGCTTTTTAATTATTTATCAATACCACGAGCGCGGGCGGATCAATCAGTGTGAATGGTTTTTAAACATAATGGGACCGGTCAGGCTGATGGACTTGTGCGACATCGATCGTAAAAATCTTAAGCATTTTGATGTGAGCCTTAAGACACCCAATTATTTTTTCTCAGCCGGGATTGGAGTGACAGTGGCTGGGTTAATTTGGGCGCACGGGCGGCAGGAGGTGGGGGGACCGTGCCCCCAGGAGAATAGCTGACCTACTGAAGTGTTCCTGACTTCAAGGTTTTGTCATCCATTGCCATGAATCAACCCCTTAACCAGCACAACTCGACATCAGGACATGTCAGGAGAGTCCACGGCCAACCATATCCTGAGATGATCCAACCCAGCAGCGGAAAAAAAACGTCTCAACCACAGAAAAGTTTGCAGAATATATTGTCGCTGTCACGTCCCAACCTTGTAGCTCCATGGTCTCCTGTAATTGCTGATTTTGGGATGCCTGCACAGTGAAATAAGACCTCAGATAAACAGAATCAGATTTATTTTGCCAAGTATGTCCGTATAATGAATTTGTCTCAGTAGCTGTTTCCATCTAGCTGTCAAATTAAATTCAAGCGAATAACTGAAATGTCACAACAAAAGTGGCCCTCAGCTCTGGATAGGAGAATACTGTACAATACTGGAGAGCACTGTTCATTCACATGGCCTTTCACTGTTATGCTGTTTTATTATATTGCTATATGTCAAAGCTGCACTAAAATGGGGATTTGGAGACCCCTCTGTTGGAAATGTGTAATTACACACAACATATGCAAAAAACTTTATTGTGTTTCGGACCCCTTTCACAGGCAGATGAGACCGATGATTATAAGAGTGCTCAAAGAGAACTCCGTCACAACTTGGTGAAGGACGAATCCTCTGAGGATCATCATATCTTTAACAGTATATTGTGGCTTTTGCATCTGAACCTTCTTTCTGAGACTGTGTCTCAAATTCAGTATAATTCCCGCAAAATCCAACCCAACACTCCTGACTTTTGTCATTTCAGGCTTTACAGGGTGACTTTAGCAGCGCACGGGCATAATATTTTAGCATGTTCTACTTGTGACTCAATAACACTACTTCTTTTAATTTTTACCAAAAACTCATACATATTGCTGAGTTATATAATATAAGCATGATGACTGAATCTACTGACGAACATAATGGCTCAGATAATATCATTTAATCAGCTGCAGGCATCTTCTGTCTAACATCACCGTTATGTTTTTTACTTTGATAAGATAATTAATTTCACACAGGTGCCAGTGCCTTCTGTCACATTTTGTTGCTAAAACCAGGCAAAAACAGAAACATGTGAGTAGTCATATGACTTTATTTTAGTCATATTTACAGTATTTATGGGCTGCAGGTAGGAGGAGTGCTGAGGGGGTGAAAAACATTTGCACTTGCAGTTGCAGAACCACAAGACTTTCAGGAGTGGAGAGCCTATACTGTAATATTGCACAGTTTTCATACAGCAGTTTTCATACAGCGGTTGGTTCAAACAAGATTTTTTTCCTCCTACAGGAAATAAAGGTGAAAATAAATTCAAATGACGTCACAAAGGACACCTTTCACCCTCACAGACACACAGACCAACACCCCAGCAACCACCTGGGATACAGTAGCAACACTCTATCAGTACCTTAGCAACCACTTGGGACACCACAGCAATGGCCTACCATCACCGTAGCAACCCCCTGGGATACCGTAGCAAAAGCCTAGCAGCACACCTGGGATTTTGTAGCAATGGCTTTGTCAAGTCAACTTAAAGTTCATTCACAAACATTCCCTTCTAGTTTCAGGATGTATTTTGTGTTTTTAATACACCCCTATTAAAAATATAGTATATGTGTCTACAGTAGGGCTTAGAAGTCTGCTTTAAGGATGTAGACAAGCATCAAAAGTCAGTCACTGTTTTAATAACATTAAAAAAGTTGCAGATAAATGTATGAAATGATTCTATTGTTTTGTGGTAACTTAGATAATTTAGAAAATGAAGAATTGTTGGATGTGTCCAGAATGATGGTTGATGATAGATTAATGATTGAGAAAGCTGTAACTTGTCAAGAAATTACTGTAAACAGATACTGCAGCTTATTATTTATCAGTATATTGAATAAACATCTAGAAACACCTGGTGTCTAGTTTTATTTTCTAAACAAAAAATCTGAAGTATATTAGGTTAATGTTGCTACTATGACCACAAAAAACACTTACAGTGTACAGTTCGAAATCTAGGGGGGAACGAAACATTTGGACCACAGACAAAGAAATATGGGCCATCAAAACGTTTTTTTGGCAATGGCCAAATACAGAGCCAGGCAGAGAACAGCCACGAAGACAAAAAGCTCACATAGAACAGGAAAAGAGTGCACAGAGTCACTGCTCTCCTCCATCTTGGATGTCGGGTGCTGAGGGGGCTGCAGCACTCTTAGATTTCAGGATTGACTGTTAAAAATAATGAAATGTTCTAAACTTTATAATCATTCGAACATAGTAAAGACACACATATGTTTTAGAGTGGAATTTGCATTTTTATAGTTAATTTTATATTCTTGTAAATCTGCAGTAGCCGTGCACCGTTTAAGTGAATGCTGTATTTTCACTACAGTTAGCCAACAGCCGTTGGACGCTTTGAGGGCGTGTCACTAACACACATACAGGTTGAGGTGCAAAGAGAGTGTTGAGAGTGTTGTTGTAGAGTTATAGGCCAGTTCTGACCCCCAAAGCAGCCGAATATTGTTTTATCTAATAACGTGTTTATCAACCGTTAGGTCTGCCATTCTGTGTGTGTTCCAGTCTAAAATCACACTGTGTGCTATAATTGGTCACCATGCCACATATGAACAATCTGACTGTCAGTCAGCTCATTTTTTTACACACACATATATATATATATAAATATAAATATATATATAAATAAATATAAACCACCCAGACAGAGTGCTGTGCAAAAGTTTAAGGATACCTACAACAATTAAAAAAGCTATTTATTTGGTAAGTAAATGTTGATTTGCTTGAAAAACACTAATATTACAACAAATACAAACAACATTAAACAATAAAAGTGTTCTTCCACTGTCGATTTTGGTGGTGTTCCTATTAGATCAGCTCAAGTCATTAAAACCTTGCTTTCATTTTTGATTCTTCACTTACATTGGAGCCCCATAATGAGTCACTCACTAAGACTGCATTTTATCATCTGTGCAATATCGCACGCCTCTGCTATGTGCTCAGTAACGCTGATGCAGAAATGCTCCCGCATTAATTATCGCAACTCCCTTTTTAATGGTCTCACTGTTAAACTGCTCAAGAGGCTTCAGTTCGCACTGTCCCCCCCCCCCACCTCCACCAGCTGGTTAACAGTGTTTCGCTGTATGAAGTATAAACTTCTCCTGCTAAATTTCAAAGCCCTTCATGGTCTCAACCCTACATACCTCATTGAGCTCCTTCATTCCCACTGTCTCTTTCGCTCCCTCTGATCTTCTGCCACTGGACTTGCAGACACACAAGACTGTTGTCAGTCAGGTCTTTCAGTGCTGCTGCTCCGAAACTTTCCTCCTCTCACCGTCTCTTCATGACTGCTCGACCCGCTTTACAGCTCAACTTAAAACCTTTGTCTTTACTGCAGTGTCCTTCTTTCTCCAAGTCTTAGGCTTTGTTTGTTTGTTTTATACGTGATGTCATTTGTGAAAGGTGCTATATAAATTAAACTTATTACTATATTTTTTACGTATGCCAATGTTTTCCTAAAACCCTTTCCGAGCCTCTTCTCATAGCAGCCCAGTATTATTTGTACTTATCATCCACTATCTGGACTGACTAATCAGTTATTAAGTTAAAGCTGGTGTGGCAGTGGGCGGCACGGTGGCGCAGTGGGTAGCACTGTCGCCTCACAGCGAGAATAGCCTGGGTTCGATTCCCGGCCTGTTGACCAGGGTCATTTCTGTGTGGAGTTTGCCTGTTCTCCCCGTGTCTGTGTGGGTACTCCGGTTTCCTCCCACGGTCCAAAGACATGCAGTCAGGCTGATTGGACATGCTGAATTGCCCCTAGGTGTGAATGTGTATGTCTGTCTGTCTGATGGACTGGCGTCCTGTCCAGGGTGTATCCTGCCTTCCGCCCAATGACAGCTGGGATAGGCTCCAGCACCCCACTGCGACCCAGAAGGATAAGCGGTTTAGATGATGTATGTATGGTGTGGCAGTCAAGGACTTTAACAAATCCATGTGATGTCAGGAGGCGTCAGGGGAAATCTGGAACTAATTTTTGTTCTTTAAACTAGCTCACAAGACATCAGTTATTTTTTGGAAAAAACTACATTCTAATTAGTTTTGACTATATTTGTTTATTTGGTTTTATTCTAATAATACTGTACACACACACACACACACACACACACACATGCCACATATCTCCAAAATGACAACTTTACAGGAGAAGGAAAAAACTTACTTTACTTTTAATGTAAGTCAATGGAACCAGACTTTTTTCCAAGTAATGGGTCGTTTCTTCTCATGAAATTTACACAAAATGTAAAAGGCAACAGGCATTTTCAAATGACAAAAAACGAGATATAAGGATTGGTTGACAGCAGCGACATTATATATATGTATATATATATATATATATATACATATATATATATATATATATATATATATATATATACATGAGAGAGAGAGAGAGAGAGAGAGAGAGATGTTACTTCAAATTTCACCTTAAACACTATCCTTGGACAGTTCCTGTGAGGTACACCATTTAGAGCTTTTAAAACAAGTAACAGAACTTTTATTTTAAAATCTATCCTGAAATAAACAGCCAGACTGTGAAGTGCTGCTGTGGTTTGTGCGAGTTGTAGAGGGTGTATGATTACAGCAGTTATTAAAACCACAAGTGATTCCAAATTTTTGAACAGTAGCGTATTAACGTGAATAACACTCACTGGAGCGAGAACACTCAACGTCCATCTGTTCATGACAGCGTTCTCATGGTGATTGTGTTTCCTCAAGATTAGCTTTGGTGTCCCTATTGTGTTCTGGAAAATACTATATAGAGCCGAAGCGATGCCTGCTTTCCCTTTGCTGCCGTACTGGGGGAACATTTTGTGTTGAGCCGTTGGAGGTGCTATTCTGTCTGGAATTATTAGTCGGCGACACACAATGCAATCTAATTTCATAGCACAATATTATTCAATCGCGGCAGAATTCAATGATTCTGTGTTGCAGGTGCCACAAATAAGGCACTGGATTTGGGGGGGGGGGTATTTTCAAATGAATTAATTTCCAGAGATGATTTTTTTTTCCCCACATTTGGATATTAATGAAATATCTATAGGCACTTCATTCACATATTCCCTTCATCCGACAGTGGTAAGTAAACAATCAAACGTCGAAATTCGGAAGATTGTTTACGCGCGAAGGGGACAAGCCAACATAAAGGAGACAAAATAATGAGATTTGACTTCATCTCACCCCCTGCCCCCCCCACCCCGTTCACTAGTACTGCTGGAATTGGATTATAGGGAGGGGGACTTATTTTGTATGGGGGTTATAGAGCACCACAAAATAAATTCCCACCTATTCAAATTTAAATCAGACCTAGGTGCCTGCAGATAATCCTTTTTAAGACAGTATGAACTCAAAAATGAAGGTCCGGGCCCACAGATCTGAAATAAATATATTATAGCGCTCTCTGTCTGCGCCAGCGACGTTCCAGGGATGTATTTACCTCAAAAAAAAAAAGCCTTCAGAAAAAATATGAACTGCTGAACATGCTTGATTATTTTCCAACAGGCATAAACACCGCCATCCATATTCATTAGGAATTTGAACCTCGTCTTTTTCCGATCGGCGTGTCACACGCGGCCTTTAGCCGGAACGCTTTTCCTGCGTGTGGTTGATGTGTTTAGCTGGATAAGGAGGAAAAAAAAACAGATTTTGTTTTTTTCTAGTTCTTCTCTCTTACGTTGACTTGGGCCCTTATCGGCTCCATGTCTCAGTGATGGTCGCGCTTCTGCGTTCATTAATCTTCTGGAATGGCTTAGTTTGTTTGGAGTGAAGAGTGCTTCTTAAGCCTCGGTGAAGGACATGGTTTTGGGGGGGGTGGATGAGCGACGGGTGGGAGAGAGGGCTGAAGGTGCTGAGGGAGCTGCACAAGGCTCAGAAGCTCTAATGTGAGAAGGGAGCGAGGCGAGGCTGCAGGAGCCTGAGTGGGAGTGTGCGCGGACTTGTTTGCGACTCAACCTCAGCTTGAACCCACCAAAAGCGTGAGCTCTAGTCAGTGGCTTGGAATGCTGTGGTTGTGGCTGGGGCGTGATTTGGAAGTGTGTATGTGTTTAGATTTGTGTGTGTGTGTGTGTGTGTGTGTGTGTGTGTGTGTGTGTGTGTGTGTGTATGTGTGTGTGAGAACGAGAAAGAGAGAGTTTTCTATATTTATTTCTGAGGCTCGTTCTACTGAATTGGTTCAGAGCTGAAAACACATTAACTGCTACCAAATGATTCAGTGGTGACAATTTTAGTTAATATTCAGCATATTTCATTTTGGCCTGCAGCCACTCAGCTTTGAACAGTTGTACATGCGTATCTTTTTCATTACAACACAAGAAAATGTGTTGCCGTAGTGACAATTCCTATGGTTACTTGTTGATTTTCAGACTTTGGGTCACTTTACTTCAAAACAATGGGATCTAACTGCTCACCATGTGACCATGAGGGCAGGGATGCAGCCTCACTTCCTGCTCTAAAATTCTTGGGTGTGGCTAATATAAGGCCCCGCCCACAGGCAAAAACTCTGTGTTTCAGTAGTGACATAAAGTCATGGGAAAGCTTTTTTAAATAAGGTTTTTTATTTAAAAACTGAACTCATGATAAAGCTAAACCTTTCAACTTCACCTTTCAAGAAAAAGAGCATTTAAAAAATAACACTGAAAAAATACAAAAACATTTGTATTATTTTCACAAGCTGAAATTTAGGGATTAGAGTTTGTGACCTCCCAATACATCCCAGTACAAGATGATTGTGTAAGAATTTATTACTATCTCTAGTAATGTTTTACTTTAAACAGATCACATGATAATCCTTATCTAGGTTCTGAATAATTGTTTTTAATAGTTTTTACTGTGTGGGCCACAGAACTAATTCTGTAGAATGGTCCATATATTGTTCGTATTGTTTACCTACCTGAGATGCAGAGTTAGGAGAACTTTTAACTAAACTCAAAACTTTGGGTTGAGTGAATATAATAATTTGATAGTGTTAACTTGAGCTGACTTCTCATTGGGACACACCCTACTATACCAATAAAAGTACTCAGGCAAGACTCCTGTACTCACCTACCTGTAAAAAGTGTAAAAAAAGTTCAATCTAAAAAAAAAGACAAGCAAAGATGGAAAAAAAACAATATTTTATAACAAAAACTATATCAAGACTTGTTTAGTGTACCATTGTAAATCACTGAACTACATTAAAAGTAGTCTATTGACTCTTCACTGTCATTTCAGCCCTGGAGATGTAAGTGAAACAAAAATATGGAAGAAGAAAGGAGTATGTGAAGAAGTGCGGTGATCTATAAACAACATCAAACTATGTGGTTTTACCTTAGCTTGCTAACATTATACATACTAGCCAGTGAACTGTGAGAACCTCTGTATGATGATTGTACTGATCAGCATGATTTGTTTTGACAGCTTTTGCATTCAGCTTAGTACGCATTAACGTTAGTGATATTACTAAACAGTGAAGTACTTAAACATCACCAGGTTGGTCAGCTTACAAAGAAATACAGTAAAACCTTTTGTTTGTTGTTTCGTCGGGTGCTTTTGCATCAAACTGCGCCACACTTTTTTACACTTTTTTAGACTGACTAACTGCTCTGACGGCTTTGTCACTGCGCATCTCCTTTAGTATGTGTTCATTTTGCACTGAGCTGAATTAACATGACTTTTAACCAAATTCAGTTTCTACTAGCAACCACAGGTGTGGCTTCAGCTGAAAGTCTAACATCTGCACTTTTGAATTTCCATTTGTTTTGATAAAAGGGAGAAATAATTGAAAAATATAAGCAGGAGTGTTTTAAGGCATATACTGTACAGGGCAGCTGGGAGGGCCAACTGCAAAAGATGTAAACAGACTTAAGCTTCAAAGTTGTGCAGTATTTCAGAATAAAAAGTGCTTTACTTCCGTTTAGTCTCTAACAGGGCTGGGAACTGACCACAATAAGACAGGCTTTCCAATTCCAGGCACAGACCACTGAAGTTGTGTCGTCATTGTGTAGTTGGCATCATGCCCCTTATTGAAAACTCCAGGTCTAAACTGGATTTTTTTTTTTAATGGGTAAAATGAATGTGATTGTTGAAAAAACTGCCGCTGCCACACCCTGTTTCATGTACCATGGATTCAAACCTGATATGTTTTGTGCTACATACATTTTTCCACTGAATTTCACCGAGTATTCCGACTTGCAAGGTCAGAATGTGAAAACACCCCAAACAAACTCAGCAGTATTTGCTAAGTGGACGTTAGGCTGCTTTGGCAGTAGTAGATTACATTAGGAGTGCCTATTATTATTGTTATTATTATTATTATTATTATTATTACATAATTATGTTAAAGTTTTTTTCATGCAACGTCATTTCAATGTGCAGGAGTGGTAGCTTGCTATTAGCGTGGATGTAGCAATGTTTATATTTCAATTCCTTAAAGATGTCATAATTCAGATGATCCAGTGTGATTCAGTGAAAAAACCGTATGTTGGACAGATCATTGGGTTTGGAGCCTTTTCTGCGTACAGCAGAGCGCTGCAGTGGCAATTTTGGAAAATCACATTCATGTTTTCATAGAAAAATCTAGTTGTTATGGGATTACCTGTGAGGATTGAATGGCACACGACTTCAAAGGTCTATTTGGGAATCGTGAGTAGACTCCAAAGCTTTGCCGATTCCTGCACATTCATATGTTCCTGTATCAATGGCAAAAAACGTTTGCTGGCCGTGCTGCATGGCTTTAATGCAGTAGCAACAACGCCTGCTCAAAAAACAGATATTGCTAATTCTCCCAAGCGATATGTCACAGAATCATGCACAAAACACGTTCTGGTATCTTTTATTATGAGTTATGTTTTTCAGTTGCGAAACGTGAAAACTCAACACTGTAAAAATAATTGTTGCAAAAACATTCAGCTTGGCTAGATCTAGTTATGTGTTGGTTCTTGTTAGCATGTGAGCTCTCCTGGTCATTTAACAGAAATTGTGCTGGGTAAATTGCCGAGTTCTCAAACTCCTGCATGAAAAAGCGCACATGTGGGAGAGACTTATGTCTTGTTTTTTGAAATCGAGAAAATTATTGAGTGGAATTGACTCTCCAATCAGAGCTGATTCTAAAAATTCTGGAATCGTAAAGCCCTGGTCTCTAGTATGTTGGGATTCTGTGCATTATACAGCGACTTGAATATTTTAAAGCAATAGCACATCTCCAATTATTTGTCTGGAAGGGAAAGACCTGTAAATAAAAGAGCGTCTCGTTTAAGCGTTACAGACACAGCCATCATTAATTCTTCATCCGCAACACGCCTTTAGTAATTACTGCTTCTCACCAAACAATGCGCTGCTTCTCTCGCTGCCAGATTCAGTTACCCTTCCCTTCTCCAGCTCACACTGCTGCTGATTAATCACCAGTGTGGACCGTGGCACACCAGTCTGAAGACTAGAGGATCAAAGCTTAGTGAAGACCAATGCCTGAAGTGGAAAAATTGCCAGTACTATAATGGTAATAAAGCATTTGCTCTTTTGTCCAATAGTCCGTCTAAATTTATGTCATCATTAATGTTGTTAGGGGAGCTAAACTCCAGTGGGCGAATGGTGACTATTAGAGCTAAGCCACAAATGTAAATAAAGCTATTAGAGGTAGGCCATAAAGCACCCTGATGGGATTTCTAATAGTATGTTAGCACTAAGCCAACACTGATGCACATTAGTATTTTTTGGCTGTTCTAGATTACATATGCGCATTGGATGCATGTAAAATGTATTGCGTATGTTTAATTTGAAGTGTGTAACAGACATCAATGTTTTGTCTTGCATGTTGCAGTTTTACAGTGGCTCTTTCTGTAAAGAGCAGCATGCATGGAGATCTTAGGCTTGTGTGCAGCTGCTCGGACATGGAACCCCATTTCATTCTCTTGATGCACAGTTATTGTGCTGATGTGGCTTCTAGAGGCAATCTGTAACTCTGTAGTGAGTGATGCAACAGAGGACACGTAATATTTACACATTGTGCGTTTCAGCACTCAGCAGCTCTGCCTTATGAGTTTGTGTGGTTGACCACTTTACAAGCTGTTGTAAATTATTTTTATACATATACAAATAATATGTGATTGGCTGCCTCATATTATGCCTTGTTCCAAAAGCAGTGCAGGCTGAAATGTCTGGAAATTGAACTCTCTAGAAAAATAAAAACAAATTTCAGCCACTTCTTTCAGATATCTGGATCCTTTCAAAGGCTGCAATGATATATTTGCTTCCCGACGTCCAGGAACAGCACAAGGTTTAACTGTCTTCCCTACACCTTCCACTCTAATAACTTTGCCACACACTGTCTGCAGTTACAACGCACCTTATCACTCCAGTGTAAAGGGCGGCTAAACTGCTGTAGTCTGACTGAGTGGTCATACCTGACGTGATGATAGTACATGAAAGTCTTTTATTAAAAAAAGCATGAACGATTTGTTCTTCCATGATACGGCCCCTTTAAAGGAGGAAGGGGAGGCCTCCATTGTAGCAGCGGCCCTTTGCTGGCCCACCTCGGGCCACATTGTCCCTGCCAGGAGCACGAGCCTGAACGGAGAGCAAGGTCGCAGCATCAGAGAGGACACTACAGCTGCAATCCCCCCGGGTTCCTCGCTGACACCTTGTTCCATCTCTTGGTGTGAAGTGGCCAACACACACATCGCAGGAAAACACACACATACACACACACACACCAAAAGCAGAAGAGAAGAGGACAGGAGCGAGAAAAAAAGAAGGAACGCTGGTCGTAATAGGTGACCTTTCTGCAAAGCGGCACCCGTGCATTTTTATGCCGGGGCATAAATAGCTGAGCTACATAACAATTAAGGTAACCTTTCTGTTTGAATAAGTGGCAATTTCTCGCCGACGAAGAAATTACATGAATGATGAATTATTTTGGGGGGCTGGAGTGCAGAGATGGAGAGAAAAGGGATGAGATAAGGAGAAGGAGGAGGGATAGAGGGAAAGAGCATGAGGGAAAGGGGCGAGAGAGAGAGAGAGAAAGAGAGTTGAAAAAGAGAAGGAGGGAGAGAGAGAGAGAGAGAGAGAGAAGGCTTGACTTTCTTGTAAATCCCAGTTATAATGCCTCGTTAAAAAGATTTGGGGAAGCGAAAGAGAGGCAGAGGTGCTCTTGTTCCTGTTATTTTTAAAGGTAGAGCGGTCTCGGTGGGATTCATTAATGCGCGTCCCGGCGGTGGGTTCACTTTTACTGTACTATCGCCTGGGTTAGCACAACCTCCACCAAATTACATCTAATTGGACAATTACTCAAACTCAGAAAACCTCCCCACCATAAGCCAACGAGGCCCCTAATAAACACCTTGTCTTCTCAATAAAAACAAGGAAGTCATTTACCTGACCCAAGAGGCACAATTTTTATCTGTGCTAAATTTATTTCCAAAATAATTGCGGCACGCGGCGGCGAGAGAGAATATTAAAAAGGCGGCTGAGCGAGGGAAGAGTAATACGGGCCGACCCCAGGCCTGCTCTGTAGCCCACTCTCCTGGGAGGAAGCTCATTTGTTCCCCAGATAAGAGCATTGCACACACACACACCCACACACACACACACACACACACACGCATACACAACTGTAATATTATTGCTGTCATGGCATAATGAAATAATTACTGGTTTGCCTGCACTCACACAAACACTCCCTCGCTCTCACCCTCACACACACTCACACACACTCACACACACATACACACACATACACACCCTCACTCAACTTCAATCCCCTCTGCCCCCCCACGTGGAACAAAACTACTTTGTATTTGCGTGCAGGGACGTTAATTAAGCTGAGCTGCCCGAGAACGTCCACGCTGGCCGCATTGTTCCCCTAGAATGAGCAGCAAATTGTCTCTAAAAGGCCCGAGCGCCGCACACAAAACCTGAGCGTGCACGGCTGGTTCTGCAGAGGAGCAGACATGAACGCAGCACAGCGGACGCACAACATCGTGTATTTGGTGTTTCCTCCTCTCATATGGACACTAAAGCGGGTTTAACCGTTGAAATCCGGGAACACTTCAGTTGCTCATTGTCATACCTGCATTACAGAATCAGGTGGGGGCAACAGAGCAGGCTAGCCCCACCTCCTCAGGACATCAGAAATGGTTAGTTCTACCAAAGATGTTTTGGCTCTGCCAGTGGTCAGGCAAATACAACAAGTACTACCCTCATTGTTGATTGGATAAAATGTGTAAGTGCACCTGATTTGATCATCTGTAGACTGTAAAAATAAAAATAATAAAGTATTTTTGTGCCAACGTACTGTAAAATTACCCATTTTTTGAAAAACGTTTCAGCATTTCTGTTAATTTACAGAAATAGTATGTAAAGTCGCAAAAACAAATGATCACCTTTATTTCACCGACATTTGAGTTTATTTTGATGGATTTTGCTGTTTTGTTGGATTACAGTAAATTTCTGACTGTAATTTTACAGATTTTACCATGATTTACTGTTAATTAACAGGCTAGATCTGGCACCTCTGCTGCTGGACCTCTCATCATTTTTTACACACACAAGACAAGTTTTATGCGGAGACATGTTTTAACCCTTTCAGGGTGGATCATCAACAATGATTAAATTAAACAGAGTTTAGAGCTAATCAGGGATTTGTTCATTTGGGTTTTACTTTCAATCAAGCAGTGTCGCAACATTTACTTTAAAACATGGATTAACAAATCTGTGCCTTAATCTATGATTAAAACCTTAACCGGCCACTAATTTTGATTGACCGCCATGATGGGTTCAGCAGTATAAATAAACAGCTACAACATTACTCTCGGCGACTACTCGATTTAACCAGAAAGCCGATTTGGACCAGACGCAGTGCAGCAAGAGTGGCACAAAAGTCCTTCCTGCCACTATCAGACTTTGTATCCACCACCTGTTAAATGGGTTTCTACTTTCCCAACTTTGTATTGTTTTAATATTAATAATTTATAATTTAATAACTTTTCATTGAACTCAGTTTTGACTTATTTTTACTTCATTGTTTCAGCTCCTTTCTTCTGTCTCACGATCTTCTGTCTCTCTGTCTGTCTGTCTGTCGATCTGTCTATGCATGTATGTGTCTAGAGTTTAAGAGATTAAGTCTCACTGTGTGGCATCTGCTCGTCATGTATCCCTCACTGTACTGCACCTTGTGTGGAGCGGCCACAGGAAACTGATATGGCCGTGGTTTGGTTGCCTTTATCTGTCGGGAAATGCTCTCTCGCTCTCTCTCTCTCTCTCTCTCTCTCTCTCTCTCTCTCTCTCTCTCTCACACACACTCTCTCTGTCTCTCTCTCACCTCCAACCTGTTCAACACTGAGAGAGGAAAACTTACTCAGTGTTACAACCATGAGTTCCCCACCTCCTGACACCAAGCTCTCACTCTACACACCCCGGGCTTTCTCTTTTAGTCTCTCCTTCTCTTTCATTCTCATCCCTCTCTTCCTTATGGTCGCTATTTCTTCTCTTTTTCATGCTCTTTCTCTCTCTTGCTTTTCCTTGTCTTTCACTCACTCGCTCTTCCCTGTCATTCTCTCTCTCTCTCCCTCTCTCTCTCTCTCACTTTTCCTTGGGGTTATCTATCAGTCTATCTATCTGTTTTTCCTCTCTTTCACTCTCACTCACTCTTCCTACTGTCATTCTCTCCTTCTTTATCTCTCACTCTCTTCTTTCACTCTCACTCACTCTCTGTCTTTTCTCTTCTCTTTCATCTCCTTCTCTTTTTGTCTTTTGTGTCTTTTACTTTTTCTTTCCCTTCACTCTTTCTCTCTCATCTCTCTCTTTTCCCTCTTTTACTCTTTCTCTCGCCTTTTTCACACTCTCTCTTTCTCTCTTTTCTCTTTCACTCACTCTTTTCCCTTTTTATTTTCTCTCTCTCTCCCTCTCTCTCTCTCTCTCTCTCTCTCTCTCTCTCTCTCTCTCTCTCTCCTCCACCGCTGCTGTGAGTGAAAGCAGGGATGAATAAATAATCTGTTGACCTCACACGTCCAGGGACGACGGTCTAACACCCAGACCGACAAGAGTTCACCCAAATGCCACTCCCTAGTGAGAGATAGAGAGGAACGAAGGGCGAGTGAGATAGAGACAGAGACAGAGAGACACGGAGAGAGAGAGAATGAAAGAGCGAGCTCACCCCAGGAGAGTTAGATTGTGACAAATGGTGTGGAAAAAACAACAGCGGCAGCAGTCTGAGAGGAAGACAAGAGTAAAACTCACAAATAATTAACTGGGTAAATATTGGAGTGCGGACTGACTAATTACCTCACACACGTCTGGCTGCGCTCTCATTACTGTTCCTGTCAGAGTTAACCCTCACACCTCCGCACTCTCCGCCTAGCTTCACACAGCTCGGGAAAAATGTCCATTAATTTCTGAACATTTCTATTGGTTTATTCATCATAATGATAATAATAATAATCATAGTGTTTAAAAAATAAAATGAAGGAATTAAGAGGTTTTGATATGTATCAGTATGTACCTGATACATATGTACAGGTGTGCAAGTCAAATGACATTTTTCGTTTTATGAATTTTCTAGGTGGAAATAATCAAACATACTGGAAAAATAAAGATGAATATAAAAGATGAAATGTGCCAGAACTTTTGCACAGGTCACATTTTCTGTTTTATTTTTCCTCAATATGTTAAATTAAGTAAATAAACAGTTATTATGCATTAAAATGAGCAGAAATGTGTCCTTTGTAGAGGATTTGAACTTATTGTTACTTTTATTGAAAATTAACAAAACATCATTTAACCAGGGGCACACAAACTTTTGCATGTGTAACAGTCAGAGACCACACTTTTTATTCAACTGCCAGTCAAATTGGCCGAGTCAGCGTCATAAAAAAGCAGGAAACATATTTCAGTTATTTCAACAGTTGGATGAAAACACGTCTAATGTCACTGTTACCCTTTAAACAGACACTAACATTCACACAAGTAACTATCCAGACATCGGAGGTGTGGAGTAAAGTTGTATGGACTGACGAGTCGAAATTTGTAAAATTTTGCGACGACATTTGGATCATGAGAAACAAAAAATGCAACCAAGATCTAAGAATAAACTAAAGATGTGGAAAAATATTCCTGCAGATCTCTTTGAAAAACTGAATGAAGTCTCCCGAAAAGAATGGAAGCTGCAATGAAGGCAAAGCGTGGAAACACTAAATACTGAAAAATGCAATATTCTATATAGTTATTATTCATTTAGACTGGAAATTAAATAAATGAAAGTGTGGTCTCTGACTTTTGCACAGTACTGTATGGGCACATTTATGTAGCAAGAATTCTCTAAGCCTAACCCTTAAACAAAAATAAATAGTTTTGTCCTTTTGGTTTAAAAGTTTTTTGTTTTTCCTACAAAGGCAGAAAATGTACACATACAGACTCAGACACTCTGTACACTTTATTAGGAACACCTGTACATCGACTCATTCATACAATTATCTAATTAGCCAACTGAGTATCAGCAGTGCAGTGCAGAAAATGACGCAGATATGAAGCAGCTTCAGGTAATCCATCAACCATCAGAACAGGAAAAAATGTGATCTCAGTGATTTTGACTGTGGCATTGTTGGTGCCAGACGGGCTGGATGAGTATTTCTGTAACTGCTGATCTCCTGGGATTTTCACACACAACAGTCTATAGAGTTACTCAGAATGGAGCAATAAAGAATAATCATCCAGTGAGCAGCATTTCTGCGGATGGAAACATCTTGTTAATGAGGGAGGTCAATGGAGAATGGATAGACTGTTTCAACTCGGCAGAAAAGCTACAGTAACTCAGATAATCACTCTGTACAGTTGTGGTGAGCAGAAAGCATCTCCAAATGCACAACACATCGGACCTTGAGGTGGATGGGCTACAACAGCAGAAAACCATGTCAGGTTCCACTTTTATCACCAAAAACAGAAAGTTGAGGCTGCAGTGGACACAGGTTCACCAGAACTGGACAGTTAAGGACTGTAAAAACAAAGCCTAGTCTGATGAATCTTGATTTCTGCTGAGGCTCACAGATGGTAGCATCAAATCTGGCATGAAATTAATGAATTCATGGACCCAATCTGCCTTGTGTCAGCAGTCCAGGCTGGTGGAGGTGGTGTAATGGTGTGAGGAATGCTTTGGGCCTATTAAAACCAATCATCGCATGAATGCCACAACTCACTTGAGTATTGTGGCTGACGCTGCATCCCTTTATAGCCACATTTTACCTTCTAAAATATCTTCTAATGGCTTCTTCCAGTATGATAATGCACCACGCCACAAAGTAAAAGTGATCTCAAACTGGTTTCATGAACATGACAATGAGTTCAGTGTTCTTTAATGATCTTCACAGTCACTGGATCTGAATCCAGAAGAACACCTTTGGGATGTGAAGAAAAGGAGATTCACAGCATGAAAAACATCTTATGTAATCCATGCTGTGAAGAATTAAGGCTGTTTCGAGTGCAAAGGGAGGCCCTGCCCTGTATTAGTATAGTTCCTAGTAAACATAGTAACCCTATTAGGCTGCATGACCTTTTTCTTGTATTCATACTTCAAGAGTCAGAGCAGAGTTTATTCACAGAAATGACAGATACGAGTCACTTACAAACACAAATGTGAACTGTTGTAGCAGAAAAATCAAATATTTTTTTTTTAAAATATCAAGCAATAATATTTGTAATGTAAACAGCACATCATCGCTGTTATATCAAAACCTCATAATACATTATTTTGAAACACAATTTGAAAATGTCAGTTGCTGTTTATATTGTGTGAACATTTCATGACCAAAAGAAATGGTCCAGAAGTATTTGGAATAAAATATTGCATTAACATACATTAAAGTTAAGAATGTTCTCTGTCAAGTTGCCGGTACTGAGATCCTGAGAACAGTGACAACAGGGTTGTGGACAGAATGAGGAGGTAGCTAATATCTGATAGATTGCAAACAGGTCTCACTTTTTATACTATTTAACCCTAAAATCAACCGACATGTGGTGGTGGAACCATATTTGGAGGTATAACTTCATAATCTCTCCATGAAGGCCATCAAACGTCTCCCAAGTTTTTATATATCTCTGTGCCTGGTTTTCTTTATATTGTTGTGTTTTGCCATGCCTCAGGACACATGATGCCACTTCCCCTCTTCCAGGAACCCTCCACCCTCACCCGACTGGACGGTTGCTGTGGTTGTCATGGCTTCATATGATCGATTGTCCACTAACTCTAACAGGCCTTTTAGCGAGAGCTCTCCACCCCTTTTGAAGCATAAAAATACATCTCACTAAAGAGATTAATAAAGTTGGTTAAAAACCTGTAGGAAACCTCAGTGTTACAAAAAAAATAACAAGGCCATCTTCTTTTCAGGAATCAAAAGATACATTGGTCTGCTGCTTGAGACATTTTCAGATGGCGTTTTTGAAGAGCGACTTTAAAGAGCCATGGCTCAAAACGCTTTCGGTACAGCATTCTGATCAGTGACTGTTTACAGTAACTCTTTCCCACCATCTGAGCGGTATAATTGGGGCACTAGTGCTTCAGTCGCAGGTAAAGCTGTTGGACACACACATACACACACACACGCAAGGACATTTCTCCAATAATCTCCCAGCCACTGGCTAATGATAGCAGCTGTGAGGCAGGCATGCACCACTTCCAAGCTGATTTAAGTTTAACGAGCCACTCCAGAATGGTATCGATTCAAATCTATATTTGTCAGGACACTCTCGGAGCATATATTAAATGGATAAGGACTCCGGATCCTCAGCAAAGCCGCTCCGAGATGGAGGAGAAGGCATTTAACAGGAGGCCACGTCTCATTTGTTGAGTGAACGGAGTGCATACTTCTCAATCAATGAAGGAGCGCGCGTTCTTATGAGACTCCACGTTCTCTTTCCCCCCCGCGTCACCTTATTCCCCGCTTTACAGAACAACAAGTAAACATGCTTTATCATTACATTCTCCCCCAAAAACAATCTGGCAGCGCGCTCGGCGCAGAGGCAAAGTGGATTCTGCTTTAATTATCCCACGCTATCGACGTGAGTGATGAGTTTTCTAATGAACCCAACGTTCTCCATTTCACAAGCTGCCTTGTAAATGCTCTATGCACACAGGTTGGGGGGGGTTGTGCATTTTTCAGCGCCGTGATTCAAGAGATTCACACACAGGAGGATGCCTGTCAGAGTTAGGTTAGCAACAAACATAAAGCTAACATGATTTAGCAAAAATATCAGCTTACTAAAGATAAAGGTTCCTACCGGTTCTTGGCTTAGACATACATACCCAAAACCTTACTGGTATACAACCTTTACATTCTGTGGAGATTATTTGTCTTATTAAGTGACTAACTATGACTAACAAAACTGAACCATTGTTACATCTGTTGTAAACATGAGAGCGAACCTGTGTTCCCAGGGCTTTTGACTAGACTAGCCTGGGTTATCTAATTAGTTAGCTAAGAATAACTGTTGTTTTGAGAATTCAGAGCGCAGCATATGTGAACCTCATGAATGATCATTTTGTCTGGTTTAAGTGTCGCACACTGCCCTCCTTTTTGCTGTTGCTAGCGGTGTTGCCCTTAGTTTGCTAGCAAGCTAGCAGGGTAGAGTAAACCATCAACAGACATAACAGATGGGTTAGTTCACTACAACCCAGTTTGAACATTGCAAATTGAATATCGTTTTGAAATATTAAATAATGAATGTAGTGGATTTTGCTTCAAATAGCAATGATTTGTGGGCAAGTTCTGCTCCTGAAGTCTATGGCTGCATTCTAGTTGTGTACTGCACACTAACACTATACAGTATATACTGCATACTAATCTTAATAGTATGAGCTCGACAGGTTAGTACACAAAATATTAACATACTACACCATTCTTACTAACAGTGACGAACCGTTGCTATGACAACGCACATCATAGCAAGCTAGACTCTGAAGGCTAGCTAACAAATTAATGTGTTCACAAACAAATTTCTTACAGAAACGCTGACAAATGAAAACATCAGTAAGTGTAACATGTTTGTGTTTTTACAGAATATTTTACAAATTTGAGATGAGCTCATATTTATACACCATTTCTGGTCCCGCAGCTGCTCTTGCGTCGCCGTCCGCCATTTTTTCAGAATTTTCCAGGCGCAAGAAGCTCCTCCCTTTCTGTTTCCCGTTGGATTGTGGGACAATAGTGTCCATCATTACTATACTCGAAAATCGACTGGTTCTAAGTATGCATAGTGGATTTTTGAGTATACTCAACTTTGACACTTGTACTACATATTACATACTACATACTCGAACACTAGCTAGTATTTGTATTAAGTGCGCAATTGGGACGCAGCATGTATTTCTGTTGACTGGTCACTGCTCCACTTGAGCTAATACAGTAATAGAACAGCCCTTAGATGGCATTAAGGAAATACATGCCTTTCTTAATGTTTTGTTGTTGCAATAAGAGAAATAGTATGTCAACAAAGTCAGTTTCACATATTATTTACAGAATATATCGGAATACGTTTGTTTGTAAATGTACCAGAGGTTTGGGTATTAGTCTTATTGTTCATGTTGAGGAAACATGGCTGAGGAAACATGGCTGAGGAAACATGGGGCCATGAGAAATGTAAATGTCTCAGTATGTACTGATGTACTAGTACAGGCTAAAATTATAAACAAAAACACAGATTTACTTTGCTCCGCTTTAAGCTTTAGCTGCTTTTCTCACATCTCCAGCAGGAAACATTTCTGTAAAAGTGTAATAGTTTCTCTTAAAATGTCTCTCAACGTTTGATTTTTTAATGCAGATAAAATCGGTGTCTCATTCACCAGCTTCTTGTTTGAATTTTCTCGTTCCACCTTAAATGGTGCCTGAGGCCCCAGAATGTAACTACTGTAGCTTTTAAGGTGGAACAGGAGAATTCGAATGAGCTGATTTCAGCTTTGTGACTTTTTTTTAGCTAGGCGAGATTGTTGTCATTGCTATGGTGACCAGCAGTCTGCTGGCTTAGGGAATATAGGGTTATTTTTAAGAAATGTTTAATGAGCAAACAAAGGGCCCATGGAACATGAGACCATGGAAACACAGGGATGATCCCTTGAACATGCCTACTCACCTTCTGTAGCAGTGCCACAGTCGTCCCTAGAACAAGATCTCCTGGTGGGAAGGTGGGAGGAACTTTTGAAAGACTACAAGTTCTTCAGAGTGGATACTTCTGTTCGGTTTTGTTTTGCTTTTTGCTAGCTGGCTAATGCAGAAGGAAGCCAGATAGCTAATCTTATACCTGCGGTGACTATCTTCAAATTATGATTACAGTGGGAAGTGTGGATTACTCAAGAGATGGATATGACCCGTCAGATGAGGAGGACCATAAGGTAAAATCAGCAAAGTAGCTAGCTATCAAGACAGCTTATCTAGAGTTTGGCTCCTTTCTCTAGCCAAAACCTCAAAACACTCTTCCTTTCAATTTCTGTTGAATATTTCCAGGATTTCAGTACTGCCTACAAACTCCAACCTAATATACACTTTTGCAGCATTTTGATGTCCTTTCCAATAGTCACTAAAAATGTTTACAGTATTTCTACTTTCTTTTTTCTAAGAAAAAACTTTGCATGTTTTGCAGACCTTTTTTAGGCAGAGGCACTAGAAAAAAGAATAGCTGGAATACTGGCTGGAATGCTAGTCATTTTGCCCAGGGACTCTGCCTGGACAGGGAACTAAACCTGCATGCAGAGCAAGAGTGTTATGCAGTACTTTTGCCAACCACTTTAACTTTAGCACTCAACATATTTTCCACATCTTGGTATGAGGCACTCTGCTGGTATTCTTCTAAGAAACTCTGTCTTTGATTAAAAAACGTTCTTACTAGCCAGAACCAGAGTCGCCCACTGTCCTGCACGTTTTAGTGCTTTGCCTGCTTTAACACACCAACTTCAACTCAGCAAGGGCCTGTTAATGATCTGATTAGTTGGATCAGGTAAGTTGGGATCAGGGAAAACACTAAAATGTGCAGCGCGATGGGCCGCCAGCACAAAGGCTGGGAACCTCTGATGTAGAACTACTGAGAAGGTGCTGACATAAGGGGCTGATATTGTGCTTCACAAAAAGATCATTGAGCTCACGTTTAACAAAATGACCAAATCTAAGTGGAGCAATGTGTGGAAATATATTTCACAAACACAAATTTTCTAAGCCGCTTATCCTGGAGCCTATCCCAGCGGTTAATGGGCGGAAGGCAAGATACACCCTGGACAGGTTGCCAGTCAATCACAGGGCTATTTCAAACACAGAAATGAAAAATTGTACAGGACAGTAAGTTCTAGACAGTCTTTTAGCTGTCAGCGGTCACAATCAACATGTTCTACGAAGTTAAAAAGACAATTTCAACTAAGTGAGAAAACTAAGCAGAGGCTGATTGTTTTAGTTACAAATAATGATCATTTAAGCATGTTGCCTTTTTCGTGTTGCCTATGAATCGAAAAATGATTGAAAAAATGAATAAGTTATGCAAAGTGACCACTCACAAGACTTTTGTAACTGTTAGTTAATGTTAGCTCACTTCAGCATTAAAATCTGGCAACTTCATTAGCAGAAGTTTGATTTAAAGCTAGTCAGTCCATCCAGTTTTATGCAGCAAATGAGAATAAATTAACTTACTTCTGAAATCTTCTGAATTCTTCCCAATCCTCCCCCCCTCCCTAATTTTGGTGAAACTTGTAAATCCTTTGCTTCTCCCCCAGCTTCCCCACTTAGTTAAGTGCTGTCACACTTTTGCTTAATGCTGTCCATTTAAGAAGTCCAGTCACTTCCTCCAAACCTCAGCTCGATGTAGGTCAACCTCAGCAGAGCGATAAGAGAGAGAGGAGAGAAAGAAGAACAAAAGACAGACACATTTCTGATCATTCCAGTCAGTTTTACTCTATGTTTGTCATGCTATTGAAAAAAACAAGCTGTGAAATTTCAGCTTGATTGCTGCGTGTATCGTTTTCACTATGAAGGTAACAATTTATTTAAAAAACCTCCATGAATTTCGTTATGTTTTTTCGTCTCTCTGCTCCGGCCAGCTGACAGCTTCTTAATGCCACCACATTAAAGTGCTTTTGCGGCGCATGTGATGCAGCTTTAACTAGCTCCTGGGGGCATTGTTAGTTATCATTGCCGTACTGCCGGCGCACGCCGCCTGGCCCCGGTGAAAGCAATTTCAGCCTTTTCCTCCCAATCAGCCGCGCTACATGAGACACGGCGGAGGAGAACAAACGGGGGCCCGCTTGCTCGGCCGCTCCCCACAGCCCGATCTTATCTGGGCCCCTGCCACCGTCCCGTCAGGGCCAGGAGCCTGGCTCTTCAATTCCTGCCCAAAAAAAATAAAAAATAAAAAATAAATATAAAAAAAACACAGGACAGGCTGCCTCGGGCCCTCTCGGCTCACGCAGATATCCTCAAATTAGAGTCTGGCGGACAGATGAAACGCCCGGCACTGCCCCAGCCTGCCTTTTCACCAAGGCCAAAAGCATGGCACTCTGGGAAGTGGCGGTTCTTTCAGACAGGGGTGTAGAGAAGGAACCTAAATGAAAGCTCTAGGTTTAAAAACCCATCCATACATACAGATGTGTTTTAAAAACGTTCCTCTGTCCTTTGGCTTTCCATTAACGTGAAAATGGAATTCTAGGTTACTAAATAATAAACTTGAAAATGCTCACCAGGTTGCAGATCTCATGAAACAAACTGACCTATTTGCGTTTTTGCTTGGATGTGTAAAATAAATGTTTTTGAAAACGCTGACATCACAGTTTTAGTGTGTTAATCATCAAGGTTGACATGGCTGATGACCAGAGATGTTCACAAGTCACTTGATGTAAGTCCAATTCAAGTTTTGAGTTTCATGAACTTTGTTTACGTCTCACATTGCTATTAGCAATTAGGCTAAATCAGCTTTATTATTTACCCAGAATGCACTGCGATGCACTCAGTACATGATACAGCCATTTATTATGGCCTCAGATATAGCTGTGCCTCTGGGATGGCCCTAGCTGTGTGCTTGTATACTTCGTTTACATTTACTTTTGTATATTCAATAATCATATGAATGAAAAATCAATAGATTATATCAACTCTTTATTGTTTGTAAATTCTGAAGAACATATACATCACAACCTTTAAATTATCCTTTGGGTAGCTAGCATACTATCCAAACTATGATCTAACCCACCGTGGATGTTTTTTCATTTAGCCAGTTCCTTTAAACAATACATTTATTGCATGTAACGTTTTGGTTATGCCCACGTATTGAAGGTTTTTCTAAACAAAGCTTATATTACCATGCTTGTAAAATCATACTAAACCTGACACTACACCTCTATAAATGACTGGACACGATAGTCATACAATTGACAAGCAAAGGCACCCTGGACTCAGAATGTAGACTAAAGACTTGTCTCTGAGTCGAGTTGCGAGTCACCTGCGAGCAAGTCCAGTTCAAGTCTCAAGTGTGACTTGAGACCAATATGCTGACTCCCCGTCTTCTGTGTGGTGGGCAAAATCTAATTTGATTACCTTCACTTTAGCTTTACTTATTAGCTCGATTTACACGGTGAAACCTTCATGTAACTAGTTACATGTTGCGAGTTGCATGCAACTTAATTTCAGTTACACAAAGCAATTCAAAAACAAAGCCCACTCATTAGCCAAATTAGCACTTCTTATTTTTCTCACTATATAAGGTCATTTCTGCGACATCTTATTTGCATTTTGTATATAAGCATCTATGTACATCTTTGTTGTCACACATCCTTCAGACTCTGAGGTCCCTAGGGACTCCATTTCCCAGAACCCCCAGGGGAATCACATGATTCTCAGCCCTCCATCTCGCTCCAATCACCGCTCTCTGTCGCCTGAGTATTAACTAATTTCACCTGTCCTCATATAATTAGTTTAGTATAAAGCCTGGGCTTTTAGTCTAGTTCATTGCGAGGTATTGCTTCTTTTCCCAAGAGATACTGAGCGTTGTAGTCTTCTGTCTATTGTGATTTTCCAGTTTTTGACTCTGCTTGCTGTTTTTGACTTTTGCCCTTTTGCCTTTGCCCTTTGGACTTTGTTCGCCTTATGTTTGCCTTTTTGTGTTGCTTGCCTTTGCTGGATTATGACTGTAACATTAAAGCCTCACCCTCTTTTTTTAACCGCGAGAGTCTGAGTTATTCTGCCTCGTTACATTTGTATATTTTCCCACTGCCATTGGATCCGTCTATGGTTCTTTACTGTATATTTCAGTCTTTAATTTGTTTTGTGTATGTTCAGCACTTGAAAATGAAAGTTTAAGCAGTCCTAAAAGAACCGCGTCTTGGTCTCCCCTGTATTAATTTTTGTCCTTTGGATCTCAAAGGAAACTCTGGTCTTTGTGAAATTAGGGACTGACAAGAGAGAAGAAAATTAACAACATAGGTTATGATCTATGTTAAGCCAACTGGTTACAGAAATGTTAGCATTAATAAACTTGTGCTGGTTTTCAGGGCTGAGGAATCTGACAAAATGAAAAACTAGCAAATGTCCATAAAGTCGATCAGGAGGATCTCCTTTTTAACTGTCCAACAAACCATTTTCTGTTTGTTTCTTGTCCATTAATCTGGTGAAATCAATTGTTTGAAATGATGTCATGTTCATGATCATGTGAAGCATTATCACATTTTAATTGACTGTTTCGTGAAACTTCCTTCACGAATTTGAGACATTGCAACTGTTGCTGTGGAGTTTCAAGTGAGTTGCAGTACACTTCACATTATGCAACTAAAATTTTCTAAAAGTTTTATGTAAGTTCCAAGCAACTAAAGTTGCATGAGAGTTTCCTTATGCAAAGCCAGCCTGTCGGTCAACAGATATAAATCTCCCCATATTTACAATAATTTTTGACACAGACATTACATAGCTGCACTTGCAGCATAATAACACTGTATGTCTACAACTTTGTGAACCTTATTTTATGCAATATGCATCCTCACAGTGTTCTTCTTAAGGTGTTTGACATCACATTTTATGTCGTATTATATAGTTTTGTGTTCTAATGTGGACAAAAAGATTTTCAAGAGGGCTGTTGATTTAGACTGGGAATGTCTTGAAACGTGGAAAAAAATACATTTGCAGAAATATCCAGACACGTGTGGACGAGGCCTAAGAGAGAGAAATCTTTGGTGGGGGGTGGATGGGGGGTTCTTCAGCTTTTCTTATGAGTGGCAAGGCTTAGCACCACTTACCATCCCTTTAATGAGAGCAAGTTAACTTCAAACGCTCGACCTCAAGGGAATGGAAGTGAAGAGGATTTTGAAGTCTGTGCAAAATGAGGGGGAGATAGTGTGAGACATGAGAGCTAGATGCATCACACACACTTTTCTGTAATGGGTTTGGTCAGTCTCACATGCACTGGAAACCAAATGACATTCCCAACCTTACAATTAACATCAATTTCCAGGCAATTTTAATGGTACCGCACCACTCAAATGACCATGAAAAAGAGGTGTGACCAATCATATTCCACTCCATTTGAGCCCAGTTGGAGGTTCCTTTGTATTCCAACTCCAACACAGAACATACCAAAATGAATACAGGCTGCTAGGATACAGTAATTACGTGCAGTAATGTTATAATGCAGTTTCAAGCACAGGAGAGCTACCGCTGACACTTTAAAGGATACCATTCTCAAGTGCCACCAACAATGAAAGACAGAAATAAGATGGTGGGTGTGAACTGAGGCATATGGTAACTGAACAGAGATGCTGTCATTGGCTATCCACAATCCAAAGGGTCTGTGATGAATTTGGTGTCAGATTTGGGTATGACGCGATACAGCATCTCTGCTGAACCTGATTATATTAATAGCTCACTGACTTAATTTATGGACTGAAATTGTAAGTGTAACCAGAGATGTGCACAAGTCACTTTATGTGAGTCTGAGTCGTGGCTTGAGTCTTTGGGGTGCGAGTCGAGTCTTGGGTCTCTGAGATGCGAGTTTTGAGTCTCCATAAGTCAAGGCCAGCGTCTCTGTAGTGCGGGTCTGAGTCTCAGAGGAGTCTGAGATGAGTCTTGGGTCTCCAAGGTACATGTCCAAGTTGAGTCTAGAGTCTCCGAGGAGTCCAAGTCGAGTCTCAGGGCTCTGAGGTGCAAGTCCTAGTCTAGTTTTGAGTCTCCAGTGTGCAAGTCTGAGTTGAGTCTCCAGTGTCTAGGTTAAGAGTCCGAATGTGAGGTATGAAGTATGAGTTCAAGTCAAATCTTGGGCATCTGAAGAGTCTGAGTCGAGTCCCAGGTCTCTGAGGAGTCTGAGTCAAGTCTTAGGTCTTCAAAGAGTCTGAGTTGAGTCTTGGGTCTCCAAGGTCTGAGTCCAAGTCGAGTCTTGATTCTCCAAGGGGTCCAAGTTGAGTCTCAGGGCTCTGAAGTGCAAGTCCTAGTCGAGTCTTGATTCTCCCGTGTGTAAGCCTGAGTCAAGTCTCCAGTGTCTAGGTTCCAAATGGAGCCTGAGATGAGTCCTTGGATCTCCAAGGTGTGAGTCGGAATCAAGTCTTGAGTCTCCAATAGTCCAAGTTGAGTCTTAGGGCTCTGAAGTGTGAGTCTTAGGCAAATCTTAAGTCTCCAGTGTGCAAGTCTGAGTTAAGCCACCAGTGTCTAGGTTAAGAGTCTGAATTGAGTCTGAGGTATGAGGTATGAGCCTAAGTCAAATCTTGGGCATCTAAAAAGTCTGATTCGAGTCCCAGGTCTCTGAGAAGTCCGAGTCAAGTCTTAAAAAGTAATAATGTAAAGACACTACAATAACCATAATGCAAGACCCTCAAACCCAACACCGCACATAACCATAGTAAAAACTGAAACAAAACTCAGATCAAAAACAAAAGATTTTATTCATTTACCACATTAAAGCTGCAATGTATAAGATTAAATGGAGTCTAGCGATGAGGCTGCAGATTGCAACCAACTAAATAACGCCCCCCCCCCACCACTTTCTTTTCAAGAGTGTAGTAGAACCGACGGTGGCTGTCAGATTCCACTTTTTAGACCCAGAGGTTCCTAGCAGAACATTGCCCAGAGCATCACACTCCCTCCACTGGCTTGTTTACAGTGCATCCTGATTGTATATCTCTCCATAGGAGTCACTGGTGTTACTGATCCTCATTGGTGTTACACATAATAAAGGAACACCAGAGACATTTTAATGAACAATGCATTTTACAGAATGGCTGCTACAGAGCATCAAACCACATGTTGTCAGTCATGGAATATCCACTAAAATATGGAATTTAATCCATTTGTGTTCTATTTTTTCACAATGACATCAGAATAAAGTCGGTCACACCAGTGACTTCAGCTAAAAGCTTCACATGAAATCTTGAGCAAAATGAGAAAATCTCTGATAACTGAAAGACACAGTGGACTCACCATGAGCTTTTCTTCATAGATCCTCAGAAAACAGGTAAAAGGAAGTCGAGTGATGTCATCAGTGTGACTTTTATTTCAAAATAAGAGATTTTCCATTATGCGGTAACACCAGTGACACGACTCCTGGGGACAACTTTCATTATATATTTTCTAATATTTATTTGTCATTTGTTTTCTTTATGTCATTTAATTTATATTTTTCATAGTCATGTCAAAATATGGCCTCAGCCTTACACATGACTGTGAGGATGAGCTCTTCTGTGGTGCTTGGAATTGTAGATAATTGATTTAAAAACTAATATTACTAAATTGATGGCTGAAGAAGGTGTAATTGTTAAAATAACTTACTGTTTTTATTAAAATATAAATATATTGTGTCCCTAACATGTTTTAAGTGTAATATATCTGTAAACACTAGGGGCACAAAAATGGACGTTTCTGTATATTAAAAGTGAGGTCTTTGCACTAGGCGAAAGTAGGTAGCCACCTAGGGCCAAATAAGCTGTTTATGAAAAATTAGATTTTTTCACACAGCCCTTTGCCTATGGGGGCCCTAGGTGGCTACCCACCTAGTGAAAAGACCACCCCTGCACACACCTCATAGAGTACCACTTGTCCTTGATTCCCAGGGAATCCATGGCTACTCCTCCTCTTATCTAGCCAAGGCCTCTAGCACTCACTCTTCACTTGATCACCCCACAGTAAAGTTTTATCTTGTGGAACCAATTAAACCTGGTGTAATAATAGCTGATTTCTCCATGCTGTTTGTATTACTGCCTTTTTATGCATCTGAAAATAATCTTTCGCAGGTCACAGTTAAGGTGGCAGAGGGTGATGATTAAGATAAAGCTTATTGTGGTGTGTTGAGGTAAGTGACCTGCCGCTCGACGTAGATAAGGCCCCAATTAATCCGCGCTGAATTGCAGTAGGGTAAAATAAAGATAATTACAAAATCACCAGGCTACATAGCTTTGATAGATTTTTTTGTTACCCGGTGTTAGTACTGCGAGAAGGAGGAAGAAATTAAATGGATTATATCATGCTCCCCCTCTCAGATGGATTACAACTGCTTTTAAATAACGGCGAGAGCAATTTCATCAAGCCTGGCAATCCGAGAAGCCATTGACAGCCTCTGCATGATTCAAATTGAACTCTGTTCATTTTAATAAACCCTACAATATATACACACACACACATACACACTGCACTCCTCAGTTCAAAGCTGGGAATAAAAGCTTTTAAATTATTCCAGGAAATCGTCAATTAGATACTCGATGACAATCCAACATCTGATTTCAGATTTTTTTTTGTGCATAGAGGCTCAAGGTTGCTGCAGAAAGAAGAGCAGAGAACATTATAACTTTTTTTTTTATCTTTCTACAGCCCCAATGGTGTGTATGCCTTGAAACATCTCTAACGCTGTGCTTGTGTCTGTTTAAAGTGTAGTCTTTTAACTGATACTACAAGGTATTCAAAGGTGGAAACTACTCTACTCTTGTAAAATTGAAAATCCTGACATTGTACTTTTCTCACTGTGAGGGATTTCTGTAATTTCTACAATAATGTATTGTGTTTGAGCCAGCATGATACTTTAAACGTGTTTAACGTTTTGTACAGCATTTGGTATTGAATTCTGGGAAACATTTACAGTACAGGTAGATTACATTGTATCAAACATCTTACTGTACAATAATGTAAAAATACATCAAAATATACACAATATCATCAGCTTTACTGTAAAACTAATCACTTTTCTGAAGCAGTAAAGCTGGCTGGCTGGGCTACGTCAATATCTGTGAACCAGAGTAAAAGCAACAAGTTTATACTTTACTAGTGGTAAAAATTACCTAATAGTAGCTGGTCACCAGCAAAACCAGCAAATGTAGTGTTTTGGATGCTGGTGTGCCGGTCAACAAGCATGACCATACTGGGTGACCAGTACCATTACACCCAGTACTTACACCAGTATGAAATTGATGTGGAATTCAGCAGAGAGCATTTCCAGTGTCATGTTAGCACCAAGCTAACAGTGGTGTACGTTTACTTTCCTACACCGAGTTTAACACTACACGGTTTAACACTCCGCTGCCAGTACGTCAGTGTATATTTATGTAGTCATTTTTTACAATGTAGCATTAAATCACAGTACTTTTACTTGAGTTCATTTCTAGTAGTTGTTTTTCTGCTACTTTAATTTACTGTTACTGTGTATAAATGAATCGGCTGATATATAACCAAGTATAAAAAACAGGCATTTCAGCTTGTAAACCAGTTATTAGAAATCCCAGTGAAATCTGAAAGATTCACTTTTGAAAACCAATCACAGCACATCAGTGTCCAACTCCAAAACAGACTACAGTTCATCCCTGATGTATTCAGAGACACTAATATTGAAGGAGACAGAGAAAGGATAATGTTAACAGCACATGCAATGAAAATACTTTGGCTGATTTATCATCTTCATTCTTTTTCAACTGATTAAATCATTGTTATGAGCTGAGAAATCTGCCTCCTGGAATCTGTTCAGATCCCTGCTTTTCACTTCTGAATTTAAAACCACATTTCCAGAAAGGTTGGGATGCTGTGTCCAGAATGTTACTAACATATTAGATTGAAAATAGTACAAAGACAATAAATCAAATGTTCAAACTGCAACATTTTATTGTTTTTTGATAAATATGTGTCCATTTTGAAATTGATGACAACAACACATTCCAAAAAAGTTGGGACGGGGGCCTGTTTACCACTGTGTTTCATCACCTCTTCTTTATACAACACTCTGTAAGTGTTTGGGAACTGAGGAGACACTGCTGTAGTTTAGAAAGTGAAATGTTTTCCTGTTCTTGTTTGATACAGGATTTCAGCTGCTCAGGGTCTCATTTGTCATATTTTTTCATTTTATAATGAGCGTCCCAACTTTTTTGGAAATGGGGTTGTACAACCTGAGGAAGCAAACAAGCAGTTAGCTTACTGGCTATCTAATCTTATTTAACCAGCACTGTGTCTTTTTATTATTTTCTTATTTTGCTTTTGTAAGATAACAAATATCAAACCTATTTATTCAACTCAAAATCTGTGTATGTTTTATTGCAATTGTCATTCTAAATTCAATTTAGTAATCCACCATATATATATATATATATATATATATATATATATATATATATATATATGCATAGCTTTTTAGAGATCCTAAACTACTTTGGTGGAAACAGATACACTTGGAAACCTTATAATATAATCGTCTAATCATTAAATGCATATAGTTAAAGCACATCATGCCTTACAGCAGTAAACAGAAAAATGTGTAAACTTTAAGTAATGTGTTTTGCTTTAATTTTGTTTGTATAGGTTATTTCCAATGATATAGCCAAGCCAACTCAACATGCTCAAATGTGTGATATACAAAAAAATAGTTTAAAGTAGTAGTTTTTCATTAAACGTACACTGATTTGAGTAATTTCCTTTATTAACATTTTTACTTGTTAATTTTCAGCACTTTTTCCACTCCTGATTGTACTTCAACTTTGCATATAAGTAGAAGAGGAGATATTCTATTATGACTGGAATCTGATTAAAGGTTATAGTTGTATGTAGAGTCTTCTTTTATGGAAAGAAAATAATTCTTTACACTTTTTCCATGCTGTTATTATTGTTTGACTCTTAAACAAATCAGGAAATGTCAGAAGTGCATTCAAGCCTGTTGATACAGAATATCAATTGAATGTTAATCAATTGTGAGTTATTTTTAAACAATCATGTAATTAATTGTGTCATTCTGTAATTATAAACACAAATTTTCAAGTAACATCAAATTTGTAGTAAAATAACACTTCTAGCCTCTAGATGTCTAAGAATTAATGAATGTCTTCAGTAAACTAATGAGCTTGAATACAGTGGTCTGAGGAGCAATCAGAGCCATTGCAAATTTCTTGACCTGACTATCTACAGGCCTTTCACTAGAGCTTTGCTGTGTGTGCTCTGTGAGAAGGGAGGAGGAGCTCCAGAGCCAAATGCCTGTCACTTCATAGGGCCTAAATTCCACATTTGATTGCATGTAACTTTGTGTGGTTTTAAGTACTTAAATGAGTTGGAATTCATTTTTACATGGCAGTTTTATTAATTATTTAATTTATTTATTTATCCCTTAACCTCCAGTGGTTCCAAAACCCACTTCGTCATATTCTTTACTCCATAACTTTTATATTTCATAAGCTACATTTGAAAGGTGGGGGTCATATGAGGGCTGTAACTGTCTTCTTTCCAGTCAAATAGACGGTTAATGTAGTTTTAAAACCCTTATAATAAAAGAAGCTGAACTCTTTTTTCTACTGAAAGTTGACCCCCCCACAAATCTGAACTATAAACTGGATCTCAGATGGCGTCTCTACAGTGATCTGCACTGTAACAAAATATTTTTATAAAAAAGTAAATTGTAAGCAAATGACATTATGTTTATGATCATAAAACACATTTTCTGTTAATTTGAGGGAACTTTTACAAAAAAAAACACCAACACTTTACATCTGATTCATGCAGTTACTGAATAATTTGCGTTAGGATTTGGGCATGTAAATTCAGATGGAAAAACCGAAATATACCCTGGAGAGTAACAGGCCATTTTTGGTACTGTGCCTTTAAGGCTGATATATGCAAAACACTAGTGTTCTGATTGGCTGTTCTTTTTGTCTTACCTCATTCAAAAAGCATTCTGGGCTGAAATGTACAGAACACACTGCTAAGTTTGGACTGAAATCATCAGAAATCATCAGGAAAAAATGAACTTCAGCCACTTCAGCTAGTACGTCTAGATCTCTGGAAGGCTGCAGTGAGGCTGCAATACATTCGCTTCTGCCAGGATCAGCTCAATCCCCCACATTTTCCCCACATTTCATGTCACTTGTAACATCACAACCATGATGAATTAAAAATCAGCAACTTAGTTAATCACTCTTCAGGAGATATTTCAAAAGAGATTAGATATGATCCATTTTTATAAGGAGGGGAAAGTCAAAGGAAAATAAGCAAGTCTCCTGAAATGAATGGAAGCTGTAATAGAGGCAAACACATGCTAATTAATGAAAAAGGCCCCATTATGTTTAGTTGTTGAGGCTTCTGTGTAATTATCTGTAAAATACAGGTGATTCAAAAAGATTAATCTGATTTCAAAATGATTTATTTCACTTGTAAATCATTACAGAACAAAGCAGTGAACTGTAAATGGTTTAAATGAGCATAAAGTTTATTATGTAATTGTACAAGGTCTCAGTATGAACCTCCTCCAGCTGTACAGACAACATCAATGCCATAGTCAAACTCATCCCATACTGGATTGAGCATGTCGGGTGTCGCTGCACTCACGGCTCTTTCAGTGTGATTTCGGAGATCATCCAGTGTTGTGGAACCAACGACGAACGCTCTGAGCTGTTGGAGCTTCACTGTCCACAAAAATCACACTGCACAGTTATGATGGACTTCCAGTGACGGTCAGAAACTCTATGACCCCCTCTTTCAATTGGTATGTGATTGGTTCCTAGGAGCCTCACAGTTGGAAAAATATAGAGCTTTGAAATCGGATGAATCTTTTCGATATCACCCTGTATATGTGTTCTGCTTTTATATCTGATGCTGAAAAATAAATGTTGTATACTAACATAATAGGTCACTTAAACTAGAAATTAAACAAATAAAGGGGGTCTCCGACTTTTGCACAGTGCTCTATATGAACTTCACAGACTGGAGAGGGAGTGCTATGTTTTGAAACTTGTACTTGTTTCCACAGTGCGTCATATTCTTTTATTTAAAACAGCCCTTTAGAGCCCGGCAAGGAGCCCCCTGTTGGAGCCAGAGCACTCATTACAGCATCCATTAGAGTAAACATTTCAATATAACCCCTGCGACACACACTCTCTCTCAGACATACACACACACATCACTAACCCCAGTTCCCGTCAACCCCAACTCCCCTCCCCACCCCAACCCAGCTTTTAAGAACTGTTACCACCAGCCGGCATCCAAGCCACAATATGAAAGAGACGTAAAAATGGGCCCACTCTGCGTTTTATTTATTTATTCATTTATGTATTTAAAGTGGTATTTTTTTCTCAGCCAGAGCATTCCTGCTGTTTTACGTAAAGAGCTTTTGCATGTTTCCTGGCTGAGGCCTTGCTCCTCCATCTCTAAAGCAGACGTGGCAGAGCGCTAACAAAGACAAGAGTAGCTGATCTTTAGCTCTTTTTAATTCCATGTGGGCTGGAGGTTATATAGGACGCATCCTGGAGCTAATTGAGAACGTATAAAACATTATTCGATTCGCCTACAGGAAAAGGGGAGCACCGTAGCTCAATTAATTTTGCTTTCATATCTGGTTCAGGGACAGGAGCGTGGCACGAAAAAAGGGTATTTGTGGGTTTTTGAAGCGGCGCCTGAAGTAGCTGGAATATGAAGCGAAATCAAAGCTATTGGAATTATCTGTGTTTTTGATCTCGAGTGTGGAGTGCAGTAAAGCGCCGCACTTTCGCTTGTATCTCCGCCGCGCTTCGAGCATCACTGTTATCAACCTCGTGGAAACGAATGAATAAAAAGGAACGTTTCTTAAAGGTGATACTGAGCAGTGTGTACATTTGTAACTGTCTCTCTGTCTGCTTACAGCTGAGCGATGCGTGATGTTGTCTCTGCGCCGTTGATGACAAGGGGAATGTTTCCTTCTGTAGGCCTACGTACGCTATGCAAATGGAGCCGTCACGGCCGGAACTGCGGCGAAAAGGAGGGAATAAAGAACATCTTTGATCTCTGTGAAGCTTCGGCCTGCTCTTCTTAATGCTTCTTCAATTATCTAATTATGTGTATTTGTAGAGTGTGATGTGCGATGGTGGTGTGTGGCCTCAAGGCCTCCGCTCTCATCAGAGATTACTGAACAGGCCGGCCTCTGAAGGCCTCTGATGTAAATGTGGCAGTGACCTAATGTAAGACTCTGGGAATGGCCTGGGGTGCGCCGTGAAGTCAGAGATGATCATCAGTCAGCTGTCTCGCTCTCACACATGTTTGTTTTCCTATCTTTGTGGGTTTTCCCAATGACTCATTACTTCATCCCTCATTATATTCC
>NW_023494799.1:39992499-40369999 GCF_904425465.1 Colossoma macropomum
AAAGTTACAGAGCGGGTCTCCGAGTTCTGGGGAGCACAGAGCATAAAAGTCTCCAACGCTCTGCTGATCAATAACTGCAGAGTTCAAACCTCCTCTGGCAGCAACATCAGCACTGAAACTGCACCGGGAGCTTCATGGCAGGGTTTCCATGGCTGAGCAGCTGCATGTAAGCCTTACACCACCAAGCACAATGCCAAGCGTCGGACGGAGTGGAGTAAAGCGCCGCCACTGGACTCTGGAGCAGTGTAAACGTATTCTGCAGAGTGAATCAGCTTCTCTATCTGTCAGTCTGATGGACGAGTCTGGGTTTGGCGAATGCCAGGAGAACGTTACGTGCCTGACTGCACTGTGCCAGCTGTAAAAAAAACCTGTGTTAGGCTTCTGTAATGAGTTACTGTCAGGTTGTGTTAGACGAGCGAATTTCCTAAATTTAACCACAGAAACTATTTCTGTTGTTCCATAAACACTAATGTGTTAAATATGTTCAACAATAAAACAATCAAAACAGTTTAGACAAAAAACAATAAATAATAACCGTTTTTATTGGTTTAAATGCATTCATTGGTAGAAGTTTCTGCTCCTTCTGGCATGTATTTAAAACTGAAGTGATTGAACTCTCGGCCATTAAATAGTGTATAACAGGATAAACGCAATGCTGCCTCTAGATTTGGACACAATAAGGCACCTCAGACAACTGACTTATGATGCCTTCTGTATTTGCCAGCCTTTGTCTCTGGAGCGCATGAAGGCAACCAAACAGCTGCCTCCTGAATGGACCACACGAGTAGATTCCCAAGAACCCTCTCTGTGTGACACATGTTTTGATAAAATACATATTTTAATGTATTATTTGAATCTAATAAGATTTTAGAATGGTGAAGGATCCGTTTGAAAACATTCCCCCTTAACATTCCAGGCTTATTACATACTAAGGCTTATTATTCATTAACTACAGGGACTTTAATGCAAACTAGAGCTTTTCTTAGGTTGTAGAAGTGTGTACTGAAACTTTGGGTGGCGTTCCATGGCTTGGTAAGGTCAAAGTCAAGTCAAAGTTTATTTATGTAGCGCTTTTTACAACAGGTGTTGTCACAAAGCAGCTTTACGGAAAAATTCGGGTCCGAGCCCCCATGAGCGTCGCCAATGGCGACAGTGGCAAGGAAAAACTCCCTAAGAGCAAGAGGAAGAAACACTGAGAGGAACCAAGACTCAAAAGGGGAACCCGTCCTCCTCTGGTCGACACCGGATAGCAAACAGTGTTAGTATAAAATATAATACAAAACGGGGAAAACAGGCGGAGCAACGGTTAATTAGATCGTTTTAGTTTAAGCAGCAGCATCATCAGGAGGGTCAGTTCATGAAGGTGAGGTTTGCCCAGCAATGTACAGCATAAGCTCAATGGTGGGCAAACCGGTCCAGAAGGCTGGTGAGCAGTGGCACCACAATCAAGGCAGAACATGGGGTTCAAGGGGTTAACATGGATGAGATGCATTATAAATATGAAGGAGATAAATAAGCTCTGACTGGGAATGTGTTGATGTAAGCTGGTGAAGCATGTTAAGAAATTTGATCGGCCCGATACAGATTTTAGGGCTCCCTATCACCAAGGCCCCCCTGCACCATGGGCCCCAGTGCTCCCAGTAGTCATGCCTGTAGTGTGTGAGTGAGTGAGAATGGTAGAGAGACGCCGAAGAAAGGTGCCGTTACACAGTCGCCGAGGACAATGCCTTTAAATGCCACACTTCAGTGATGAGGAGGGATTTGGTTGTAATTAATTTGTGAAGATTTCACCCCCCCCTCTGTGGTGAGAGAGGCGTGCGGGCGAGAGAGCTTTACTACAGCAGCGGCGTGCGACATACGCTCAACATCATTAAAAAAAATCAAGTGGTTTCAGTTTCCCATCCTAACTCTACCTGGATCAGCACTCCGCTCTGCAGAGAAATGACAGGCATTACTGCATATCCCTCTCCAGGCACTTCTAATGCGCCGGCTGCTCTATATGCTAGATATGAGGATTTTGTGGGAGGATTATCAGAAAATGTTTCTCAAGGACAGTCTTTTTTATTTATCTTTGTTTTTCCCGTAGGTGATTCATAAACTAGTTAGTTGTTTGGCATATTTATTCCTAAGCAGAATTCAGTCTTAAATGTACTTTTGAAAATATAAAGGACAATTCTCTCGGTTTTTTGTTTTTTCCTGCTTAAGTCCGTTTACAGCATTTGTGTGAATTTATGTCACAGTTTGTCTCTGCATGACTTTCTGACCTCTTTGTTCTGTTTCTATAGAATTTAACAGGCCGTTTTTGTTACTGCTCCATTAAAAATGCTCTCCAGTGGCAAATAGTTGAATGAGGCACAAAATATTCAGAGATTAGAATGTAAAATATAGCTTGGGACATTCCAGTAATTTTATGAACTCATGTTGTTTATACTGGGAACCGGGTACTGCAGTAAAATCGTGAAGATCTCCCAGCTCTGTATTTCATTACAGTGCAATGTTTAATACTTGTATTTCACTTCATAAGTAGCCTGTCATTGACACAATGCTAATTTCTGCTAGCACCCCTGAGGATAATTTATAATGTTGTTAGCACCAAGCTAGCAATCTCGTATAATCATCTGACGCCAATTAAGCTTAAACATGTTCATGTGAAGCTTGTAACAAGTGTACAACTAAGGTATTTATTCTATATGCAGCTTTACTGTGATTCGTCCTGGAAGAGTCTGAATTTGAAGCTTGTTTTTCAATATTATTGGGCCAGCCTGTTAGCCTTTTAGCTACTACTGAACCAGTATTAAACCAGTTAAAGAGATGTTCAACTCTTCATTTGGTTGCATTTTAGAGAAAAGAATTTCTGCAATAACAACACATTTATTCAAGCAGTGTTACTGGAGCAATATTTTGGAGACGTCCACTAAATCTGGGCAGAACAAAAGGACTCAAAAGTGTGCAGTGTGATGTAAGCTCAGACGAAAATCCATAACAGAAGAAATAGTTGAGAAATGCAGACAAATTTAATTATAACTAATTTTATTATTTTAAAATCAACATCTGATATAACAGTATCTTTACAGCTAATAGATGACTTGACAATAGAGTTCATCTTGAAGACTGTTGTCCTGTATTGGCCTCTTTCAAACGTAATCTGGTGTGGTGACTGTGGTGGTCCTGCCAGGCTGGTCTGCCCGCCGTCATAGATGTGGTTCTTTTCCCCCATGTGGTTACCCACGATGCTGACATGACTGTCAGAGATTGAAAACTTTGTAATCATTAGTCAAAGTGCTTTTTTTGCTCACCAAAGTGCTGCTATGTCAAACAGGGCTGCCAACCTCATGCATCGGCCGTGAGACTCACGCATTTAGGTCTAACACCACACAACATTTCTCACACATTCATACGCCTCTCCTCAAAATGATCTACCAATTAATCTGAGCGCTCATAAAGTTCCCCACTGCTCCAGCTTTACTGATTAAAAACACTCTGGTCCAGCAGCAAAGGTTAACCTGAATGTAAGTGAAGGAGAGCACGCTAGCAAGTCAGTCACTGCCGATCTGCAGCAGTTCAGAAAAACCTTCACTAAACACGCACCAAACGGCCCCAACCTGCAAGAACTGGAGGACAATGAAAAATAACTGACTTGGTCAGTTAACTAAACATGATCAATAGCAAGATGATTTTTAAATAAAACGATAAGAGCAAGGGGCGGCACGGTGGTGCAGTGGGTAGCGCTGTCGCCTCACAGCAAGAATGGCCTGGGTTCGATTCCCGGCCGGGTGACCGGGGTCATTTCTGTGTGGAGTTTGCCTGTTTCCCCGTGTCTGCGTGGGTTTCCTCCGGGTACTCCGGTTTCCTCCCACAGTCCAAAGACATGCAGTCAGGCTGATTGGACGTGCTAAAATTGCCCCTAGGTGTGAGTGTGTGTGACTGTGTATGTCTGTCTGTCTGCCCTGCGATGGACTGGCGACCTGTCCAGGGTGTATCCTGCCTTCCGCCCAATGACAGCTGGGATAGGCTCCAGCGCCCCACCGCGACCCAGAAGGATAAGCGGTTTAGATGATGTATGTATGTATGTACGATAAGAGCAAGATCAGAGTGAATGACGACACAGAGTAACACAGTTTATGCTAAATGCAGTTCTGTTTTACAAGCTAAAAAAATGTGGCTAAACAGCTAAAAGAAGCTACCCGTTTGAAATCCATGCCTATCAAGTGAAGAATTTGACTGTGCTGCTCCCAGCAGCAATTCCAGGACTGGCCACACCACCGGATACCGATAACTCTTTTTAACTGGTCTTTATTTTATATTTGGTGTAATTGAAGTGAATTCTGCCCTCTTCAGAGTAGGTTGACCGGTTCAGTGAAGAGCTAACAACAGTTTATTAATACTAAACTTACCATTAAACTTGTTACCCTTCATCATCTCTTAATGTGACAGAATATTATTTTATGAGCAAAAATGATATTTGTATATATTATATTTTACTTAAAACGAATGGTTTTGTTTTAAATGAATACATGCAGTGTTGATATGGAAACAGATCATATTTGAGCATGGTAAAGATGAAGATGCTGATACAACTTTTTAGTATTTTTTTAAACTTGTGATTTTCAGTGACTGGAAAATGAAAAATGGCTATATTACTAAAAAACAAAGAAAGAAGCAAAATGTTTACAGTGGTCTGCACCAAATGAGGGAATTCAACATCAGAGCCTGCAGGACGTCAGTGCTGGACAGTCTGGATAGTCTACCTGTTTTTAATATCTGACTCTGTTGTTCCTGGAGCACAAGCTGCTGCTAATAAGGGCAGGCAAGCAATAAAACAATAGCAAAGCAATGCATTTGATTTTGGCATATGGATCGAGGATCATATTTTTGGCTCAGCATTAGCAAAATGATTGGTTAAATTCAAATTGACAAACAATTCAGTTATTAAAATGCAGAGATCTTTGGTTTTGGACCAGCCAGGTATAAAAACTGCCTTGACTTTGGGGGACCAGCTCAACAGGGGGGACCATGATGGTCACTACACCAAGCTGAAACACTCCTTATAACTTCAGTCACTTTTAGCTCCTGGCAGTGAAGTTTTGGATATGTGTTAACATTTTTGGAATAAGAGAATGCTTTAGAGAACAGAGATGCGCATAGAGAATGCTTTAGTAGTACCATAACACACTTTCACATATAAACTGGTTGCTGAATGTACTAAGCTAATTTTGAGTCAAATGTATATGACACAGTAAGGACATCCTCACTGTTTCACGCCTGTAGTTGCAGAAACAGTGTAATGTTTTTTCGTAACATCACAAACATTTCGAAGACAAAACAGACTGTTTCGCAAATGAAAATAGGCATTTTAAACATGTGAAACATTGAAATATTTCACAGTCACATAGATGAGCTGACATGCATGACAGCATTCACACACACACACACACACACACACATGTTCCTCTTCTAGCCAATGCAGAGGCAGATAAAGCCATGGTGATGAAGGCCACTACTGTTGAACAACCTTTCAGAGTCCTTTCATCTTTTAAAGGGATATTTTTTCCGATTACATGAGAAAGATTAAGCCTCTCATCTCATGTATTCAGTGTGGTCTTTCTGGCTGCTGTAAGATACAGAGGGCGAGACAGAGGGCTCCGGTGGAAAGTCACCATTAAGAGGAAAGAGAATGGGAAAGCTGTGAGATGAACGCTTCATAGCATCAGAAATGGCAGCTACAATGTTTGACCAGAGGCTATTGATAGCAAGAGAACGGCTAGCATCCATTTTCAGGCCACATTACGGCCCGAAAAAATGAAGCCACAGCTATGGAATTTGGACAAAGGTAGCAAACGCAATCCATTCCTTTTCTTCTAGTGACTCAAACAATCACAGTGATTGTGGGAGTGGGATTTATTTATTTTTTCCTGTGTACTTGTTGCACGTAACCAATCATGTTTTGTCTCCTGTCAATCCCACAGTGTACCAAATCAAAACGCCACTGTAGAAGTCATGACAACTGGGTGTTGTTGGGACTAAGGCATACCCCCCATGATATGAACTGTCAACTATTTTGGCATAATGTATACAGAAAACTGCATATGAAGTAAAATAGATCATGTATATGAAACATTATAACGACCCCTTATCTACCTTTTTTGCAAGTGCAAAACTAGCTGCATATGCCGATACATGAGTTATGACAAGCTAGCAGTGAGTTGAGGGTTAGACATTCTGAGAAAATGATCTAAAAATACCTTTCACAAAATAACTGATGAAAGTTGTGTTCAACTAACATCCCTCCTGAAAAAACTGGTCTAGAGCTGGTTTAGCTGGTCACCCTGAATGGTCATGCTGGTTGAGCAGCATACCTGCATCCAAAACACAACATATGCTGGTTTTACTGGTGATCAGCGATGCTGGTCTATGCTGAATTTTCTATAGACAGACAGATATATGGACACAAAAATAGCCACGTTTGCACACTCATTCAACTACACCAAGTAACCGGCTGAAGTCATGCTGAATTAACCTAAAGATGCAGATATGAGGACATGTAGCGCCAATTTTTTGTTACAAGCAAATGACCGAACTAGCAATACATTTAGGGTTCAATGTTTAGAAAAAAATTCCCCCTAAACATTTCCATATATTTGCATCAGAATTCAGTTAATATCTTTTCATACCCTTTGCTTTCCAGCCATCAATTAACTTCATTTTCAGCACCTGGTTCTTGAGTGTTAGCACAACGTTTGAAGAGTCAGAGAATTTACTGCACTCTCGAATTCTCATAAGCTGACTTGCCAAATTATTCCAAACAAGTCAATTAATGCCTAACAAGTTATTGTGTTTTAAGACTTTACAACTGGAAGGGTCCTCAAACTTTTGCACATACCAAAAAAACAAAGTTTATCAAATTACAAATGCAGATATTTTTAATAGTTTGCTGCACTGATTGTGTTTACTTCTTTTCAAAAATCAACAAAGTGTGTCGGGGGTGCCAACACCTAACTGTAGGTGGACTTTGTAGGTTTACAACAGCTGACTGTAGCTCATCTGCTGCTGCATAATTTATCACTCCCCCTCTTCCCCACTGATCAAGGAAAAACAGGACCACCACAGAATCACCGCCAAACAGATTTGGCAGGTGTACCCTTCTCAGTACAACAGTGACCCCAACATGGTAGTGGCATTTTAGTGGGTGATGCTAGTATTAATGTGCAACAAATAGGCTACAGTCAGTCACTGCAAACCTACAGAAGTGCACCTGTATGGTAGACGCACCTGATATTATTATTAGCTTTATTTAACCAGGAAAGACACTCCCTGAGATTAAAAAGTCTTTTTTAGGAGTATCCTGGTCAAGACAGGCAGCAACACATAATAAAATGTTCCCACAAAACAAAACATTACACACATAAAACAGAAAAAATCAATAATCAACAATTAATCATATAAAATACTGACAGTTTGACCCACTTTCACTGTTTAAAAACTGTTTTAAAACTACTGAGTGATACAAGTTCCTTAAGTTTTATGTCCTTCTGTAACAAATTCTAATCAGACAGTGCGGAATAACTAAAACAAAGCCAATGAGTGCAGTACAAGGTAATAAACTGGCAACTCATTGAATGCTTTTTGTTCCAAAATAATGGAATATCTCTTTAAAGAGCAGCTGTCTATTCCCCAAGTCCAGCAACAGTGAGCTGGACCTGGAGCTTTCAATATATTAGCCTATCTCAACACTTCAGAAGCGCTCCTGCCTGACTCATTTGGCTCTCGGTCTTGTGGATGCGCATCCCGGAGAATAAATGAAGAGGTCGGCACAGCAAACACAGATTAATTAGTCCCAGCACGATACTGAAGACAATTAAGCACTTTAAATGTGAGGAGATGAGAAGACCTGACAATGGGGATTTCATTATGGTGGGCAGGAGGACACAGTTCCACAGGGAGAGCGGGGTGAAGGTCAGAGCGGCTGCATGGAATTACTGCAGCCTCCCTGGCAATATGGCAACCGCTGCCAACCTGGCGTATATCACATGACACGAGCTCCTCTGGTTAAGGCATTTCGGTACGTTAGCCAATTTTGATTCCTCTCAAGCAAACGCAGTGTTGAGCATTTTATGTGCAGCCTGGCTGTTTGGCATGTGGCTGTAACAGCCAAAGAAATGAATCAAGGCTATTTCATTAATTAAAAAGGTTCTAAATCAGCAGGACAGTCAACTGAAACGTGAGCCAGGGAATTAAGGTGCCGGGTTGATTGCCTGGACACTGAACTTGACTTTTTAGCACCTTGTTATGAGCCAGGTTGAAGTCCCCATCTTGCGAAATATGTCTGAGAATTGTGGTACAAATGTCACAGCTATGTCCCTCCTTATGATGATGGATTGGTAGCTTGTCAGTGGTCTATGCTTTGAAAGGCCATCAGACCGTTTTAGTATAAAGTAATTAAGTAGTTGATTAGTTAGCTAACCTTAAAAACATGGTTTAATATTAGTCAACATTCATGAACTTTGCTGACGTCATTTGATGAAAATAGCAGAAAATTTGCAAAACATCGTAAAATTGGTCAGCTCATGTGAAGTAACCTCTTGCAGGTAATAAATGGCATACTAATGTCTTTTAACACACTTTCTCTAGCAATACCTGGGTTTTAGACTGCTGGAGAGCTAATTTGGATTTTTTTTTTCTTTTTTTTTTACAAAATATGCAATGACCAGCTGTCCTTTATGTTGTGTGAACATTGAATGACGACTGGACCAAAATTACACAGTAAAAAAATGTAACTTAGTTGCGACGCTGCCTTAAAATTTTGAGCTAAGAACTTTGAAAGGTAAGTTACCAGAACAAGAATCTCTTTGTCTGTTTGATTATTATTTAAAGTTCAAGAAACTCAAAATTTTAACACAGTGTACTTAGAAGAAAATCTGTTTAAATCAACTTCTATTATAATTTAACACTGTGTTTTTCCATCACATGCAAACTTACCATTTTCTAAGATACAAGTAAATGGATCATTCTAACAAGTTGGTACAAAGTCTGAGTTTAAACTCATTTTGGACTAAAATCCTATACCTCAATGATGTTTATTTAATTTAAATAAATGATTTTAATTTTGTCACTACCAAAACAATCATAACACGAGCGAGACTTTACCCAATGTTTTGGTGGTGATTGTTTTAATAGTGATAATTATAGCTAATTTTGAGCATAATTCAAAAACACGAGACGTCATGTTCTTCTCAGAAAAAGCCTCTTTTATTAAGAAGAAGCAGAAAATAAGGCACAATCAAGATAACTGAAATCACTAAATCCACTCCCCCAACGCAGACCCGCATATACGACACATCTCAAACCCAGGAACAACAACTTAAACAACAGTAACTGTCACTGAAAGGGGAGGGGAGGCTCCCATGAGCCTCTTTGTACAGCCTTTTATGCATGCCTGTTTGCAAGTTCAGCCAGTGGCAGAACGCCAAAATACATTTCGGTAGTGACGATTCTTAAAAATAAACACTGATTTTTAGACTTCGGAACACATTTACCTCAAAACAGTGGGCTCTACTCACCATGTGGCCATGAGGGACAGGGATGCAGCCTCACTTCCTGCTCTGAAATGCAGGGTGTGGCTAAAATAAAGCCCCGCCTATGGACTACAACTCAACATAAAAATGTACAACAGTATTTTTTTGAATAAAGTTTTTTTTATTCATCATGATGAGTCTAATTCTTTCAACTTCACTCTAAAAAATCAAAAAGATGTTTAAAAAAACTGAAAAAAAAAGTAAGTAAAAGTGTAAGTTTAGGGGTTGGGGTCTGGAACAGACACATGCCAGTAGATTGAGCCGTATAAATGATTAATATGTAAATCTTTAACTCATTACTATCGTAATTACTTTATTAGGTTTAAATAGGTCAAAAAATAATCCTTGTAAATATTTAAGGTCCTTCATTGGTTTTAATTTTTTTAGATTGCAGTTTAAGCTAATTCGGTAGGATCACCCACTTATGGATTATATTCACATTACAGGTTTGTAGATCAGAAAAGAAGCATAAACATTCCTTAAAAAGTCTTTAAACTGAGAGTGGCTACAGTTTCAGAGAGGGGTAATAAAAACATTACTAAATGTGGGGTTATCACAGGTAAAGGGGAAACACACAGTCTAATTATTTTTCTGGTTTAAAGTTCTACTTTTACCTGTAGGACACTTTTATCTGAAGGCTCTACCGTAGCGTTGTTCACAATTTCTCGGGTCAACATCCTGTGACTGTATGTTGTCATAACCGTTCCGACTGTATACCTTGACCATTTAAGCACTGAAATCACCTGACTATGTTACACGGAGTCTGTGGGAATGTACAGTTCTAACTCATCCACACGAATACACTGAACCACGGCAAAAGTCATTGGCAAAGTCTCCTCCGCTGGCCACAGACCATGGAGTGTATCTCCACAGCCAGGTCTTTTTCTCGTTATTCTCCAGTCGCAGCCTGCTGCTCCGCAGATACATTGGGATCTAGGCGAGTGGCTTGGTGGGACTAGCGCAGTGTGAACGGTAACACCCAGGACAAATTACACGGCGCGGGGAGTGGAGGCCTCTCCACCACTGAGCCATGGTGGCATCACAGGGGTGGAAAATGACAATTCCCTGAAAAGGTCATACAAGACGCCCGCGCCCGCCGATACGAGCTCACAGCCAATCTGACAATCTTAATTCAAATCATGACATTCCCCCCAAAAAAGTGGAAGCGGTTTCATCTCCCCATGTCGGAACAGCAGGATGACCTTTAGCATTTCGGGAACTTCACTGAGTCTTAACAAATGCTAATCAGGAGGCTTCATTAACGGGGCCCCTTCCACGGCTGACGCACACATTTCACACAATATATGCCTCGCACGGAACGCCTGGGTGGAGCAGGATTAAAAAAAAGTTTATTTTATTGATGTGCTTTTACGTGATAAGAGGCATATTCTATAATGTTATCATAAGCAATTCATTTATACTTTTTATATAATGTTTATTATTGCTTTTATTGGTCCAGAGGTTTTTTTTTCCCCATAAATATGCATACAGTAAACAGAGACCCTTCATTTATTTAATTCCCAGTTAAAATGGATAACAAGTTATTCATTTTTCTGAGACAAATTTATTAAAATAACACTCTTCATAAAGAAGGACAAAACCAAAGGTAAGTGAGAAAACGGAAGTTTCTAAAATGTTTTAAAAGATATAGAGAAAATGGGAACCATGCAAGAGCTGGTCGACACCAAAACTGCCCCCATCAGATAAACAGCACTGAAAGCTTTCACATTTAAGAGAGAGGAGAAAATGGAGCTTCACTCTTGCTTCAGAAAACATCCACAGGTGTTTCTGCCCATCCTTCCACTGTGAGAAGACGACTCAGCGCTGTGGGTCTGAAAGGATGTGTAGCTGTCAAGAAGAACCTCACTGAGAAAAGGAAACAGACAAAGAAGCTCTCAGAAAGATGGAATGACCACCCCAAAGTCCAGAATCATTGAGTGTGTTTCAGATGACTTCGATTGTGAGAAGCAGAAAATGCAACCAACTTCTAAGACTGAACTTTCGATGTTTGGAAAAATATTCTGCAGATTTCACTGAGAAACTGAAAGCGAGTCTCCTGAAAAAATGGAAGCTGTAATAAAGGTAAAGAGTGAACACACTAAACACTTATCATCATCATCATCATCATCATCATCGTCATCATCATCATCGTCGTCATCATCTTAGCCGCTTATCCTCCTGGGTTGCAGGGGGAGCTGGAGCCTATCCCAGCGCTCATTGGGCGGAAGGCAGGAAACACCCTATATTTATATTTATAGATAAATAGAGAAAAAAAGTGCTTCTTTGTCATTTTTAGTTAAATATATTTTCTGGTTTTATTGATGCTGAAAAATGAATAACTTACATACTTAATGGCTGTTTCAACTGAAAATTAAATAAATAAAAAGTGGTCACTGACCTTTGAGCAGTACCCTATAAGGTAGTTTTATAAATAAATGAATAAATATGTTATAATAGAATTATTTATAACATACAGTACTGAGCAAGCGGTCTTGAAACGGGATGTACAGCTATTTCTCTGGGTAGTAAGAATGCAAACACCCACATTAGAATAAGCACTATGAATAAATGGGTGTGTCAGTGTTAGCTTCGCCATTTCCATAGCTGTTCTTGAGAAAGCCCAGTGTTTAGAGTCTCCATCCAGTACCTGTTTCAGCTAATCAAACCTTTATTAAATCAAATCAGGTGTGCTGCTTGAACAAATTCATGCATCGAAATGTCAGAAACCAAATCTAACTTTTTAAAAACAAAACATATTTACAAAGTTTTATTGTATTCATGTTTAGTTGTATCGTAATTAACGTTATAAATTGTTCATAGTGGCAAAAACACACTTCCTGCCAAGAAAACTGGTTTTAGACGAAGTTCGTGGCCGACACTTTTGCACACTACATTTTTAAATGAAATAACTGCATCTGTTGTAGTCAAAGCAGGAGCTCTCTTAAGCTAATGTTTTTATTTTAGTATTATTTTTGAGGTTATTGTCAGACACGGTATTGTAGAGATATTTCATTTGCATAGCCATTGTGCAAATCAAAACTGCGGCTGCAGTTAAGCACAGCTGGATCTAACACTGCGTCAGGAGGGTAACATGCAGTGATGCTTTAAAACCTGCAGATTTCATATTGTATTGCATCTAAAGTTTCTCGCCACTGTAGCATGAAAAGACGATGGGCTAATAATGGTGTAATTAACTGAACCTCTGCAGGAGATAATAGGCTTTCCTCTGAATGCTGTCTGTGCAGCCACTGTGTGGTGCTGCACGGTGCTACAGCCTGTGACAGCACGCTTACTACATAAGTGCTGTGTGTGTGTGTGTGTGTGTGTGTGTGTGTGTGTGTGTGTGTGTGTGCTCTAAGCTGGGACTCACTGAAACACTGCCTCACATAGACAATTGCTCCTCCAGCCCGTATCTCTGTTGATTGTGCTCTCCGAAACGAGCAGCGGCTCACGATGAAATCCAAACAACCGGCCACCGATACCGACCCTGTTTACGCCCCCAACTGCCGCCCGAAGGGGGTTTCGCTGCGAGAGATATGGCAACCCTACTCTCTCTCCACTACACAGCTCGGTGCCCAGATTAATAGAGAAGATAGACGTATGTACTCGCTCATCAATTTGATCGCGTGTGGCCGGGAGCAGGCCGCTGTTTGTATGGGTGCAGGGGGTGAGTGGGGCGCATATCATGGCATTGGCAAATGAAGATATGCTGACGAGCCCTTGTAGCTGTATAATAACTCCTGCTTGTCTCCATAAATCCACATCATACATCTCGGCCTGTTTTTGCCCTCTGGGGCTCAGGAGTGGTCGGGTTTGACCAGGAGGCGAGTCTGAATCAGAATTTGTAGATTACCGAGCGCTGCTTTGCAGTTATTTTAACTCCTGTGAGACCAGCGGGCCCAGGCTTCCACTCCTCACTCCTTTAAATTAAAAATAGCTTAGCCAGTTTGCATGCTTTCCAAGTATTTACTGAATAATATGTCTTTGGATGGAAAAACTCTGGAACCAGGAGGGCCCATATCACCAAAAACCAAACACCTCCTTGAGTTTTTTAATGTTTGCTATGTACCATGTTTGTAAAATGTAAATGTTGTTAAAGTTTACCTTTCTTTTTTCAAATGCTGTGTTTCTACATCATTCGAACACAGCGACTGTGCATTACTGTACAACTTCACAACGAATGGATCAATAGAAATGCTTTAGAATTATCTAACATAAAATCTTCTACCTTCACTTATAGAAGAAGGTAAGAACAGTTTGTTTTCTCCTGTAAAGTTACTATTTTGGTGATACTTGGGTTTTTTTCTTTGTTGTTTTTTTGGACAGCAACAACATGAACTCTCATTCACGATGAGATGGTTTGGAGAGCTGTTACTGCAGACAGTCTGTAGTTATTGGAGTGGAAGAGGTTCGTAAACCGAATAAACGCTGTGCTGTTTCTGGCTGTCGGGAAGCAAAAGGATCAGTGCTGCCTTTGAAAGCATCCAGATCCAGATTCCAAGATTCAAGCGCAAACTTAACAGTTCTTAACAGGTTTTTTTACACACTTTTCTCCTCAAGTTAGTTGTGTCCAGTTCCAGTTGCTGGCTAGGTCTCACCCTGTCACATGATGCTACAAGGCTGGTAAGGTGAAGGCTAGCATGTGCTTCCTCTGAGTCACATGAAGCCACATCTTTTCTAACTGCCTCTAACTCAACTTCGTTAAACAGTTCAACACACTTGGAGCAGAAAACTATCAGCCAATCAGAGGTGGCTAATGAATTATGTTTACTATCATTACTGAACTTGAGTTCATTTTTCCTAGTAACGGTATAAATTAAGTCATAGTACTTTTTCTTCTTACTTGAGTTCATATTTAATAAAATACTTTTATTTTGCTACTTTAATTTTAAATAATGTTACAGAGTAAAAATAAATCATGTGTCACAGCCCATAAGCCAATTAGAAGAAAGGCCAGTTGAATTTGAAAGATTCATCGATCAAAACAGAGCAGCTCCAGCTGCAACAACACTACACAGACATCGAGTTTAGTGAAGAAATAAAGAGAACTTTAGCAGCACAGACAAAGAACAGACTTTACCCAAATGGTCGTCTTCATTTGTTTTCAAATGAACTAAGCTTTTTTAATTTCACAGCTCAGCTTCAGCCTCAGGGAGGACAGCCGAGCTAGCTGATTGGAGCTAAACAGGTATTGTGTTCACTGTTTTCTTAGGCCAGAAACACTGAACTGGAATTAGTGTATAACTGCTAATTCACCCTTTGACCCTGAAGATCAGCACAGACTGCTGGTCACCATAGCAACGACAGACAACAATCTCGCCGAAACGAAATGGCAAAGAGAGAGATTTAAAGACAAACATCCATCATTCAGAGGCGAATGGACTTATTTGCATTTATAATCACTCCAGCTGCTTTCCTGATACGTTTAATCTGCAGCGAGAAACTGACAAACACTAAAAAGTTGCGAAGCTTAAGTCAGCAACTCGTTCACCAGCTTCGTGTTCAAATGTTCCTATTCCACCTTAAATGATGCACAACTTACAATCTGGCGCCTCAGGCTGAGATTTAAGGTGGAGCGGGAAAATTTGAACAAGAAGCTGGTGAATGAGAAGCGACTTCAGCCTCGTAAAAAGGTGAACATCAAAAGACATTTTACAAGAAACTATTACCAGAACAGTTTCCTGCCAGAGATGCGAGAAAAGCCACTGCAGCTGAGCTAAAGCTTAAAGCAGAGCATAAGTCTGCATTTTCATTTATATTATATTTTTAGCCCATACTAGTACTTCAGCACATACTGACACATATTTGCAGCCTAAATGGTAAAACAAAAATAAAATGGACATAAAATGTTGTGGCTCCCAAGGTGGTTTGATTTTTTGTTGGAAGGACCAAATGGCTTTTCTTAACATTTGGGTTGCGACTCCTGCAACAGCCGCTACAGCTAAATGTCTACATCATCTTTGGGGGAGACTTAACTGCTCGTCTGCTATGGCAATTTTTAGAATGCAAATACACGCAAAACCCCGTCTGCATTCATGTGCTTGTGTGAAGTATGTCTCAGACCTCAGAATAAAATGATGGCGATATGTTAAACGTAAAATCAGTTGCAGATGTTTTATTGCGAGTGCTTGTCAGCTACTTGAGTTAGCAGTTCATTGGTGTCAGTCCATACAGTTTACTAGCATAAATTTTAGCTACAGTAAAGAAAATGGTTTCATAAGAACCAAAGACACTCAGAGAACCCTTTGGGTGATTAAAGGGTTTTTTGCATCATGAAAGGGTTCCTCAGATTGATAGAGATTAGTGTATATTGTTGTGTTGTATATGGTCCTACATAGAACCTTTTTGAAAAGGGTCTGTATAGCACCAAAAAGAGTTTTTCTATTACTACGATGTCAAACTTCTAACAACAGAACAAGCCTTTTTCTTGTTAGACACCCCTTTTCAAAAAGGTTCTAATATATACACCACAATCTCCATCAATCTGAAGAACCATTTCATGATGCAAAAACCCTTTAAACAAGCAAAGGGTTCTTTGAGTTTGCTGCAGTTTCAGAGGTAAATGGTCATGTAGAAAATGTGTGATTTAGGACATCTGGTTTACTACAAGTTCCCATAAACTCTGGACAACAATTCTGTCGTGCTTTTGGTTTCTTAACCTTAATGGCCCAAACAGTGAAGTGATCAGGCTGGAGGTGGAGTATGAAGCTCTTCTGTTGTGCACATGATGTAAAGACCTGCATCACCTCACATGAAGAAAGAGAAATCAGCGACATCAGAGCATCAGTCAGAGTTTAAAAAGGTAACGGCCTGACCCCCCCCTCTCTCTCTCTCTCTCTCCCTCTCTCTCTCTCTCTAAGGTGACCAGATTTCTGAAATGAAAACCAGGGACGTTTCCAGTTCAGTGGTCAGTATATCATTAAAATATCCAATGTTTTTATCTATGACATAAAAAGGAGGGACAGTTCCACTTTCATGTATGTTTACCAGGGTAACCATACATCTTCTTTGGTACATCTTCTAATGTCTTCAGTGGCCACAGTTGTAGAGGACTTTGTCAGAATCCATTGCGTGCACTTCCTTTTTAATAAGGGGGGTTTATATACACATCGCTGCTGATTGGGTAACACCTCTGACACACCCACTGAATAAGGGAAAACGTTCCTCAAAGCACCGTTTCGCCGAAACATGTTGTTTAACCCGGAAACTGTTTCTAACGGTGCACAGTGTTTTGAGATTGAACACTCACCAGTAATCTGTAAAACTAGGCGAGCAAGTGGTAGAAGTGGTTAGTAGACAGCAGCAGCGAGTCCAGCAAGCACAACACGAGACGTCTGCCTGTCTGCAGGTCTTTCTTAGGACTTTTTGGTGTGTTTTTAATTCACAGTTAAAAACAGTGACATTTCTGGGGACACTAAAAAAATGGGGGCTGTCCCTGGAACACAGGAACATCTGGTCACCGTATGTCTCTCTCTCTCTCACCTTTCATGGATTCTAAACTTCTTTATTGGAAAAAGACAAACTGGGAAGCCTCAAAAATGCATGTAGATTAATGTAAACCTTGTACTTTAAACAGTACAAAGACAGATGTTTAGACCTGCGCTGGAGGAGCAGACTGTGATCAGTCTCAGAGCTCAGAACTTTTTTTTTTTTCACATAATAACATGTTTTGCTCTAATTTTGTATGTACAGATTATTTCCAATAATGTAGCCGAGTCAGCTCAGAAACGTTGGCATCATGCTGAGTGGAGGGCTATCTTACCCACCCAGAGACAGAGCAAGGCTAATTATGATCTCTTTGGCATGGATGGCTTTGGCATTGCTTGGGATTGAACTCGTGATCTCCCAACACTGGACTGCTTTTTTAAACTACACAGGGCATTTGTGCAAGTCAATCAGAACAGAGGCCATTTAAATATATTATATATTAAATATATGTGTCTTAATATGATAAATATTCTGGTGTCAAAACGACACAAAGTGTATAAGTGATAAACAAATTAAAAATAATTAATGAAAACTGAATGATGATGTGATACAGAGCTCCATCACCCCTTATCAACCCTACCTTTGTTGACCTTATTGCCCCTCCTAGCAGGGTTTATGAGGGCTAGGCCCTCATATCATTCCTGATCTCTTCCTCACCACTCCCGGGCTCCTCCAAGCTTAAGTCCACTTTCTCCAGAACCCCCTCAGCCAGAGGTTTAAACTTATCAACTCCCGAAGGTCACCTGCGCTCTCAAGGCTGTTTAGCAAGGTCAGCCAGTAATGAGCTGCAACTACTTTATTTGCCACGCGGAAGCTCGGAGGGATTAATTGTCCCCGCTCTGTCTCATCCGCCATCGGAGGCCCCTTTGTCAAAATGATCCATGGCTCTCGTCCCCCAGGCCCACGCTTTCATTATTAAGGTGCTCTCCGATCGATCGGAGCATTTTTAACATTGTGCCCTGTAACTTTTATCAATCCTTATTATCTAATGACCAATAGTGGCCTGTTAAGAGGCAAGGTCCTATCTGCAGCAGCCATGGAGCTCATGCATTTTTAATTGACCCTGATAGTTGCATTAACAGCTGAATATGCAGGCATCCTCCCCCTCCCCTTTCTCTCCCAGGCCTGGTCCTGGTCTTAAGTGAAAGTTCAAAATTAAAAACCCATAGAAATCAATACAGAGGGCTGTCTGAGTACGTGGAATCATTCTGGCCAGGGCTGCCTGGTCAGACTCGGTTCCATTTGTACTCTAATCTCTATCTAAATGAGTTAAATGAGAATGTAAGTACCAGAAATGACCTCAGAGAAAGATATAACCTCAAACGCATGGCCATAGGAGACTGAAGGGGTTTAGAAGTTTTAAAGCGGTATTAGAAGCCAGGGAGACTGCCCAGGGTGGTTTTTTTTTTTTCAAGAGAAAGCAGCACATCATGCTGAGGCGCACTGTCAGAAAATATTTCATGGGCAAATGGCGCGCAAAGCACTAATTTAAGGCCCGGATCGCTCTTGCCATGACGCAACAAAGAGAGAGGCTGACAAACAGCTGGCAAGTGGGCAATTACTACTGACAGAATGCACTTTGAATCTGCATTAGGCAAATTCATTTGACAGTTGCTCAATACAATTCTATAACATAGCTGGATTACATGGTACAAGCCTCAGCCGGATGGCCGCAAAGTGCATGAAAAGTATTTTTAATAATGCATCTTTAAATCACATCAAATGGAATTGGTTGGCGAGTCCTTTTTCTAATGCTGCGATGAGAGAGCGCCTCAGGATCTGAGCCATCACCACACGATTTGAGAGATGCCTCAGTAGCTCTGCGTCAACAGGTCATTTTTTTAGCTTAGCAACATCGAGCATCTTTGAAGTGTATTAAAGTGTTTTTCCCGCTCTCATTTTTTTTAAACATGCATTGATTTCTTTTCCAAATTAACGCCCTATTAGTGGTGAGCAATATTAATATATATGATATCATTATCATGATAAATCAACTCACAGTATGATTTATATAATTAGTATTACCAGTAATTCTAGAACACTGAACAACTGCATGTGTCATATAAAAGACCAATTATAGACCAATCACAGAGAGCCTGTAAATGACAACAACCAGCGTATAGTGACTGTGATAAACTGCATAGAAACAACTAACTGTTTGGATGTCTTGCCCATTGTTTTCTTATTTTATTCGATATTTTATTAGATATTTTGTCTGTTCAGCTTAAATTTGCTGGCTTTTGTAATATTGTTTGGTTACCTGAAAGAAAAATTGAAAAAATATTGGTTAACATGTTAATTTAGAAAATATTGAGTTTAACCCTCAATTGCATGATGTTGCCTCAGGGCAACAAACTCACTTTTTCCTCACTTTACAGTGACATGAAAGGTAAAAAAAAAAAGTAGAAAAGAATTTGAATAAAAAAGTTGTACTTTGTCACATTCTCTCCTGGTCAGCATTTTTAAACTTCTTTTTGGCATGGTCCAGTTTGTGGACAACACATTTCTGCACTGGACAATTTCTCTCAGAAAAGTAATTCATCCATCCAAAAATATGTTTTACATCTGTTAGGGTGTGCTGTTCATTTTTTAACATTTAGCGTCATACAAATATACATATTTTATGTATATTATAAGAAATTGCTGAAATATGTATGTTGCCTAGAAGCAAACTGTGGAACAGATTTTGCCAGCAGCAAACGAATTGTCACTTAACCACTTGAGTGAACACTACAATTGTCATTTAGTTTTTCATTTGGATTTATTTTTTGTTCATTCAGGAAATTTAATTTAATGTGTATGAGTAATATTAACGTTTTGGCCTTTCCAGTCAGCTCTGCTGTGTTGTAGTCAGCATAATATGTTTTCCTTGTTATGTATAGAAAACAACAGACAATTTTGATGACTTGAAACTTATTTCATTCTATTTCAGGTTTTGACTATTTGGTGTGCAAAAAATTACTACAACATTATTTCACAAAGTTTCGCTGTGGTATCATGTTTTTTCAAAAAATAAACTAAAATGGAATTATTCTATTATACTAAAATGGAATTTACACTATTCAACATCAACAAATTGTATAGTTTCATTCCAAATACTTAGATTAAAAATATGGTTGTTGCACAACGTTGCGTCAAGGCAACATACCCCAAAACGGTAGTACATGTACATTACTCCCATAATGTGTGCAATAGTGGATTAAAATTAGTTTAAAATGATTTTTCACAAACAAAATCTTGAGGTTATCAAGCATCAAATAGCAAGTTAACAAAATAAACGTTCTGCTCTGTAAACTTAGTATCTGATATTCTTTGAACTTAAATTTTAAGCCAAGCACACAGCCAGAATGGCAAAAAAAAAACAAAAACAAACATATTTTCCACAAAAAACAAAAAACAAAAAGTATTGTTTACCTAACTGAGTTAGGAGAACTATTGGCCAAAATACGAATTTTGAGTTGGGTGAACTTTCATGCCCTTAAGTTAACTCAAAAAGCTGTGAAGTAAGTTGCCTCATAATTTTAAGTTGACTTTTTGACTTTTCACTTTTTTTACCCTCTTGCTAAGAAAAGCATGCATGATATGTATCATGAAAATGTTATAATACAGCTGGATCAGTATCACAATGTTATACTATGTGTATTTTTATATTTCTGCCATATTGTCCACCATTCATTCAATTCTGTGTTGGGCCATTCCTTATACCTTCTTACCAGCCATCCTGGAAGTAGGCCTAGCAGATGCGTCCTTCAGGAATGCTGTGACACAGATTTGTGGGAGAAAGACAAGCTCGTATGAGCGAACACACACACACACACACACACACACACACACACACACACACACACACACACACACACATGGCCATCGGAGCTCATTAAAAACACCAGAGCGCCCTCTCTCCCTCTCTCGTTTCTCTCTCTCCGTGTGTGCTCAGGCTTGGGGCTAATTTGTGAGTGGGTCCAAGGCTGTTGTCCAACAACACATTTCTAATTGTCACACCGACTCCGGAGTGATTACATTCTCTCAGTGGCCTGCCGGAGCGGCTGAAAAATGGATGAGATCTTTGTCACTCAAATCGCTGTACGTTTTTTAAGTGCTGCTGGAATGGGGATGAGGCCAACATGCATTATGGAACGTGCAAAAGGGACACAGGGAGCGCTAATAGTTGTCTTGGCTTGTGCGCCGTCTTTTCATGAGCCTAAAGTGTTGGTGGGTGCTGTGGGCAGGGCGCCAGAGGCGTGCTGATGCCTGCTTTAATGCAGATTCATGTGCAATGTAAAGTTTACTCTTAATTGATCTCAGAGGTACTGCTTAAGGCCTAGTTCTACATGGGCTCAAGCAGCTGACACCACCCCAACAAAGCGACGGTTGCCAGATTAGACCCAGACGCCCGCGCTTTCATATAACCCACCATGCTTTCTTCTCAGATCTCATATCTGCTCCCACTGTATCTCTACGTGGCGTAGAGATTAATACAGCAGCATTGTTACTGGGCATTTGTCTGATGGCTTTGGCTAGCAGGCTAAAAATGGAAGCCGTCTTGACAAAAGAAGGCCTTTCAGGAAACATAAGCCTATGAAGTATGACCTGCCAACTGCAAACTGACCCTGCTTATCTGTTAAATTGGAAGTACCCTGGTTATAAATTTGAATTAGTATGGGTGGTAAAAACAGAACTATTAATATTGCTGATGCAGGCCTCAACTCAGATCACGCTACAGGAATTAGAGCCTTCACATCATCATTAAACAGAAACTGTCCACTGACATTCTGCAGCGGCCAAACAAATGCTGACCTTTATTAAGTATGGTAAGAGGATTGTAATCATTTGGCAAGTAGCTCGGATCCCCATCATGAACCATCTTATCACAAAGTAAATGTAACTAGCATATTCAGGCCAACAGTTCAGTGCTGCAAAAGTAATTCGTATACATTGTTAAAAATGTTATCGTACATTAGCCATGCAGTGTGGTTATATGAGGCAAGTGTTTTGGCTGAGCTCTGCCTGATTTCCCTTAGGGGCATTGGCAGTGGCTTCAGTGTGGTTAGAGAGCCTTGATAGGTTCCTATCTGCTCTGGGTCATCCATTATTGAAGGCTGGATGGGGAATAAGTCTGGCTTTGCAGGTCTTGGGAATAGTGCCCTGGCTCTAGCCACGGCCCAGAGAGCGGATCTGCAGCCACTAGAACACTTTCCGTAGCTCTCTGTATGACAGTTAGAGCAGGAGTGGCAGAATACTGTGCTACAAGGTGAATTAGGTTCATTTTAGCCTTTCACACTTCGAGAAATGTGCAAGACTGGTCTGTAAAAGCAGCTACATCTCAAATTGAAGCATTACCTACTCTGCAAATATTCACAATCAAGCTAGCCTTTTTACCTCAGCTAGCCGTGTTTACGATTGGGTAGCGTACTGCAGCTGCTCCTGGCGAGAGTTTAGCTTTAACACTAATCCACCCTATCTCATCCAGAAACCTGAGAAAGTCCTTGATTAGTTGGCAAAAGTGTGTGAGATTCGGGTTGGAGGTGAAACTTACAAGAAAGTAAATATCCAGGAGGAAGAGGAGGGACGGCAGTGGTTTGTCCAGGCACTTCACATTTAGTTTTGCTAATATCACTGGTTAACCTAAACATTAGTTTGTGGTGTCAGTGTAGAACAAGACGTGGGAAACATTGCGCTATGAAGGCAAAAGGTCTTTCATTCAAGCAGCCAGGCTACTCTGCGGTAGACAGTACACTCACAGTACACTACAGGTCAACACAGAATAGCACTTGCAACACTTGTACATATCTTAGACTGAAACACAGCAACTTATTTACAACAAATGTCTCTCCTCTTGCAAATGTGGCGCTTCCTAAGAGCCACCTCTCTTGGCCACTGTGCATGGCAGCATGGCCTGTAGCTGGATGCTACAGTACACACTGGCTGTAAGGTCACACAACTGAAGTAAAAAAAAATCTTAATCTTTAAGGTTTTACTTCAGAAAACAGCTCTCCATACACCGATGCAATCAATGCTTGCAGTACCTTTGTATGCCTCTTGGGCAGAAGCGCTAGAAGTTGGATACATGAGAGCAGGCTAATGCGGAAGGAAGTCAGATAGGTAACATCAGAGCCGGTTTATGAGGAGTCTGGCCACTCCCTATTTCCCCTCGTTATGTCAAAAACAGGCCACTGAGGACTCCCTCGTGGGAGTAAATGGAGCTCAACGGCTAAAAACAAATAGTTAAAATAGTTTCTAATCACTCGCCCAGAGCGTTTCTTTAATTTTAGACAGTAGAAGGATGTATTTCACTAAAAAGACAAAGAAAACTCACCTGTTTGTTTCCATTTTTCTACAGTAAATGGGTTTTGGGCAGCAGAAGGCGGCATTACTGCTAGTGAGTGCTGATTGGTTGGCGAGTAAAGCAGCTCATTGGCTGTTCACGCTCACAGACGTCATGATTATACATGAGGTGCCGTTTTAAACTCCTATAACTCGAGTTTAAAAGCTCTTAAAAATATAACAGCAGTGTTACAGTGTTTTATGCTGCTCTGTGTTCAGGAAATGATTGTATTCTTTTACATTAAAAATGTTTCAGCATTTATAAACTATGATTTTGCTCAAATGCTCCATATCAACCCATTCATTTTGCACTTGCTCGGGAGCGCCCTCTAGCATTTGAGAAACCCAGAAGACATTGCAGAGTAGGAATTCTCCTCTCTATAAGTTCTGGTAACATTACTGCTAGGAAGCTGAATATCACGTCTGTGTTTATGAACCTCTACATCAGTGGATTTCTCTATTGCCTTGGAGATGGACTCCCAGTGATTGTATGATGTACTTGTATAATGCTGGGTATTGTAGTAGATGCAATGTACCAACATGTCATATAATATGTTCAATGCAAGGCCATAACGCCCCTGTGACATCACTGCCAGTCCCCGGAAAAACGAATATTTGATTTCCTGTCAAGGCAAGAATTCCACTGTTCCACCAACAGTCCATGGATAAGAATGCTAAAGCTACATTCACCTGTCTTTGTAAGTCGCTCTAATAAGAACATCTGCTAAACACGTAAATGTAAGTTCTTATGCAGGTATGATCCAAAAAAATCCGCATTGAGACGCCTGGATTTCGCATTTATTAGCCAAACTTCTCCTTGTGCTGTTTAGCCGAGTCAGCTGCCGTCACTCAGAGCAGACACTGATGCCGCCGTGAGGCTGTTGTGACAGAAGCCATCTGACGGAGTCTCCCTCATTCTCAGCTTTTCATCCTGCATTAGGCCTTAGCGTCAAGCTCCCATTGGAGGGGCCTTCACAAGGCATTAGTCTCCAGAGCGCTTTCTCTCTCTCTCTCTTTCTCTCTCACTCTCTCGCCCTCTCTGTCTCCACCCCTGCAGACGCACCTTGGGCTTGGCGGAAGCCTCCTCCTTTTCCCTTTGTAGTGCGCATCTGTTCAGCATCAGGTGACAGAGCTGATTAGCTTCACTCAGGTCTTAATAAGACAAGCCGGAGTGCTGGGCAAGTCTCAGCTGAAATCAGCTTGCTCGTCCCCCAAGCACATCACATTACCGTGGGCTGGGTGGGGGGATTTGACTCACATCAGCCGATCAGGTTTTGTCCTTTTTGAAGTCTCATTATGAGGCATGAACGTGATGTGGCCTTGTTTCGGGCAGCTGCAGCTATTTGTTTGTGGGTTTCGGTGGTATTGCATGGGAAGATCATGCGCGGGCGGCCGAGCCCGTGACAGCCTCCCCTGCAGGCTTTCTCACAGAAGGCAGTGGAGGTCTCGTTTGCGCTTGACTCTCAGTGTGATCTGTACGCCGGATGATCCAACCGGACTGTCAGCGGCTTCACTTCAGTGACAGTCTAGTCCTGTTTGAAATGCAGTCACAAGGCACATTCCTTAGTTTTTACCAACGTGCCTTAGAGTTCAGTGTCACCATATGTGATTTGCTCATACTCTATGAATAGTTCAATCACTAGTAGGTTCTCGCTTCAAGTGCAATACAACTTGACATGAGCCCAGTCTGCTCTGTATTCATAGCAATAGTTTGGCCAGTTTACTCCTTACCCCAAACATAGTCAATCAACATTTGATATCCAAATATTGCTTATTTATTTATAGCCACAGTATCCCACTCATATTACATTTACAAACGGGTCATTCTACAGAAACGTCCTTTTTTGTGTTCCTAGTGTTTACAGATATATCACACTTAAAAAACATGTTAGGGTTACAATTTTTTTACATTTTCACATAAAACAATAGGTTATTTTAACAGTTACACCGTCTTGAGCCTCAATTTAGTAATATTGGTTTTTAAATCAATCCTATAAAATTCCAATCACCACAGAAGAGCTCGTCCCCACAGTCGTGTATGAAGGCTGAGGCCATATTTTGAAGAAAAAAACTTTTTTTTTTCAATTTTAACTACAATAATCTATACATAACTATGGAATATATAAATTAAATGACATAAAGAAAACAAATGACAAATAAATATTATAAAATATATAATGAAAGTTGTTGTCCCCAGGAGTCGTGTCACTGGTGCTATTTTGAAATAAAAGTCACACCGATGACATCACTCGACTTCCTTTTACCTGTTTTCTGAGGATCTATGAAGAAAAGCTCATGGTGAGTCCACTGAGTCTTTCAGGTATCAGAGATTTTCTCATTTAGCTCATGATTTCATATGAAGCTTTTAGCTGAAGTCACTGGTCTGACCGACTTTATTCTGAGGTAACTGTGAAAAAAACAGAATACAAATGGATTAAATTCCATATTTTAGTGGATATTCCATGATTGACAACATGTGATTTGATGTTCTGTAGCAGCCGTTTAGTAAAATGCATTTTTATTAAAATGTCTCTGGTGTTCCTTTATTATGTGTAACACCAATGAGGATCAGTCACACCAGTGACTCCTATGCAGAGATAGAAAAGTCTCTTTTAGACACTTTTAAATGTTAGAATATATGACACAACAACATATGTGCATGTTTCAGGTAAATAACTTAAAACAATAATAAAATCCTATCTACAGTTAGAATTTTATCTGTTCTAATACACTATAGCTACACTTTACCTTAAAATATAGGCATTAAATACTTCAAAAAACATACTATTTCTGTAATAATGTGTAAATCTATTTAATGTATCGTGTTTGTATCCCTTTTCATGAGTCATCTATTATAAGTTCTGAGAATATACATTTTAGTTGTTTTCATTCACTCAACCTTGTTACCTCAACACATTCACCTGTATGAAATATCTGTAATATTCCCAAAGCCACATATTCAACAGTACCTGCATCATCCAGCGTCCTGAAGATTATGGGGAGAAGATAAGTGAGTTCTCTCATTCTTTTTTCCTCTGTTTTCAGTGATATTGTGATGTTGACTGACAAGGTCAGTATGAATGAACCCTGATACCCAAATTATAAACCCAAAACCTTTTATTTATGTATATATTTTCTGAATGGTTAAGTTCGTGTTTTCTTAAATTTGATTTTGGTCAATGATTTATAAAAAAAATTGTAGAACCTTAACACAATGTGAAGGTTCTAGAAAGAACCCTTAAATTGGTATATAACCTATATATCATGTAAACCTTAGAAAGGTTCTTCACTCTTACCGATCTTTTTTCCAAACATGGTTCTGTAGGAAACTAGAAGTACTTATTCCACTGCAACACTCATAGAACCCTTGTAGGCAGCTTTATTTAACCTTCACGTTCTTTAAAAAGTTCTTGGCACTTTTTCAAACACAGTTCATTAAGTAAACAAAAGTGGTTCTTCTATAGGTTCTAACAAACCCTTTGTTGCACCTGTTAAGAAGCAAACCTTGGACAGTAAACATTGCTTTGCTGATTGATGCCACTGAGGCAAAGGGGGAAATTGTGTAAATGAGATTTTTTGCCAAACTATAATCTTAAAACTTTCGTTTTTTTAAAGAACAACTTTTGTAAATGAGATGAGTGTAAAGAACCTATAAATGTTAAAAGAACCTCCACATGTTGTGGATAATCTCTACAGTATGAAAATAATAATGTATTAATAATGTAATAGTATTGTGAAACCTCTTTTTCAAACATGGTTCTTAAAGGAACTAAAAGTGGTTCTTCTGTGGTCGAACGCTAAAAACTCTTTCTGGCACCTTCATTTTTCAGAGTGTAGAATCTTTACATTGTGTGAAGTTTTCATCACACCCACATCTCTTTTTCAAATGTGGTTCTTCTATAAAAAGAGAACCTTGTGTAAAGAAGTAAAGAAGTGAATCTCAGACAATAACTTTTTTGTTGTTGCCAAACTACATTCTTGAAAAAGTAAAAGTTAAAAGGGGTTCTAAGTTAAAAGGGGTCCTTACTTTTGTTTCCCTAAAACTTTCAGTATCTGGTTCTTTAAAGAACCACTTTTGCAAATGAGATATGTGAGTGTGAAGAACCTTTTTGAAGTTTAAAGATCCTCTGTATAATGTCAAGGTTCTAGGAAGAACCCATAAATAAAAACGACATTACATTCACAGTTACGAATCTCTTTTTCCAGCATGGTTCTTCAGGGAACCAAAAGTATTTCTTCTACAGTCTTGTTAAAAGAAATCTTTTTGGCACCTTGATTTTTGTGTAGAACCTTTACCTTGTGTGACACATTTAAATGGTTCTTCACATTCGCACATCTCGTTTCAAACATGGCTCTCAGAAGAACCTGTAAAATAATATAAAACCTATACTTCATGTGAAGGTAAAGCCCTGAGGAGATTTTTCACATTTACAAGACTTTTTCAAACCTGGTTCTTTAGGGAACCAAAAGTGGTTCTTTAATAACATCACTCAAAAACCTTTTGGCACCTCTTTTTTTAAATAATCTTTGGACATTAAACCTGTTTTAGCTGATTGGATACATCTGGTCTAGGAGAAAAGCTGTGTATATGTGATTTTCACCGAAGCACTGCTTTTCTAAAGCACGAAAATATGAAATGATTAATAACAAGCTGTTGATAAAGTACCCCTCTCCAGTTCCTGTGTATCTCTGCATTGTTATTTTTACTCTCCTGCACATCTCTGGCCTCATTTGGCTAATTGCGCCAGGTGTTAATGTGTGTGTGTGCTGACAGAACAAAGCAGAACAGGCTGCAGCGAGCGAGTGTGTTTCCAAGTTCGACGGCGAGCGCTGCGGTGAGTGGGTGTACGCTGCCGGCTCTTTCTCTCGCATAGCTGCAAGGGGTCAAACTTCTTCCCACTGTCTATCGCTGCCCATCTCCCAACACCCCCCACCTCCCAACCCCCCCACCGACCACCACCGGCCCAACTTTGTGATCTGCATGTCCTGGCCCACCTGTTCAATGCTCATTACTGTCAGTGGTGTGGTTAATAAATAACCAGGTGGAGAGAGTTTCCCATCGGCCCCTCTTCATCTTCACACATCTCCCTGCCTGCACACACACACACACACACACACACACACACACACACACACACACACACAGAGCCTCTCTCCTCACTGTAGACCAGTGTGACAGCGTCCATGATTACACTGTAAGCGCTGCCGTTTTTCACCCCCTGCCCAAACCCTGACAACATGCTCCATCTTTTGCACATACACACACACACACACACACACACACACACACACACACACACACACACACACATCATATACTGTAAAAACAAAGGCTGTGCTTTAGAAAGCACTGGTTGTTCACTTTCAGCCTCCATGTCTCAGAAACAGTGGAAAACAAAGCTTGAAGTTTTCCAGCGTGCAGGTTTTTCTGCAGTGCTTTTTTCATTTGTTTGCTGTACTGGTTTTGAAGGCCGATCACGGCTCGACTGTCTGCCTGTGAACCTCCTTTCAGTTTCTGATTAAAATGGGTTTTTCAGTCTGATGAGATCTAATTTGGTTAAGCTGGTTAAGACAGTAAACCAACTGATAGTTAGATGGTTTAACAACTCTCATGTATGAAAGTGGTTATTTAAAAGGCCTATCAAGTTAGTTGACCAGCACAACCAGCTTGACCATATGAGTCAACCAGTATGACTAAGTTGGTCAACCAAGTCGGTCTGGTTCACCAATCTGGTCATGTGGGTCGACCAGTTAAAGAACTCCTTTCGTAAATGAGATGTGTGTGTGTGACTGAGAATGAGTGGTCGAGCAGCTCGACCAAGTTAGTCGAGCAGCATGACCAGCATGACCAACTTGAAACCAGCTACCTAAGCCAGTCTCTGCTGAATTTTTCAGCAAGAATATTTGACTTTGTAAAGCATTATTTCCATACTTACTTTGGACTAAACAGATAAGAAATGCTGGCCATGTCACAGGCTCTCTACTGCCCCCTGTTGGAGCATAGAGTTCAGAGATCTCATAGTTTTTAAATACGAGAATGTGTAACATCAGAGAGAACCTAAATTGCATATACCAATCCTAATTTACCATTTGATTTAAAATAATCATGACTATTTGAAAAGTTAAAAATTCAGACTCCGTACTTCTGATAATCCCTTCTTAACACTTTCAGTCTGATTAGAGTTGTAGAAGAGAAATTGGTCGTATCGTCTTGGTCTGAGATTCGTAGAACACTTTACTTAGTTAATGTTACTCAGATAGAGGACTTAACAGAGTGAAGCCAGGAGCCTAACACGCAGGGAAGACTGCCCAAACCTCTTTCTGATCAACTCTAGCTGATCAGATACTGACCAACAAAACCAAAGCTCTGTATGAATGAGGCTGATTTTAGTGTAAAGATTTCCAACGTCAGCACAAAAGTAGAGAAGCAATCTTCAGGCAACAAACATGCTTTGGCTGATCTGCTACGTTTAGAGTTAAAGGAAACTGGACTGGGTAAATTAGGTTTTTCAAACTATCACTTTAGTGGTTAAAGAGAGCTCTAGAAAATGTCCTTCACTTTAAAGCGATGCGGTTATCCCTGTGTTCTCTTGAAATATTTGTCTGAACCTGACAGGACCCGACCGCCTGCCTTTTAAAAACATTTTACGCTGCATTTCCTCTGCTTTAGTTTTTCCATTTACTTTATTCTTCATTACTTTCACTGCTTTACAATGTATTTTTAACCTGGCATGCTGGAGTCACCCACTCAGCACCGAGGCCCACAAGGCCCACAGTCTTGAGGAAGCAGGACATAAACAGTGGATCAACTCAGGACAGTGGTTTTAGTGCAGATAAAAAGAATGTAAATGCATTTTGTTTTAAACAAGTGAAGACCAACATCTCCCCATAGCTGCACTGCACAGCTGAGAACAGTGCAGTATGGAGCATCTTGAATTGGTTAATAGAAAAAAAATTCTATTCTAACTTCATTTTGGATTTTATTTATTTAAACTTTAATGATGGCTATTGTTTTTCTCTACATGGCAACCAGAACTGACCTGTCAAGTTTTTTTCTGCACTTTGGATGTATATACACATATATTTCATATATTTGTATTTATATACGTATACACTAATTAACCATAACACTAAAACCCCCTCCTTGTTTATACACTTATTGTCCATTTTATCAGCTCCACTTACTATATAGGTGCACTTTGTAGTTCTACAGTTACAGACTGTAGTCCATCTGTTGCCCCCTTTTACCTGGTGGTGGTGTGTTAGTGTGTTGCGCTGGTCTGAGTGGATCAGACACAGCAGTGCTGCTGGAGTTTTTAAACACCTCAGTGTCACTGCTGGACTGAGAATAGTCCACCAACCAAAAATGTCCAGCCAACAGCGTCCTGTGGGCAGCGTCCTGTGACCACTGATGAAGGACTAGAGGATGACCAACACAAACTCCTCAGCAGCAGATGAGCTATCGTCTCTGACTTCACATCTACAAGGTGGACCGACAAGGTAGGAGTGTCTAATACAGTGGACATTGAGTGGACAGTGTTTAAAAACTTCAGCAGCACTGCTGTGTCTGATCCACTCATACCAGCACAACACACACAAACTTTGTTTTGTGTTGTTTTGTAAAATTGTATTGTTTTGTATTTTGTTGTCTGGTGTATTTATTGTATATTCTTTGTTGTACTTGGGTCACTTTTTGACATGATGATGTATTTCAGGTCAGCTAGGATATTCTTGGGATGTCTTCAGGTTTAGACCAAAATTTCTGGCCTGATTAAAGCTTTGGTTCTCAGGTGCCCTTTATTTGCTCTTTGAAATGTCTATATAACAGCCCTATGTGGCCCCAGGCCCCTGCGTTCTCTCTTTGTAGTTTTGGAAAAAGCCCTATATTCCCAGGACTCTATGGTCCCCCACTAAAATTTCATAGGAAACATCTTATGTACCCCTGTCCCCATGTTTCAGCCCTATACTGCCTCAATCATTTTCCTCAACATGAAAATAGGACTAACATCTGTACCGCTGATATATTCACAAACACTCATATTCTGATAGATGGAAATTGGATATTGTTTATGCTGCTTCCAAATAAATTCTTTCGATTAAAACACACTGGTTGAACTGTAACATTTGATTTGCTATGTTCAAACTCTGTTGGACATATTTGCTGATGTAACTGTGTTACCTTGCTCTGCTAGCTTGCTATTTAGCAAGCTAAGGGCTACATAACTAAATAACTAGCAACAACAAGAAACGAAAGCAATGCACAACAGTTAAACCAGACAAAGCAAATATTCCCTAAGTTTAGATATGCTGCGCTCCGACTTCTCAAACAAATAAATGACTTATAAGTTTGCTTTGCTATGAAAGTAGCACACTAAGCTAGCCTAACTGAGGGGAAGTGCATTTCTATTGAAAACCTGTATGAGCTTTAGTGAAAGATGACCTTAATTCTTTACATTTACAGTATCTGAACATGATGGAGTGAAATCACCACCCAGGAATATGCTTTGCATGAATGTCACTGTCATGTGAATCTAAGGTATATAACCAATTGTCTACGAGTGACCTTCAATGCGTCCTTGTAGATTTTGCTAAGTTGAGCTCTAGAAAGTGGACTCATGCATGTGGGCCAGACTGGAGATAACTGCAAGCAGGAGAATGGTCAGCTTGTGCTCCAAACTTAGCTAAGGCCAGAGCTGTGAGCCCAGCAGGCCCGAGGAATGACAGGGAGGACACAGGCACTTGATTCTGGAGAAGCAATCAGACTCTAAGGGGTTTAATGCACTGCCTTGGGTCTGAGCCACAGCAATTGGGTTTGATAGCCGTGTCATTATGAGAGGAGGGCGTCTGGAGGTCTTCAGCAGTCAGGGATTACAGCCAGCAAGAGCGTGTGTGTGTATGTGTATATGTGTGTTTCCTGTGTATCACTGCACTGAAGCTGCCACCTCCTCATCATCCCACTCCCACCTTCTCGCTGATTTCCTCTCCACTGAAGTCTCAATGGCTAGAGAGCAGCACTCCACAAGACAATAGTGTGACTGCTCCAATGACCCTCAGTGTGCTCCCCTCACAAGCACAATTTGTTTAAGCCAGTGATTCTCCAATTCAACAATTATACGTACCTCCAGTGGTACACACAGCGCCCCCAGGTGGGAATGAAAATGTATCAAATAAAATCTATGCAGATCCCTGTTTGAAACACATCAGTACTGCAGGAACTAATACTTAAGGATTTTAGTCTTTAGTTTCAGACAAACCACAGTTCACTTACCCTACAAAAGAATGTGGTTTTGTTTAACATCCAGAACAGCAGATAGCTAACATCTAGATTAACCTCTTCAACTCCTTGGAACCACCGGTGGTTCCAAAACACACTTTGTCATATTCTTCATTACTTCATATTTCATAAGCTACATTCTAAAGGTGGGGGTCGTATGAGAGCTGTAACTGTCTTCTTTCCAGTCAAATAGATGGGTGATGTAATTTTAAACCCTTATAATAAAAGAAGCTGAACTCACAAGTTTTTTTTCTACTGAAAGTCGACCCATTTTTCCACAAATCTGGGCTATAAACTATAAACAGATGGCGTCTCTTCAGTGATCTGCTCTGTAAACATTATTTTTATAAAATAATACAAAGAGCGTCTAAGATTTTTGGCTTTCAGCGGTAAATTGTAAGAATATAGCAATATGTGTATCATAAAACACATGTTCTGTTAATTTGAGGGGAACTTTTACAATAAATAAATAAATAAATAAAATAAAAATTTACAGTTACTTCATGCAGTTACTGAACAATTTGCCTTATGATTTGGTCATGTAAATTCAGATGGACAAACCAAAATATACCCTGGTCCTTCAATAATATTCAGAGTTATGTTGAAGTTTCGAAGTGCTGAAGTTGGAGTTGAAGTATTCTACTAAGTTAGTCACCAAAAAACTGCACCATATGAAGTAAAGAATGTTACATGTATGTCTTACAAGCTCTAATCATTAAAATTACCATAGGTCAGGGGTGGCGAGCTGCAGTCCTAGAGGGCTGGTGTCCAGCACAGTTTGGTGATTTTCTTGCTCTTAACACACAAACTAAACCAGGCAATTACTACTAAGTGAAATCAATGTGTTTGAGGAGGAAAATTACCAAACTGTGCTGGACTCTGGCCCTCCAGGACTGGACCTCCCCAGCCCTGCCATAGGTAGTTTTAAATTAAAATGAATGTACAGCTCCGTTAGCTTGGCACTAACATAACATTAAAAACACATAGATGATCTACCAGAATTTAGCATTATGCTAGTGTTGATAATCAGATGCGATAGTCTACTTACAAAGTTAAAGTAACATTAAATTAAATACTCCTATATAATGCTATGTTTATGATTATGACAACAACGAAAAAGTTTATGAACATCTAAAAATGTCTATCCAAAATTTACTAGGCAAAGTAGCTCCAGGTGTATTGCAAATTGCCGATTGTGTGTTAGGAGTGAAAATCAGCCACTTCCTATAATCTTAAAAATGAAGGTTCCTCTGTAGTTCTTGGCTGGATATATGGTTCTTGGTAAAAATATCGAGGTTCTTTTGAACCTTAAAAAGGTTTTTCACTCTCACATCTCATTTTAACAGACTGTATTCATGGAATCAATGAAAAGGTTCTTTAGAGAACCAAAAGTGTTTTCACTCTAAAGAGCCCTTTTTGGCAGCTTTATTCATAACAGTTTACCAAACTACACGGAGAAGGCTAGATGTGTTCTCTGTGTGTCCACATGTGCACATGCATTTACCTATATTGGTCATTTTTGTTGGTTGTAAGTGGCATCAGATGCTTTGATGTGGTGTGATACTCTGATACACTGATTTCAATGATTCTTCGTCTTGGAAACATCATTGAAAAGATCACCAACATGCTTTCCTGCCTTCCTTTTTTACTGAGCTTTAGAAAAAGCCTTATGTGTCATAGACTCACATTAATACATGAAATACAATATCCACAGGTTTCTGTTCACTGATTGAGTCTGGATTCCAAAGTATCAACTACTAGCCAGGCACATGCACAGATACATCCCAGGGCAGTCTTGAGTTGCTCTCTTGGTTTGCATGTAGAATAATTGTGTTTAATTTGGCTTCCACTATTGTTCAAGACCTGCTTTGAGGAGTCTCAGCTCAGCCTCACCCCAGAAATATCTATTGGGCTGTCTTGGATTCCACAAGCTTAATCTCTCTTGAGCACCCCCTCTGGTGCAGTACTGGCCTCCTATGCTGGTTTTGCCTCAGTCAGCTCCAACTTTTCACAGACGCATGTTCTCCACACTGTTTAAAATCTTACTGATAAAACACTGATAATTTCATTTTAACCCTTTGGGGGCATTTTTTGCATATCTTCTTAAATCCTTGTTTAAAGGCTCTTCATATAACATGATCCTCATATGTTTCATATCAAAATGATCCGTTATCTTCATCACTACTTTCCAGCAACTTCAGCAGCTGTAAACTCTCTGCTCGCCATTTCACATGAGTCTCCGATGTGGACTGAATGAAGAATGAAGGGTTTCCGGCATGATGGTCAGTCCTTAGTGATTTCCTGAGTGTCCATTGGTCAGTTTCACACAGAATGTAGACGGACACACGAATCCACCAGTTCCACACGGTGAGAGGCAGATGACGTGTATCTCAGCCCCTCTTCATAGGCTCATAACTCCGGATGTGAGTCACATATGATCTCGTGATAAGATGGAATGGAAAGGGCGACTCTACAGATTCAGGAAGTGTTTGAACTGGATTTCTGCACTTTACTGTCGCAAAGATAGAGAACCATATACAGAAACATCAAATTTGATGCACAGGAAAGTTTGTGGACCCCAGAGGGTTAAGAAAACTAATGATGCTATTTTGAACAATAACCAAACATCATGTCAGTGGTAGGCGGCACTAATACCTACTAATACCTTACTAAACCAATTTTTTGGGTTAACTGGGCCAAAGCCACTGGATAGCGTAGTGGATAACACCACCACACACTGATGATTGGGGTTGAGTTCACTGCTCTGGTGAGACACCCCTGCTACATGTTGCCATTACATTACATTAAAGTAAATTTTATTCACAATGAGGGTCCCCCCTTTTTCCCCTTTAGGCCCTGCCCCCCAGAATGTCTGTACATGTCCATGTGTCCACTCGTGCCTTCATAAAAGCATGGAGTTGTAAGGTCCTCATTCACTTGTCATGTTTTTAATGTAATTATAACTGTGTAGAGTTATATACTAGAATATAGACACCAAAAGATCTTTGAAAAATGTTTTATCAAGTACAAATTATTAGTGATAAATGATGTAAAATGGTGTAAAAGCACTACAATGTGCAGGACAGTGATGCTCCAGGACCAGGACTGGGAATCTCTGGTAAAGTATAATCTGTAGTGATGGCAGGCGCCCAAGTAAGAGTCATCATCAGTGCCCCTCATGCCCCCCGCCCCATGTGAATGAGGGCCTGGCCCACTGCTTTGACTGGCTCTGCAGCAATTGCTGCAACTTTGGCTTTGATTAGCACCTCCATGAAAATGTATGCCCTGCTCTCAAAGAAAACCGGGGGTGTAGCTACCTGTCAGGAAACCCACAAACAAGGCTAGTTAAAACGCAGCACACCGCATATATTAAACCTTAATTCGCCCAGCCATTTCACTGTAAGGCAGGGTTGCTAAATCCCCCATGACCCTCTCAACCCCCCCCACCTACGCCCTGCGGGTCTGATCCGCACATCCCAGGACGCCAGCGTACGCAGTCAATCGGCCCTGAAAAAACCCACTCTCCGAAGCTCACAACAAAGGCATCCCACCAGATGTTGTGAATACCATAAAAGCCCCCTCTGTCTGTTCTTTCCTCGTCACAGAACACAAACATTATATGAATTAATCAGTGTGCAGGTAAATAAATAAATAATGTATATAAGGAGCTAATTAAACGTGTTTATTCCTGTTATCATACGCTGCCCTCATGCACCCCCACCACACCCACCCCTTCAACCCCCCCCACCCTCCACACCCCCAGCCGGCCCTTCGCTTGAAGCCATGAATCATTAAGTGGCTGCTAAATTGGTCTCTGGGGCCGGCACGGTGGCACAGGGGCGGTCAGCGGCTTGTCTCTCCACTGAAGGCAGGTGCGGCAGCCGCCGGCTCACGATCCTTAGCGCCATGGAGCTGGACGAGGGGAGCCGGGGGGGGTAGGAGGGTGGGCTTCACGCTGGGAGGTGAGCAGCCGGAGGAGCAGCGGCAGCCGAGCGGCTGACAGCGCTGCCCGTCACAGCCCAGGCCGGGCTTTGATTAATGAGGGCATTTGAAAGACAATTAGCGGGAGCAGATTTGCCTTCAACCGCCTTATCAATCAGAGCGCTTTAATTCAAAGCGGAGCAAGCCTCTGTCACCAAAACCGGTGTATCAGCAGCTAGCCTCCAACAGCCAAACAGCGCTGGTAGAAGGGTGAAGGCCAGGGGGCTACGCTCTAAGTAAACAGTGTAAATTTCTCTGGACTTGCAGTGGAGCAACTACGACAAAAGTTCCACTTCAAGTTTTTATGCACAGCCTATGGAGCTGAAGCACATTTTATTGATGAGCGCAATGAAAATACTGTCTTGTTAAACTTGCCAGTATTTCATAGCAGGCATAAAAAATGTAGTGTCGAGTCACCAAATCCGCACATAAATGTAATAAAACACCACCGCAGCCTGCCTAATTATTAAGTAATGATCTCAAATTATGACCATAAATCATACAACCGGGTATTATTCACAGGAACATGTACAGCAGTCACGTCAAGTTGTAGATTTGTAGTCCAGGAAGGTTGAGAGGGTTTTTTTGAGGCCTTGTGTTCGTGTTAAAGTGGCCCCCTTTCCAAAGCTGACAGACCCAAAAGGTCGATATTCTAGAGATATTTCAGTTTCTGACAACACTTTGAACACTCTACAAATATACATATCAAGAGTTTACCTTCATTTCTCTGACACGTCCTCTCCCCTCTGCTAGCTGCGCGCACAATTACACTTGTCAATCATTCAAACCCAAATTATCTGAACCACTAGAGGAATGATGCACCAAAAGTGCTTAAGATGGAGAAGGACATGTATTTTTATAAAGCTAAAACAAGTGAGTAAAGAACTGCCTGTATTGATCTGACTCCTTGTAGATAAAGCGAACGCGATGGGTGAGAAGAAACAAACACACGAGGTAGACGGCACCTCTGGGAGGAAAATCAATAACGCTGCCTAACTTGGTGGTCTTCTCCGGTCAAGCTATTCTCTCTGGGCTGGGGTGGGAATAGCTGGAGGGGGACTTGCGTTGATTTTTTTTTAATTTAAGGCATATTTCCAGCTGCAACTCTGTAAAGTAAGAGCAGGTCATATGCATTTAGCCTGAGGGGTCAAACTCAGTGGTTAGTTTTGATGATAATTTCAAAGGGTTGCGGGATTGTTAAAAAAAATAAAAAAAAGTACAGTAGTATGCAAAAATTTAAACACCCCCAGTCAAAATACTAATTTTATTTTTAAATAAGTTAATAAGTTAAGTTAATCTTCTACAAAGAAACAAACGCAAATTTTAGTGCACAATTTCTATTTCTTTGCTGAGTTTAACATACTGGAAAAAAACCCCATAAAATCTAAAATGTCACAAAACCTTTGCACAGGCCACATTTTATGTTTTATTTTTTCCCCAATATGTTAAATGAAACAACGCTTAGCATAGCAGCTAACCTAGCATTTAACTTTACTTACTTTTATGCACATCGACAATGACTGTCAAACTATACAAATATTTGATAGTGACTGATGGCAGTTGATTGTGATTATTCACATTTCTCTAATTTGCTCAAATTTAAGCCTAAAGAAGGATTTTTCCATTATAAAAGCATTTTCTCATAGCAGTATTAATAGACAAAATGAGCTTAATCAGAATGTATTTATCACATTCAGCACTTCAATAACATTATTATTAACATGCAAATGCAGAGTTCACATGACTGCAGTTTCCAATTTTCATCACCAACGTCCAGTGAGACCCAGAGTAACTGCATGTTCCAACCCATGTCGTATACGGATTATTCTATGGTTCAAAGTCACACATTTAAAACTTTTAAATGACTTCAAATTTTGGCCTTAAATCATTTTGACAGCAGAACTCAAAAACATCAGCCAGTATATGACAAAGCAAAAAACAGCTCTAAACAGTTGTATGCACATAAAATCACAATATTTGTACAAAAACTCAAAAAGTTTACCTAATTTCAGAAAAGACGTTTCATTTTTTAATAGTTTTTTTTTTAATTCAAAATGAAATGCTATACATCTAAATCTTCACTTTAAAATAAATCAATTTTTTAAAAAAACATTGAAACAAAAAAAAAGGAAAAAAGGAAAACAGCCACAGGGTACAAAGTACCCTGTAAATGATTTTGCATATATTTAGCTATTACTATCAAAATGAACGTAATGGGTTTAAATAGATCTTAACATAATACTTGTAAGTATCTAAGGTCCGAACACTTCTTTACTGTGGGACTGCAGTTTGAACTAATTCGGTAGAATAGTCCATACATCATATATATACAATCAATGGTTCCAACTTCTTCTCAGCTGTAGCCCTTGATAATGCAGCTTGTGGATTCTTGGTACAGTGGAGGCTCTAAAAGGGAACTGCAGCTTTTCACTTCGCTGTTGCTTTTGTTAGTTTGCTGCTCATTGATTTATCCATAGGTCTCTGAGCTCCTGTGTCCATTGTAGACGAATGTGTTGAAGGTACTACTTTAAAAGTTATTTTAAACTGTATGTACTTTACAGTGTGAACAGGCTCAAACTAAGAAAAAGTGTTAGCAACACTTAAAAGAGTGACTTTTATAATCTATTGACTTAACATGTTATTAACTTGTTAGCTTTAACAGCCATAGTGTGTGATTATTAGCCGACTACAAAACTACAAACTACGAACTCTAATTGTTTAATTAACAATTTATGGTCAGCAATGTGATGTTCTTGCATGGGTTTAGTAGCCATTGTGTGTGGTAATGTTAGCTGCTGGCTTGGAATATGTAGGAAGTAGCAGCAGAGGCAGCAGTGTAGCATGTGTTTGCTGCTATTGAGTCTGTCTTTCAGTGAAGTCCATATCCATCACATAGACAAATGTGTAGAAGGTTTCTGTAGTGGTGGGGAGGAGGGGTCAAGGGTACCAATCTACATTTCTTAGGGTAGTCGCCGCCCAAAAAGAGCTAAGAATTGCAGTTCTAACACATCAAATTCGGCTCAAGTCCTTTGTAATTAGCTGATGAGTGTAATCAGGAGTTGTAATTGAGGTAGAATGCTAATCTCTGCGGTGCTACGGCCTTCCAAGACTTTGGAACTCCTGACTAGCCTCTAAGAACTGCTGAGGCACATTTTAAAAGGGCACAGACAAAAGACCATCTTGCTTTAAACGGAATCTTTTCTCGTCTGAACCGCGTGTTGAATGAAAAATGTTGCTGAACATTATTAAATGTGCCATTTACAGTATGAAAACACTTTAGCCCATTATAGCAGAAGGCTCCAGGAAACCAAACATGAAGCTGGATTTTAACCGCTCTGAACAAGTTCAGCCTTGACCTTAGCAGGAAGTCAGAAACGATCATCGTTTGCCAGCTAGCATTAAAAGTCAGACTCGCCTGCATAGGGACATAACATCATTAGAGCAGGGGTCAGAACGGGAGGGGAATTCGCCCAACCTGGACGGCGAGAGAGTGGCTTCTACAAAAGAGCGCAGTCAGGAAAGAGCAAGAGTGAGGAAGAACCTGACAACGAGAGGAGAGATCAGCTACTAGCTTGTCCTTGTTTGTGCTAAAGCCTGACATAAAGGCTTCAGGCTAGGCTAGTTCTCTCCCCCACTGCTAGTGTGCTAGCTCTCTCTTTCACTGCCCTGTTAGTCAGGAACATGCTGGCTGCTCACTATTTTCCATTAGGCATTTATTTCACGGGGAATTTCTGTGCTCCATGCTGTAATTGGTATGTAGCCACCTCCTAATGGGGAGGCGGGGTGCTTTGGAAATGGGGATGGTGATCTTTTTTTAATGCAGGTGAAGGATGCATAAATTGCCCTTTAAGCAGCACATTATTGGATTGTAATTCTCTATTATTTGCTGCAAACATTGTGTGAAACACTTGATTTTGCCCGAGGTAAAGATTGTAACTAATTACATTAGCTGGGTATCCGGGCTTGACTTTCCCCAGTTTTCCCATTTGAGTGCATATCGACATTACTCGAAGGCAGTGACTACCAAGCTCCTTTCCTTTGCTATAACTCTGCTGGCTTGGCTATGGAAAACAGCTCAGTATTAGTCACATTATGGTTCATAAGCTAGCCTTAATTTGTGGTTTCCCTTTATTACTCCCATGTTTAATGTGTTTAAAAGATGACGTTATTAGCCCCCAGTGCTGCATTCAGCAGTAGTGCTCCAGTATAAGGTGCTTTGATACTGGTTTCCCAAGCTTTCGTCAGTAATGTCTTGTGAACGGCGAACGCGGCTCACTCAGGAGCTCGTGCTGTGTTTTGCAATGTTTTCTGTCTCCAGGAGACACGGCCATGTACGCGTATTTAGTTTCATAACAGACATTTGTTCTTGGAGAGGAAGGTAGAAAAAACCTAAAAATTCAGTAATGAGGGCAAGGTAATTATGTCTTTCCTTCTCAGTGTTCTTTCATAACTTTTTCTGGAGTCCAGTTACTGCAAATTAGTCATCCATTATGTGTTTGGAATTCCACACACACACACAGGGTATTGAATGACAAATCGCAATAAGACTTTTTCTCCAGCGAAGGCCAAACTGGGGGTCCGTAATGATATTCATTTTCAAACAGAAGAACATTCTAATGGGCAATTAAGACGATCAAGGCTGCCAAGCTACACGTGAAGAACGGAGACCTGCTGCCAGCCATTACGTGTGTGTGTGTGTGTGTGTGTGTGTGTGTGTACCCCCCCCACCCAATCACACACTTTCTCCTGGCCAGGGTTTTTGTCTTACACATGTGTGCACAAGAGGTAGGCAGTAGAGAGAGGGTCTGCTCCAAAAGCACAATATAATTGAACTTTCCACATTATTTCTTGCTAATATGTGCTGCCACTTGGTCTCATTAGTGGAATGATGTGCTCTCCAGTTCGGGAATGAACTCTTTGCCCGAGTAATTAAAGCGCCTAAAGTTTCCAGTCCTTTGTTTAAAGAATTCGTCCTTGTGCTCTCCATGCCCCATCAGCTGCCTAATTAGCAGGGCCTTTGTGTGATTAAAAATTCTCACAGAGATTCCATTGGATATTTTCCTCTGTTAATGAGTGTTTGTGGACAGCTGGGAACGGGGCGCTGGCTCCCTCCTCGCCGGACCTCCTGTGCGCCGGGCTAGACCTCTGTCAGGGCCCGCGAGTGAAAGCTGTCATTTCCGTAATGGGGATGGAAATTGGTCAAAAAACCCGGTGCTGGGGCCCTCCCACAGGACTGGAAATGCCTTGAAATATAAATGAGGATGAATATTCATATTTGCTCTCTCTCTTTCTCTCCCACTCCCTCTCTCTCTTTATCTTTTCCCCCCCTTAACCCTGATTCAATAAAAAGTGCTGAGTATTAATATACATGTCTGTCAGTTTAACTAGCCCCTCGGAACTTGGCGCCGGCGTCGGCCCATTAATGTGGCCCCTGGCTTCATTTGCTATTATCCTCAGGTTCTTTCTCTCCCCAAAGTTGGGGTCACCCTCTCCGCTGAGAATTGCTCACTGGAAGCCTTCCCTTTTGTACCACTTTCTCCCCACTTAGCCGAGAGAGAAAGAGGGGCCGTGAGAGAGGCAGAGAGGCATTTAATGAAGCCCACTCGGAAGTAAGGAAAAAGCAGGGGTCAAACTCAAATGAAAGGGGGAAAGACAAGAAACTGGAATTTGGAGAGGAAAAGAAGAGGAGGGGAGAGGGGTCTTGAAAAAAGGCTGCCTTGTTGCCCTGCGCTACTGGACAGCTCCCACAGCAGCTGTTGTGTAGGCCTACTGTACGCATGACTTCGCCCGATTGCATGTTATTGAATGGGTCCTCTGCATTTTCACACTTCTGAATCATTTTTTTGACAAATAACTGATACTATAAGAATGAGCTTTTACGCTGAAAACCGCAGCAGGCACACCAGTTTCTGTACCCATGGTTTTGTCTGATCTTCAGTAAATATTCTGCTTTTTACATTGTGAATGTAATGTGTGAATGAGTGTTTCAAAAGCTGCATAAAAAGCTACTTGCTACCCTGCAGCTGCAGCAGCTTCTCTACTCATGATTTTGATGGTTTATGCTGGTCTGGTGCTGGTTTAGCACAATGCGTGCTGGTTTTGGTGGTGATCAGCATAATAACTTCTATTGCTACTGACCAGCATCCAAAACATAACATACATTGGTTTTGCTGTGACCAGCTGTGCAAGTCAGTGCAGATTTTTTCATCAGGGATTTTCAGAAAATACTTTTTACATTTCTGAGTTCATTTCTTTGCCTAATAATAGAAGGCATGAGCTTTTAGAGTGGTCTAATGTTTCAGGAGCTCCATAAATGCAAGTGCTAAAAGCTACTTGCTCTCGCTGTAGCTGTTGCGTGGACCTACTGTACCCATTACTTTGTCTAATACTCAGTATATTCTCTGCATTTGTACACTTCTGGGATCTTTTCTATAACAAATAATTGAGAGCAGATGACTGTAGCACTATATATGTTTCAGAATACCCTGCACAGCATGTGTTGTGTTTTGCATGCTGGTATGCCGGTCAACCATCATGTTCATGCAGGGTGACCAGCTAAACCAGCACCAGACCACTGCTAGACCAGCATAAATCATTGTTGACCAGCTTAGACAGGCATGGAATTCATACTGGTCTAAGCTGTTTTTTGTCAGGAGAGTAAGCAAGTAACTTAATGCTAAAAGCTACTTGGTTGCACAGCAGCTGTTATTTGAACCTATTATCCGCATCTGCCTGATGTTCAGGAAATACTTCGCCTTTTTATGCTTTGGGTTATTATATTTTTTTACAAATAATTGAGAGCAGATGTATTTAGCATCATACAGTGTGTCAGAAACTCCAAATAAGCAAGCATCTTATGCTAAAAGCTACTTGCTTCCACAGCAGCTGTTATTTGAATATTGCACCTATTTGCCTGATATTTAGTAAATACTCCAGATCTGATGTGCCAGTTTTAAGTTAGACACATTCTGCTTGTGTGTTATGCACAAAACTAACACAATTTACAGGTCATGTACATGGAAAAATTATGTAATCAGGCACACTAATATCTCTGTCCACTTTTTGCACAAAATGGCTTCTCTCCCTCTTGCATATGCCTTTTGTGCAAGACGTGGACAGAGATATTAGTGTGCCTGATTACATATTCTGCTCATAGTGTCTGAATCAGTGCCTAAGGCCCAGTCCCATTTCACCCCTCGCCCCTACCACTGAGCCCTTAGCCCTCTGGTTTGCGCATTCATGTCTAGGGGTAGGGTGTCCCAATTTTTGTTGAGATAGAGGGGGAGGGCGAAGTGTTGGGGCTGACCCTCCAAACAGAGGTTTTCCAAAAGCACATTCCAAAGTGTTATGAGAAAAAAAGGAAAACTGGCAAGATGGCTGAGCAAGAGACCAAAGAAACCCACAAATGTGGGTATTTTCTCCGTTAAAAATTACGATAACCATCATTTTATCTTAGTTTAATGTAGTTTCAATGTATTATGGTCATTTTCTTCATAACAAGCATAAAAAATAAATAAAAAATCGCTAATAGCATGCTAATGTCTTGGTAGCTAGCTAGCTAACTTTCCCGTTCCACCTTAAATAGTCCAACAGTTCTGACGCCTGAAGCGCCAGAATGTAACTGCTGCACCATTTAAGGTGGAACGGGAAAATCCGAAGAAGAAGCTGGAGAATATCTGACTTCAGCTTCATATCACTGAAGAATTAGGGGTGGTGATAATAAATAATTGCCCCCCTCTTTGAAGATCATATGATTCCCTAAATGTAACTAAAGCCCAGCAGTGAGGAGCTGAACTTTACCCTCCTCTGCTGTCACTGCAGACTGGCAGGGTCGCCTACAGAGCAGCATCTAGTCTAGTAGCTGTTAATGAAGCAAGGTTTGTTTTTTTATTTGAGGGTCCCAATTCATAGGGCAAGATTTCAAATACCACCCCTTATAACTCAGTTCCAAGGTGGTTAGGGTGACATTTGAAAACAAGGGATAGGGGTAAAGAGAAGAAATGGGACTGGGCCTAAGAGTTATGAATGTGTTCCAAGAATATATAAAGAGAATAACATTATTTCAGCTCTCAGGATCGAGTGTGAAAAGATGCAGTGCAAAATATGCTAGGATGCGGCTGTAATATGTTCAATCTGTGTTATTGTTTCACAGATATAATAACACACCTGTAGAGTTATTTGGTGGGAAAGAATTCATTTATTACCACCATTTTCTCCTTATCTTTCTTTATCTTGTTGATGGCTCTATTACTCCACTGCACCTTTTGAACCTGTAGTTAGTAGGTGGTCCTACATGCAGTTTGTGGTCCAGTCTTAGCAAATCGAACATTAATTCCAGATGAATTGTGAGTATATTTTGTGCTGCGTCTGCTCCTGTATGTCCTTCTTGTCCTCTGCCTTTTTACACTTCTGAATCCATTTTAAAGTGCTGTAGTTACTAATATAGTATACAGAACATATACAGGAACAAATAAGCAAGACGCTTATGCTGAAACGTAACAGCTGTTGTGCCGACCTGCCGTCCACATATTCACTAATTACTCTGCCTTTTAACACCTCTGAATTCTTCGCCGTCACAAATGATTAAAAAGTTGTCTTCAGAATGGTAAAGTGTGTCAGAAGCCCCAAATAAGCAAACCGCTAATGCTAAAAGATAAAACATCTTTGGCAGTAAGTGTAGAAGACATTCTTCTCAGTGGGGTATGTGAGCTCACAGCTAGAAGGCCAGAGGCAGTGCGAGGCAAATCGATGGTGCGATAAGCACTTGGCACGAGTTTGGAGAAACTGTTGAACCCAGCGATTCCGCGGAACTTTAATTACAGCGCTGAAGCGATGGATAGATTTCTGGAAACATCATTATAAACAGCGAGCTTGTATAATGAGCAGCCCATCTGATTATCCTTCTATTTAAAGAATCACATCTCCAGAGAACAAGGTGGCTAATGATAGAACATCTCACTGAACAATTTACACCTGAAAGGACACGTTTTGCCTTGAAAAAAGGAAAAATCTATTGAAACTTAATTGAACAAAGTGATGGGAAATGATCTGTTGCTCCGATCCAATATGATTTTCAAAAGGCGCTGTGATGTGCCTTGTGATAAGTGCCCTGTGGTGAAGGTTGAAGAGATTAGGCTTGATTATCAAATAATGAATCAGACATCAATGTAGTTCTAATTGCCTGCTCCGACGATTGCGTCTGTTGATGCGGCCGCGGCGCGTACTTTGTTTCATCGTGATCCACTTCTTTACTCTCCCCCTTTGTCAACCGGCCTTCTAATTTGCCCCTTTTGCTTATAGGAGTAGGTCGCAGCTCAAAGCTCCGGCACCTTAACTATGCGGTCAGCCTGCAGCTCGATATGGAAGTACCCCGCCGCAAAACTTTTCTGGCACGGTTCAAAGTTCCCTTCTTAGGTAGCAACAGAAAACCCTTCGTTTTTTTCAAGACAATTAGTTTGTTTGTGTTTTAATTAAAATCAAATGTTGGAAGTCCTTTTTTCTTCCCTGGTCTTGGCAGCTGGACGGTTCTGCGAGGCGACTTGGGGATATTTAATAAGCTGCAGTGTTAAATGTTGTTTCATTAGGTGTGAAAAGGCCCGATAACTCAATAGCCAGCAGCCAAACCTCCTCCTGGCGCAGGGTGCCTGCTTTCTTAATCTGTTTTTCATTCCATCTGGCGAGTGGCTGCAGCAGTGGCCGAGCTCCACTAACGGAGAAGACATTCATCACCGTCGGCCCCCCGCAAACTCAGAAGAAGAGACGTTGGCAGTGAAGACTGACTCGTGTGGGTCTCAAGCGTTCTGTGGGTTCTCTAGCTGGATGCGTGGACACGTTAAGGCTAATTTATGAAAACATCCATTAAAAAGGTTCTTTATGGAACCACAGGTAGTTCTTCTATGTCATCACTTTAAAGAACCTTTAGGCAGTTTTTAAAGAGTGTAGAGGCTCTTTGGTTGAGCATAGAATTAAGTCCAGTTACTTACCATACATTAAAAAGAATACTTGCTATATGCAGATTTTACTTCTTCTATCTGTATTACAGACGCCTATGCAAATATCTGTGCATGAGGCCTGCAGATGTTCATAGATTCGCAGATGCGGATAGATAATTCAGGCCTTACTGCTGTTCTTTGACTTGACTAATGGAGCCAAAAGGTGTTAGACACAAAAAGAACACATGGAACAACTTAAATTTTAAGGACAACCCAACAATCAAGTGAGTTCCCAGCAGTAGTGACACACAAGAAGAGGTTTGTTAAAACTATAACTGTAAAACTGTAAACCGACCCCTATTTGAGCCCTCAATTCAATCGCTCACTCCTTCTACCAGAGTAACCAACCTAGAATGAAGTAGTTTCTAGTATTTGTTAGTGTAAATGAGTGCAATGTACCTTAACAGTTAAATCATAAAAATCTAGCTGATTTTAAATGAAGTGCATTAGCTGGCTACGTTACTTTCGTTACCTTGGTTGAGTAGCGCTGCAGTAGAGTGGGTTTTGTTGCACATCAGAATAGTTCTTCTGTACAGCTGTTAGTACAGTATGTTTCATAGTTTTGATCCCACACTCCTCATCTGTCTCTTTCAACAACAGTCTCTGTAGCTCAGTGACAGCAGGACTCACATCCAAAGCCAAAGCAGCCAAAGAGCTTACTTGCTGAGTTTTATGTCTCGTTGGAGTCTTCTGATTGACTGGTTGAGCTATGGGTAATTGCCCTCTGAAGCCAGGCATACACTGCGTGATTTTATCGCAAAGTCATTTTCATGCTCACACTATCCGAAAACACTTAGCACTTGGTTTGACATGCTACGATGTGGCTGTTCACAAAGCACATGAAGTGCACCCCTACAGACAGCTCTGTCTATGGACAATTTCCACTAAAGCTGTTACATTCAAAACACTATGCATTTCTCTGAACATCAGAGTACCGAGCAAACACACAGTGTGTAACAAACTGTGCTACAGCAGCTTCGCGAACTGAGCACTGAAGCTAAAACCAGGCAGCGAGTAAGACAATACAGTCTCTCTAGAGCCTATTTTACAAAAACAATTTTAAAAAAGCAACATAACATTAATACCTCACAACTCTTTTCAGGTAGTTGGTGCTTCAAATGTTGACTTGTCTGCCCCTGTTTTGTTAGCCTATGCTGTAACGGTGTTTGTATGTGCTTAAAAGTGGGCTAAAATTAAGTGCAAGTCATGGTGGGAATATGCCAAAACAGAGTGTTTAAAGTGGCACATGACTACCACGGCATCAACAACACTTTCCTTTGTGAGCAGATCTTCATTCACTGCCAGTGTGAGTCATTTGTTCAATAATGTACACCAGGACAAGTCACACGGCTATCAGGTAGCATTTTTTTACGAGTACATGATACCAATGATACCAGTGTCAGTACTGATGCATCCCTAGCCACGGCCTAGGCAGTGTCATGCCTACTAACGTAGCTAGCTATGCCCCCCATCAAAAACCACGAGGACCCCTCCGATCTAAGGACCTGCGTGTTTAGCATGAGGCCGGTGTGGTAAGCTTTTGTTGTTCTACGACACGTCGTACAGGAGAAGAGGTGTGCTGTAGCAATGGAAGAGAGAAACCCCTTGAAGTGAAAAGCCAGTGAGAAAACCTTCGCTTCCTTTCTTCTCCCTGACAGACTTGACAGTCCAAGTATCTCCCACTCCATTTTTTTTTCTTTACTTCATCCTGCATAGATTATTGGTGGGCCTAATTTGCTCAGCGCGAGTCACAGAGCAGTGCAGAGAGGAGCCCTCCCCTCTCGTTTCTTCAGGGATGACTTCTGAGGCTCTTAATAAGGCGACAAGTGTGCCTTCCCGTATTGAACTACATCAAAACCACTAATCCTTGCAGATTGGAGCCGCCCACTGATTTAGATTGTCATTACGTGTTTCATAAACGTTCCAGTCGGGGTTTTTTTATGCGCCCCGGATAAAAAAGAAAAAAAAAAGGCGCAGGGGTCTGGGAAAAAAAAGTGGTGAGTGGGTGGAATAAGGAAGGTATAAATGTTCTTTTCATTAGCATTCCTCGCTTTATGCCAAGTTAAACCCGGTATGGCTGACGACCGGAGCCTCCTCAATAGCTCTGTTCCACCTGAGATGAAAGGCCCATTTGCAGCAGCAATGATGGCCGCCTAGCCGGTGTCATTTGCAGCGGCTCGTATTTCCCTGTTCTCCATCATTTAATTGGGTTTAAGGAGCGTGAGAACACTGCAGACGCTGTGGCCATCGCACCTAATTGACCAAAGGGACAATACTCGGAACACTGATGTAAAAAACAAGGGAGCCAAGGAAGAGAGCGCTCGCTTTCTTACGACTCTGTACGCGCTGGCGCCACTACACCAGGCCGAGCTCAAGGGAAAATAGCCAGTAAGGAAGTAAGAAGGTCCTTTTTATGTGCACGAATGTGCAGCCCGGCTGAGTCGTTTTCTCTCCGCTCATTTTTCTCCTTTCTCTCTTCACTCAGTTCATGTGGAGTTGATAAGTTGATTACTGATAAAGTGTGATTAATTTCAATAAGCCCGCTAATTAAAAATGGAATTTTATCTAAATGCTTCTGCTTTGATAGTTAGACATAATTTGCAAGACTCGAAACTAAAAAAGTTTGCACTCAGTACTTTAACGTATTTAATTTCCCTCTCTTTTTTTCGGAGAGAGCGGCTGGCGGTAACAGGATTTCTCCATTGTGTTCCATTCTGCACAATGTGCTTGTACCATTCAATTAGCCTCTGAGCATTTCAGAATCGCGCACAAAGTCGTTAGGCCCCAGCATTTCTCGGCTGAAATTAAATGTATAATTAAACATAATTAAAGACATAATTGTTTTTTAGCAGCAAATAATAATTGAACCAAATTGGACCCGTAAGGTGAATCGATATAAACGCAGACATTCATTTTGCCTCTTAAACGAAGTTTGTCAATTCAGGCCGAGGAGAATAAGCTTTACAGGAAAAGAAAGCGTTTGGAATTGGTAAAGGGGAGGGGAAAAAAAAGGGTCGCTGTTGAAATGGACTACTCTATTTTTCATGAACAAGGTCACTTATCAGTGACCGGAAAGTCACCAAGTTCTCTTCATCAATTTAATAAGGATTCAAAGTAGAAAAATAGTATGGTCATTTCTTTGTAATACACCCCTGGGCTTTTTATTATGACTTCATTTCCCGATGTAATATTGGAACGTCTCTATAATTGTAAAAGTGTAATAGACTCTAATAGAATTTCATTTTGAACCCTGAATGGTCTGTGCCATCTCTGCTCAATTTGAGTAGAATAATGATTTTTAATGTCCACACATGGCTTCCTGTGACCTTATTCAATCTCAGGCCTGATCAGGAAATATATCGATTCAATTACAGCCTGATGACAAGCCAACTGAGGAGGGGAGGGGAAAAAAGGTCAGCATATATTTGAAAATGTAAATCTTAACAATGTCTTTTGGGTTTGCGGGGGAAAAAAAGGCCATTATCAAATGCCATTTGGGTCCAGAAACATCAAGCCACCTTGCTTTTTCTTCTCTCTTTCTCTCAATGGGGATTTGTCACAGTGTGCGGGACAGAGGTTCCCATTGTCTAGCGCTGTAATATCTGAAATCATTTCACAAGAAGGGCCAGTATATTGGGTCTGCACCTTCAACCACTGCCTGTCATAGACCGATGACGCCTTTTGCCCAGGGGTCAGCCTCATTGCGGCGTTTTTCTTCTCATAAGCGTATTCTGAGGGTGTTGCTCGGTGTCTCGTTATTGGCTAAATTTAAAAATGTAATGAAGTGCTCTGATTCCACTCAGAGCAAATTACATGCACATCACAACGGCTGCTAATTCTTAGTTTGGTCATTAAAAACTCATTAAAATTAAAGTGTTCATTTGCATACCTCTGTGTGTTGCATCTTAAATTATTAATTGAAGATAAATAAATGAATGCAATTTAGAGGAATAAATGGTGGAACACATGCACCTGCAGAGCCGCGCTGATTGTGTTTTTGTTGACATTGAGGACATTGAGGAGGGGGAGCTGCTGTATCTAATGGTGCTCAAGGTTCCTTTGTTTACCCTCACTTTCTCTTTTTTTTAAGAGCCTTAAGTAAGTGATACCCAACACACAGCGGCGTTTAAACGCCTCTTACTGGATCAGGACTAAGAATGAGCAGGTTAGTCTTTAGTCTGTTAATGCAGTCGCATCATAAACATAGTGTAGAAGTTCTTTTGTTGATTTTTTTTTATTCAGTGTCCATAAAATGATACTTCAAACAATTCATTATCGTCTAACTACACTATTGATAGGTATTGGTGCAAATTAAGGGCACCTTTTGTAGGGCAGCCAGATGGTTGTGAACAAAGTTCACAGCTTATATGATAGATAATATTTTATTGTCATTACAAGCTAAAACAAAAGCAGAGGTGAAAATGTACCCTGCACATACTGCACTGTGCCAAAAAGAGTATTACGCAGTGTGCAGCAACGCTTAGTAAAGCAGCTAATCTAACAGCTAATTTCACATTTTATTTGTATCGAGATTACATGATTATTATTTATCTACACTGCAAGAATTCCACATATGTTGTTTTGGTGTTGTAATGTTGACGTATAAGGAACTAGATATCGTGAGAATGTGGTAACTCTGCATACTCAGTTTAACTGGGTTTATGTGTGAAATGCCATCACAGTAGCCTGACAATGGGTGGTCCCCCACTCATCTGTCGATAGGTGCTGAACAAGGTGGTCAGATACGTTTGGCTAAAGCACTGATGGTCTGCAGAGATTGGCAGAAGTTTGTAATGCAGGTCAAATGTTCTGCATTAAAACCCTAATGAGGGGTCACTGCAAGACTGGAGGCTTGGGAATTACAATGCCATAAACACTGCAATCATTAAAACAGTATATTACATATAGGCTACCTTTTATATTTTATATCACATGCTAGTAAACTCAGCTACACTTCAGTGTTTTGGATCGTGTCCCATTTTTTGTTATGTTGGTTCTGCATTGGATTTAAAAAAGTGCTGTCCCATCAGACAGACACAACCTGAAGTGTGTTCAGCTATTTTAGATATCAGAAGCTCTGTTTACATGTAGGCAGAGCATCTGAGATGACTCCAAAAGCCAACCTGGGCATAAACATTGTGTGACGATAAACTTTGGCCATAAAGTTTCTTCAGTTTCTGATAAACCGAGACTCTCAAAGCATTATCTTGATATTGGTATCAAACTACATTGCTTTTATAATGCAGTGCAGTCATATGACATAAACTGAAAGCATCAGATGCCCCAACAAAAGTGTGAAATAGCAACACTGTGTTGGAGTTCTGTATATTTTTGGACACAACCAAATGTGCCTGCCCTGCAGGGATAAGTTTAGGTGTTACCCAGGTTTTACAGAGCCTTTTTTTTTGGCCATTTATGTTGTATAAGGCCTAGATGCGGCTTTTTGGATCAGACGTCTGTTGCTGTTCTCTCAACAGAAAAACTAGACAAGTTTTAATAGCAGTAAAGCCATCATGAGTAGGACTGTGCAGTGTCCACTTGTTTCAGACTTTCAAACAGTCTCCCATTACTCCTGCGGTATATGGTATCACTGGGCTAACTAAAGCACCAGCCAAGCTTAGATGATGATGATACAAATCTGAGGGAGTGAAAGCGAACAACTGGTAAGCTGGATAAAGACCATAACGCCCAGCACCGCAGTCCAAGTTTGATTCTGACTAACTGGTGCTCTGTCAAAACAAGTGTAAAGTGTTTTTTTACATAATGATTAAAAACTAATGTCTGAGAGAGGACAGGTCAAGCGACTGGCCGAAATCAAGCCTGTTCTATGGTTTTTGGGACTGTAGTGTTTGGACTAAGCTAACAATAGCTTAGTTAGAAGGTCACACATGCCACAAACCACAGCACAGGTTTGGTTCCAGCTAACTGATGCTAAAATGACACTCGTTTAGAGGATATCTGAGAGCGATAAAAAATAAAATGCGTAGCTCTTAGCTGTCGCTGAGCTACTGTCATGCTTAGTTTTTCCTGGTTCTGATTTTCTATCAGCACCACCTATCAGTGATGTTCCACACCACAGGTCTGTAATTTTAAAATATAAATGCCTGGAATGAGTTTGTTTGGCTGTTCAGATGTGAAATAGAAATGTAATACATCATCATTATTAAACATGTCACAATTTAAAAGTATCAGTATCATTTTTAAATATCCTGGTTTACCTTATTAACGTTATACCACCCAACCCTATCATGAGCCTTCTAGACACATTGCAAAAATTCAGGTTTGTCAAAAGCAACTGTTTGACATGCTGTTAAGAGGCAAACATGCAATAGAAAACAATCTGGCAGAGCTGATGCTGTCAATCGTGAAGAAAAATCCCTTTTTAACTGCTGAACAGATGAAGAACTCTCTCCAGAATATTTCACAGATTACCACAAAGAGAAGAATACACTAACCAATGCTAAGCTTCAAGAAGAGAAAGACGTTGGACTCACTGAAGCCATTGGACACAACGATCATGTTTGGAGGATCTGTCCAGGATACACTGCAAAAAATGATTCAATGTTGGACAAAAGAACCACAATGTAAAATAAAATTGTCATGTTTACTGCATGGTCAAAAACTGATCAATCAACCAATCTGAAATGTGCAACCCACAGACATCACCAGACGCTGGGTCCATGTGGTGATGTCAATGGTTTGATGTTTTAACTTAGAAAAGTAAGTAACCTGGTTGCTTAAACTCTTTTAGTTCAATGAATTGTAATATTATGTTATCAGAACAACAATCAGTGTTTTACGTTCCGTTAACAAGTGATTTGAGGTTCAACTCAAAATTTTAATGCAACCAAGTTGCTTACTTTTTTAAGTTAACATTGTGGTTCATTTGTCCAGTTAGCATTAGGTCCCCTGAAATGAGGGAGATACCGGTGTTTAAAAGGACAGTCATTGCTACTTGGTTCACCTGTTTGTTTTGGACATCATCCTTAAATCCTGCACTTTAATCTCATAGTCATCATTCTGTTTAACATCTAATGTGCTGGAAATGGTATCAAAAATTGTGTCATTATCCAATTTATGAATTGCACTGTAGTCCTAGGCAGGCCATGGTACTCGTTTGACATGGCATGGTTGTAGCTGGTTGACAGATATTTGGATTTTTAAACTTTATTCAACCGAAAATACTCTTTGCACATTATGCAGATGGACAAAGTTTTGTGTGAGGGCCCATGCTTTTATGCCTGTCTTGATATGTTTGACACTATATTTTCTCCTTTTTCAATTGCAAGGATTGGTAATTGCAGCCCCTTTTTCAAATCACTTCATTAATTAAATGGGATTGGAAAAGGTTCTGAGCTAATGGATTGCGCGGGGGCCTGATGGCTCAGCCCTGTTTACCGGAGGTCACATTTCATTTGCTGCCTATGTCAAGCGACTAGCGGCCGGACCCTCTGAGGCAGGCCAATCAATGTCTCCGTGCCCAAGCCCTCGAATGAATCCATTAAAGTTATGCGGATGCATCCTGCCTCGGAAGTGAGAGGAGAGGGGGGGAAAAAGTCTCCTGATACCTCAGATAGAAATTAGCCATGAATTAGGAGAGAGGCTTGGCTCGGTCTGGAAGCGGGCCAAAGCGGAATTAATAGGCCATCAGTGCCTCTTGTGTGTTAAATCCCATTTGTTCGTGCGTTTTATGAAAGCTTTCTTTTTTTTTCTCTTTGCTGCACCCGGCCTGGCGTGGGACCTCCTCGTTTCCCACCGCCGAAACCCTCAGCCCGTTAAACACAGCTTCAGACAGATAGAAATGGCAAGCCAGCCAGGAGGAGGAGAGAGAGGGAGAGCCAGGCGAGTGGGGTCAGGAGACATGTGGGACTCTACAGAGTGACCTTTATTTCCAAAGCCTGTGTCTGCTTGTTTCTGGGCCATGAGAGAGGACGGGCGAAGTCCCGTTTCCCTGTGAAGAGTCTTTGGGAAGCCCGAGCCCATCAGCCGCTTCCGTCCTGCGAGTGCCCCCGCCGCGCCTTCCGATCATTATTTCCCTCCCGTGTGGAGAGGCGCATGAGATAATTATCAGACATATACTTTATAGAAAAAGTAATGGCTCTTGGCATCTGTGACTCAGAGTAGCTGTCTGGCTCTTTTCCTCGTGCCCACTCATTTTGAAGCTGTGCATAATTCATCGCTATGTTGCCCTTAATAAACTCCCTTAGTCTTACTGTGAGGCTTCGCCTTCTTGTGCTGCTGCTTTCTCTCCTCGCCTAGCTCGTTGCTGAGGATAGTTTTGTCCCTTAAAGACCAATTAGCAGCCTTCGTTTGGTGCAGTGTAATCATTTAAACTGATGGATCAAGCTGATTTTCCCCCCACACAGAGACTCTCACTGAAGGTCTATAGAGGGAGAGGAGTTGACGGAACAGAGGTCTCTCTCTCTCTCCTCTCTCTCTCTCTCTCTCTCTCTGTGTTTCTCTTCTCCAGCTGAGCTCGTCTTATTGTGTATGCAGGCATGTCACTGACTCACCTTGACGAAGGCGAAGATAACCTCTAAATGAACTGTGTCCACCTAAAATCAAGCAGCCGAGCAAACTAACATGGGAGAAGGCCGACCCTGAAGCAGAACATGGAACAGAACGTCCATGTCTGTAACTCGACTCACCAGAGAGCCGTTACAACTCAAGCTTCCTCTTTTTACCTGGTGAAACGAAAAAAGTTGACGCTGTCAAGGGATTTTAGCTTAAACTCACACGTGCAAAAGTTTGCGCACAGGCAGCGTACATACGATTAAACTTCCAGAAATTGACGCTCGGCCATGTAGCGGTATGGCTAAACGTGCTGGGTTTAGACTGGAGAGGAAGACACTGTCCTGTGGAAAGAGTTTAGCTAAATATGAGAAAAACTTGATTAACTTCTCCATCGTTTACATTGTGAATGGTAACCATGGTGTCTTGCTCTAACGTTACTTTGTCAGTCATCTATCCAACAGGGCTGTACAACAAATTCAGTGGCACAAAAGAAGGAGACAATTATAAACATCATTACTGAGCTGCCTCAGTCGTCCAAAATGAAGGGAAATCTTTTAGCCACTGTAAGTTAAACCAGTACATGAGCTCATGCTCAGCTAACAGTTTTATGATGATGCTCATCTTCTACACGAGGTAAACTGCTCAGTGGATGATGTGGAAAAAGGTTGGCTTGTCAAGGTAACAGTGAGAGAGAAACGTTTCCAGCTTCAGGTAACTATGTTCCGTGGTAATGTTAGCAAAGTATAATGATATACAGTAGTAGTTAAAAAGCACTGAGCTGCCAGTTTATTAGCTACACCTGATGGTACCTCTCACTGGCCATTTTGTGCACCTAGTAAACACTGACTTAAATATCAGGTTGCTTGGCTAAACACAGAGACCTAAGTGTAGTACCATGCAATGCCAGAGTGGGTAGTCAAGAGAGTGGAGAGACTTCCTGGTAGCATTTTCAGCTCGTTACTGTAAATGTATACACTCACAAATATGAGCACAAGAACCCTCAGACAAGCTATGAAGTGTTTATCTGCAGTACTTTAGGGGTTTATTATTATTCTCATTTCCTGCTCCACCTTAAATGATGTAGCAGTTGCATTAAGACACCTGTACTCATGTGGTTGGTGTAGTGTAGTGGGTAATACCTCTGCCTTCTACGCTGTAGATTGGGGCTCAACTCCCGCTTGGGTAAGAACCCTACACTATACCAACAAGAGTCTTTGGGCAAGACTCCTAACGCCACCTTCACCTACCTGTGTAAAATGATCACACTGTAAGTCGCTCTGGATAAGAGCGTCTGCCGAATGCCGTAAATGTACGGGTGCTTGCATGTATCTGCTGCACTGTTTAAGGTGGAACAGAAGTTTGAGAAAGAAGTTAGCATCAGTCTCAAAGGATTAGCAAATCAAATTCGGCACCACAGTGTGAATCAGGTACTGGCTGACCGGAGGACAGCAGCGGAAAGAACTGCAAAAAACCAAGGTGGCATTGAGAGAACAAAAATGAAAAAGCTACTTAAGGAGGATGAGGACGTATCCGAGCAGGTGGGCAGTGAGAAATTCTGATCTTACTTAGCTAGCATTCGCACACACATTATCAAAGCTGCTCATCCTCCTGTGGGGGATGCTGGAACCCAGCAGTCACCAGACATAAGGCAGGAAATACCCTGGACAGGTCGCCAGTCCGTCACAGCGCAGACACACAGACATACATTCTGGTCATGAAACTCCTGGTCCAAAAAAACTCCGTCCCACTCCGGCCCTGGTACCACAGAATAAATGTGTATACGGTATTAACCTTTCTCAGCGCCAGCTTACAGTTCTACGTGTGAGAAGCCGACCCCGCGAAGCTGGTTTCAACTTTTGACAGCGTCAACACTTTTCGTTACACCGGAAAAACAACAAGTCCCACTTTCCTCTGCTTCCTCCGGGGCTCGGAATGTACATCGGAGCTCAGAGCCGCAATGTGCAGCTAACGTCGGGGTGCATCTGAGCATGCTAACGCGCGTACACCTCCATCTCATACAACGAAACAAGCAATCACAGCCTCGCCAAAAAACACTCCACTGTAATGGATTAAACTGCAAACTTGAATTTTCTTCTGTGGTCACAGAGACGTGCAAAAACACGTCGGAACACACCTCAGGTGCGCACACACAGCGAGTGACACGCACAGACACACGTAAATGAGATCTTAAATGGCTCTCATGCTTTGCCCTCTCCCTCCACTGCCAGAGTCACGCATCATAGTCAGCAGCCAGCAAAACAAGATGAAATAAAATTCTAAGCCGTCCTGGCAGTCAAGGACACCATTCCCTCACAGTAATAGCCTGTATCGTCTGGACACTCCATGTGTAGCTTTTCCTCATTGCTCTGGGCTTTTATTCCGACAATAAGCTCTTTATCACTCCTCAACACAATTCATTTAAAACCACCGTCAAGAAGCAATCAAACCTTAAGTAAGAGGATTCAAAGTCACTGTGTTATTGTTAAGCAAAGTACCGTTGCTTAATTTCCATAAAGCATGCGGAGTGGGGGGGGAGATGAGAGAGCAGCCATAATCAGTAACAGGACAAAAGAAAAGGAGCTGTTCATATTATTCTATTTATTACTTTATTCCACCGTTCCTTTTGTACGTGTGTTGCGATTTTAATTGTCCCCATTGTTTGCTCATTCTTGGCCTTCATTGTTTCTCTCTCCACCTTTTATCTCCATCTCTTTCTCCCTCTAGCTGTCTCTCTCTCTCTCCCGGTCTCTCTCCAGGATGACATTATGTTTGCCTTTCTTGTCTTTCTGCCCTGGACACCTATGATTTAGCAACTCTTGACATATCCATTACGCAGTACAGATTGGCTATTCTCTTCTCCCCGCATCTCACCACCTATAGAAATGACACGTACCTTTCTTTCTCTCTTTTTTTCCCCCCTCTCCCTCTCTCTAATGCCCTCAGTTCGCGGGCTGGTGCTTTTAGCTAGAAGTGGATTCTAATTTTAAGAGTCTTCCCCTACCATTAACTAGAGGCTTCAAAAGCTACTGGGAAGACATCAATCTTGACAAGGTCTTTTCTGGGCTATGACCAAAAATGCCATCCCATTTCATTTCTTCTCCTCGCTCTATCGTTTTATAGCTCCCTTTTAGGCCTGCATATGTTAGCCAGTTGTCCATTAAGGAACATCCAAACCTGGGTTTTATACGTGTATTTATGTTTCACGCTATATATATATCATATAGTCTCATTAAGGAAGTATTCATCTTCAGACATGCTTTGCTGATTACTGTTTGAAACTGTGCGAGTGAGAAGCTCATACTCTCTGAACGCGCTAGCTTTAGCTTTATGATAAATATTAGAACAGCTTTATGTTAATTCTTGGGAACTCTGCGCCTCATATAGAGAGATCAGGCCGCATTAGACCTTAGGCGCCATCTGGCCCTGTCGACGAGGTGAAGAGTGTTGTTTATGTAAGTTCGGTGTGTCTGCTAAACTAGCACCTGGCATATTGTGCCTAATGGGCTGCTACCCAGTGCTCAGCGTTCTTCCAAACGCTGTGTCCACTCTCTCCCTCTCCCCCTGACTCTCCCCTTTCTCTCCCAGCAACTTCTCCATCACGAGGGGATTAGAGCTAATGCTTTAAATGAGCAAGGCCCAGAACGAAAGGGAATTAGGGGCAATTAGCATGCTAACAAATGGCTAATAACATGTCATTTCCACTGTTTTTATGGCTTTACCTGTAATCTTTATGATGAGAGTCCCTCGTTTTGTGCCGTAATGAATGTGGTGTGGAGGGGAGGGAGCGTGTAAATTATTCAACACAACTCCGTAACGCTCTTTTAATATTAATAATTCTGAGTTGTTAAAAGCCACGGCTAACATAAAAGCATCACAGGATTAATATTTGCACCATTTTATCGCTGTTCTGCCACACCGTCACTGGGGAGCTGAGTTTTGTTCATAGATTCCACAGCGAATGGCGAGCGAGCAACAGTGGAATTGCTACAATGTTGCCAATGGCACTAGTGACGGGAATTTCAATTCAATTAATCAAAGCATTTCGTTGAAAAGAACTAAGTTGAATGTCTGACTGAATTAGTTCAAAGAAATTGTTCTGGTAACACGTCATTTAAAAAGTCCACTGTAGGTGCTTATAGAGATTCACCCAGGCTTGAAATTCAAGGCCGAACCTGCGATTTTGACTGGGCCCGGGAGGTCATGCTAAACTTAAAACCTAAACCCAAACCACTCACGATGCACAGCTCTAGAAACGTACTTTACCTTGCATTTAACTAAATATCACCTTAATGCTCTCTCTAACCCTGACCCTAACCTCAATTCAAACCCAAAACCTAACCCTAACCTTAAACCTGGTCCTAATACAAACACTTGTATGCTGTGAGAATCAAGACTGTTAATGATTTGAACATGTAGCGGGGGCTCTCCAAATACAGTTGGACCATGGTTCTTAAATTGTAATAATGGGGTATTTCCTGTTTTATGCATTTACCATGTTGTGGAAAGTCATATTCAAATTTTATTAGAATCCTTCAGTTTATTTCAGTGACAAGAGGACATGTGATACTTATGTGGAACAGCATCTGTTGGACTGTGAGCTTTTTCAGTAAGCTTGAAATGAGCTTCCTATACATATAGAGAATGCACTACATTTGGCTGTTCTTCTAGAAAATCATGCCTAAAAACAATTAAGAATATTACAATAGTATGTAAATCATGTTATCATATTGCACTTGTACATGTTGTCTCAAATTACTGTATGTATCATTCATGTATTATTTATATTTACGAGTATTTTTGTCCTTTTGTACCTGCGCTGGGACTACAGTTAATAATTAGCCTAAAACTGTTTTTTTTTTTATTAATGTGCATTTGCAAATATGAACTGAATAAACAATCTTTAACTATAATATATGATGTAAATGTTGCACAGATGTTAAAAGAATGCTGATTCTGTCGCGTTTGTGAATCAGTTCTACTGATGATTCATTCAAGAGTCGGACGTGGCTAATGGCTTCACTACCTCAGCCTTAGCTAACTAATCCAACGTAATTAGCAGCTTGTGTTTTTGACAAAAAAGTGCCAGCTCTTCCAGGAAGCCCCACATCCACTGGCTGCCATTTTTGGTTCCTGTTGTCGTCGAAAGAGGCGTTAAAGACGCACGTTAGCTCCTCCGAGAGTGATTTATCTCAGAGATAGTGGAGCCTGAAGGAGTCTTCAGCCGCCATGGCTTCTCGCGTGCCATTTCGCTCCCTCAGCACTGAGCACTACTAATAATTACAATAATAACGACAATAGCAATAATAGCATCACTTCAATCTCACTTTCAGTGATTACAATGTTCCAGCCGTTTCCGTTTCTGCTTAAATTATATTTAACTTCATCTAGCCGCGGCTTCGCAAACAGGATTACTGGTACTTATCTGAAATGAAAGTGCATTTTTGACGCGCTGTAATAACGGGGAGTGGAAAATCCAGTCCATCGCAATAAAGCTGAGACTAATTCATTAGAATGGTTGGGCGTGCGTTGTGTGTGTGTGGAGCGCGCAGAGTGTTTTCTTCAGTTCTGATGCGTTTGCACACGGCTCTCAGACCTGGAACGTTAGCTCTTTCAGGAACAAATAAGAAAGGTGAAGATGGGGCCCATTTGTGTGATGTGCCACAACCTGGGCTAAGAGCAGTGACTGTGGAAAAGATCACAGCAGCTGCGTCAACAGCGCCGGGCCTCTTCAAAGGCCTGTGCTAAAAGGCCGGCCTGAACACAAACAAGACTATCAGACTGCAAAACTTCTCCTTAAGTGCTTTCAAAAGAGGTGCTGAAAGCAGAGAAGGAGGGAGGGAGAGAAACGGGGGAGGTGGGCGGTTCGCCCCTACGCATCTAAAGTGGTCAGCAGTTTGAGACGTGTCGTCCGTGCCTCCTGTTCCATAATGGAATAGAAACACAAGGGTCTCCTGTTTGGTCGCCAAACACAATTAACAAGGTTTCTTCGCCCACATCAATACTGCTATTTGCATAGCGTATTGATCCGGAGTCCTTATAATCACAAAATGTTAATTGCACCAATTAATTCTCAATCTGTTTGTGCCCTTGTCTGCTCGCCCGGAGCTCTGAAGGTCAGCGTGAAAATGAACTGCTCTTTGATTCTCCAGCAGAGAGACACTTTCCCCCCCAAGACAATGCCGCACCATTCTCCCTGCTAAGAAAGTCCAAAAAAGGCCAACCTTCCTTTATCATTATCATCGCTCCCGGTGAGGAGAGGCTAATGGCTTTGAAATCTTGTGATCTGATTTGTCCTTTTAAATGAGCTTTTTTCTTGTCTCATTCATTAACGAGGTTCCTCTCCGCCTCTCTCTATAGAGCGCCTTGGCTTTTTGTGGCCCGAAAGCCGCAGTGTCCGCCTCGTATTGACTAATAAGTCATTGGTGGAGCCGAGCACTATGTTGCATGTTTGATTCATACCCTTAGCAGCATGTGTCCGATGCAGCCAGGCTCTCTCTCTGGCCTTGTTACGACACTATGGAGCATGACCTCATGCCCTATTGTCTATTTGAGTTGATCATAGTAATAAGGCAGAGGCAGCTCCCATTCCCCTTGTTTGTGGGATGAGGGCCCATTGGGATTGCGTAGTAGAGTGTGTACGTGTGCTTGTTTTTGTACATTTTCAAGACACAAATGTATATTTCAGTGTTACAAAGGGAAATCCAACAGAAAATAACTCTTGCTAAGTCAAAATGTACAGAATTAATGCTTTGAAATGTTCCAAAATGTCGATTAGGTTAAAATGGGCCCTTTTTGCACCACTATTTTTGATGCAGCAGAAGTCGTTGTAGTAGGGAAAACATTACAGCAGTGGTGACATGTTTACACCTCATTAAGGTATTTATGTTGTTTGTTTGGTGGAGCAGTTTTCAGTTTCAGAGAAGAACCAGCTTGACAAGGTGTATATTAAAAATGAGCTACTGCAGGGCAGCAGTACGAATTTAAAGAAGGTAAATAGCTGTCTGTGAACGAGAGAGGGAGTATATGATACTACCTATAAATGAAATAAAATGGTGGTGTTATCTTAGTCAACGTTAGGTAGAAAAGTCAGTGAACGATGTAGACATGCTGCTGGTGTAGATTGGTATATTTTGGCGCTTTGGTATGGTGAGTTTTATTGCTGCTCAAACACTGAAGTAATTATCCATTGTCATGTTGGTGAGGCTACATAGGAACACTGGTTACAACCCGGCCATTTACGACATTGGACACTGTAGACTTGCAGTCAACATCAGAGATTTCAGTCATGTACTAGTATTTACATCTAAACAGTCACGTTCAACTACCGGGAGTTTGATCAGTTCACTTCACTCTGAACAAATAGAGGAACATAAAACGTATAAAATAGTTGTCCTTGCTTTTTTGTAATAAAAGCGTTTTTGAGACAGTTTTGAATTCATTGTGGCTGTGGTGTCATGAACACATTTGCATATGACTGTGTCTTAAAGGCACAGTAACAAAAATAGCCTGCTTAATTTGAAAGGATTTAAGGGGCAATTGCACTTTTTTTTAAAATGTCTGCATGATTAAATGGTTACAATGTAAAGTCTTTCAGATCGGTTTGATGTGAAAAGTGCAATTCTTGAGAAACTTTAGAATTGGTGGTGAAAGGAACCAGACACCTGAAGAGTTGCCTCTAAAAGCTCCCTGGCAGAAACTTATTACATGAAATGGTTACGAGTTGCTGCCTGATGGCCCGAAACATTGTTTTGAGAGAAGGTATTGGCCCAAAACATACTGTTCTTAATTTATTCATGGTATATGAAGGATTTTGGAAGGCAAAATAGTCCACAAAGTTGTTTTTTTTTCAGATTTGCCCATTTTATCATAATCAACATTACATATAAGGACTCAGAAGACACACTGATTATTATCAGCATCACTATAAGGAAATCAGAGTTGGTAAATTTCTCTACAATGAACCATTTTACCTCATCAATGTAAATGGCTTTGTTTACATGTCAATGACTGAATTAAATGACCCTTTAAAATAGGTTGGAAAGTGGTCATGTAAAATGAAAATTGTTTTGGTGCATAAAATCAGACAAATGTAAGACTTAAAGCTAAATTATGAAGGATTTGGGGATTTGGAGGCCCCTCTGGTGAAAATGTGTAATTGCACGCAATGTGCAGAAGGATATCTCGTAACGTCGGCTGTGTTCTGGATGAGTCTATGAGTGTGTTTGAAAGAGTATTCAAAGAGAACTCAATCAAAATTTGGTGAAGGATATGTCGCACAGAAAACCTAATCGGACTCAAAAATGCTACTTCATTAAAACTTAATTTAAAAAACCATACATAGTGCAGCTTTAAAGAGTTAAAAAATAAAATACAAGACAAATGCAGATTTATGGGCCTTTAAATCTCCACTGCAGTTCAGTTCCAGCCTCCAACCTCATTCCAGACATGCACACATATACAGAAGAATCACTCTCCATAGCTTTACTCATAGGCCTGTACATATGAAGGGAAGTGACAATTGAATTCTCACAGGCTTTACACACGTGTCTCACCAAAATACCACCATCTGAAATAAAATAAATCACCACTGAAAGAGTATTGAGCTTTGATTACACTGACAGTCAGGTGCTGAGTATAATACACTGTAGTACTCAGGTCTGCATCCACAGGCTTAAATCTCTCTCTGTACTGCACTCTCTTTCTTCCATCAGCTAGTCAGTCAGTGGTCATGGCCAAGTGACAAATGAGCCCACCTTCGGCGAAAGATGAATTTCAATCCGCTACACCTGGGCCGCCCCGCCAAATGAAAGGCCTGATTGCCGGCGATTGCGTATTTAAAATGCTTAATTCCTCCATTAGAAAACCTATTTACATGAATTAGGGACAATTAGCATTTTCAGACCCATTTTCAGCTTTGTTCGCTCCGTCCATTAACATTTGAAAGTGTCGGCTGCCAGACGCAAGAAAAGCCCCCCGATCTGACTGGCGCTGACCCCCCACGTAGGGCACCCGGATGGGCCTTTTTTCAACAGCGCTCCTTGGAAGAGAAGGAGCTCGGCCTTGGCTCTCTGATTTGCCTCAATTATATGTAATCAACAAAAGCCATTCAGTGAGAGAGAGAGCGAGAGAGAGAGAGAGAGAGAGAGGGAGGGAGGGGGGAAAAAAAAACAATGGAGCAGCGGGTTAACGGGGGTCTGTCCGAGATGGACAGGGCAGCAGGGCACTCTCGGATGCGGTGTGTGCGCTACTGTAAATGTGCATTCCATTAGTGATAAAAGAAGTGCTCCACTAGCATCTCAACAACACTCAGATTAGCATCTACCACAGGATTGGCATCCAGAACGAGACGGAAGAAGGAAAGAGGCCCGGAGTAATGGAACGAGGGACAAGAAGTTCCAGAAAGGAGGTGAAGAGAGAGATGCAGGATGGAGGAAGAGGAGGAGCTACGCGCTAGTGACTCGTTTTTGTGCTGCGTGTCGATAATAAGCCTTTTCGGGGTAATTGCTTTGCCTGCTGGCTTTGTTAGTCGCTGCATGGTTGAAAAGAGCGGGCCGGCTCCACTGAAGGCCTTTCGCGCCCAACCATAGGTTTTCATTTGGTACTTTTTCGTCTCGCTCAAGTACAAATTACAGAGTCTTACCCCAGTGGCTTGTACATTTGGAACCATTACAGAGAATTCACCCAAATGAGGGCAAAAAGTAGATGACAGGGTCTCTCTCTCTCCCTCTCCCTCTCTCTCTCTCTCTCTCTGTAGTTTATTAGGCTGAGTGATTTAAAGTGTAATGCTTTTTATGAGGAGGGCAGGAGTCCACTTCAGAGGGGGGATCTGGGTGGTTTTCACTCTTTCTTTAAGTAGCATGAAAGCAAAAGGTCAGCAGTACAAACCAGAGATCACAGACACTTCAGTTAACCCCTAGAAGCCCAGAGTTAGTACTGTCATTTTGAAATTCTATTCAAAAGTAATTCTATAATTTTATTATTTATTGTATTCTTATTTAGATAAAATTGTTATTTGTTATTGTCTGCCCTGCGATGGACTGGCGACCTGTCCAGGGTGTATCCTGCCTTCCGCCCAATGACAGCTGGGATAGGCTCCAGCACCCCACCGCGACCCAGAAGGATAAGCGGTTTAGATGATGTATGTATGTATGTATATTTAGATAAAGAGTTGCAATGAATTACTTTCACATTTGATTTACATTCTGTACTGACAGGTTTGATTCTGCCATTCGATCTTTTAGTTAAAATAAAAATCTCCTACTTACAAGCACAAAATTAAATTAAATCAAATTAAGTGACCCTTATTAGTCCCACAATGGGGAAATTTCACCTCCGCATTTAACCCATCTATGCAGTGAAACATCACATACACACTAGTGAACACACACACTAGGGGGCAGTGAGCTCACTTGCCCGGAGCGGTGGGCAGCCCTATCCACAGCGCCCGGGGAGAAGTTGGGGGTTAGGTGTCTTGCTTAAAGGCACTTCAGTGACGTACTGTCGGCTCAGGGGATCGAACCGGCGACCTTCCGGTCACAGGGCCGGTTCCCTAACCTCCAGTCCAGTGTGAACTGAAAGAACCTGAATCGACAGAATTTCTCCATATTTCAAAGAGCTCCCAAATGACAAATTCACACCTTTATTCTAGTTGTAAATCCACTGTGACCTGTGTTCAGATGAAAACTGCAACATGTTCCAAAACGTTGGAACAGGAGTAATTCAGGACTAGGCAGGTGATACAATCCCGTGTGGGTGTAAAAGCAGCATCCAGGAAAGGCCTCATCCCTTATTAGCAAGAATGGGTTGAGGCTCACCACAACACTTTAAGGACAACGGGAATCTGGAGAAATCTGTGTGTAAAAGGCGAGCCTGAATGGCCTTGACCTGTTTCTGAGATGGATATCAGCACATGAGCTCAGGAATACTTTGACAAAGCGTTGACTAGTATAACCGAAGAAAGTTTTTATTAGTATGTCACATTCTGTCCTACATGTTTCAGACAGTAGTGAACCGTGACTCTTAAACCTCGGCCCTCTGACGTCATAAAATAACAAGGTCAACAGCGAGCAGTCCCAGCAGTAGAGCTTCTGCTCCTTGGTCAATCCCGTCATCCTGGGGTATCGTGGTGTAATTGCTGGAGTTGAAATGCCTCTCAAAGCCTTTTTTACACCAAATTAAGCTCTGGTGTAGGTCGTCCTTTGCCAATTAACTCCAACTTTTCATTACAAATGAATCTAGAAAACGGCATGGCTAATAAATTCGCAGCGACGTCCTCCTCACTAGTAGTAACGTTACTCCCGGCTTCCATCCTGAGCCAACAAGCTAGCTAGCTTTTTGCGCTAGCTTCGTGTCCCCAGAGACTGCGTGTCCCCACAGTGGGCGGAACTTGTCATAAAGATAGCAATAACAAAGCCCATCCCTGCAGAGGGATTAGATATGATTAGTCAATTTTAGTGTCATTTGAAATTGGTCTCTCGTTAAATTACTAATGCTCAGCCCTCTGTAAATTTATAGCTGGACCACCAAATCACCAGCAGTCTCTCCAGATACGGCAACATTCTGACAGGGGGAGACAGAGGGGCTTCTCTAATTTAACCCTTCACATTCCAGTACAAACTGAACAGGCAGGTTTGAATGATTTGTATGCTTAGATTTGTATTGTTTGGATGCTGATTGTCAAAATATGATCAGATAAAACTAGAACTGCTCAATTTTAAAATATTATTTTTAGAATAACTTATGCCCTCTACGCCCTGACGGTTCCCCTCTGTTTTTAGAATTGGGGTTTGTAATGATGAATTTTCATTCTGCTTGCTTGTGTTATTGCTGCCCATAAAGCCCGAAGCATTACATAGGTTAGAAATATGAAATAATTTGAACTGAATACAAGAACATCCTTTAATTTGCATTTAAAGAAACTGAAAAACATTAAGATGTAACTTGTTAAAAGTACATTAGAGGAAACATTGGACCCTGCTCGAATACTCAAATACTCAAACTGTTATCACCAGTGTTACAGGTTTTTTACTGCATTTTCTGAGGGAATGAGTTGAATTTGTGATAATATGCATAGAAACAAGCTTTTTCTCAGCATAATGGACAACGTGGCCTAGATAATGTGACAGCATCTCTAAAGGTGAAGTCCATTAACACAGGTATGCTGCGGTGCCATCTCAGCCTTCACACTGTACAATGAAAATGGTCTTGGGCTTCATTTCTTATTTTATTTTATTTATTTGCTTTTTGCCAATGGATCTGAACAGACTAATGGCTGCACACTGATCCATGTATATAACAGAAAGCTTGACAACTGCCAAAGCCACAAGTTCACTAAAAAGTGAGCAGCCACTTGCACTTGTGCGCCCTGTACTTGAGCTAAGTGTAAAGAAAAATAGATGCTTTCAATGCAAGTGTGAGCGCAATCTCAGAAACCTCCACTGCCTTTGAAATGTCTGAATCACAGATTCATCATCTTCACCGAGGACAAAACGCTCAGGTAGCTTACATGAATTTAAGGTGACAAAACATAATACATCAAGCTCTGAGTTAAACTGAGTGGATATTAAAGGAATATTTCAGTGTTTTCCACCTAATCTCTGGACAGTTTGGCTGTATTTAGGAGAGAACAGGAAATCTGCTGACTTCTTATAGGTCAAGAAACACACTAGCCAAACAACAGAGGCCACTAGACGGGTCATGTTATGCACTATTTCATTGCATAGCATTAAACCCCTCGGCCTAATTAGTTTGACAGAATTCCCAATTTTACATCATTTATATGTTTTCGTTCATCAGTGTTCTCTCACCACAGCACCCAGCATGCATTACGAAAATACATCATAGAACCCCTGGGAATCCCTGAAGTGTCAACCAATCCTGACTGCTGGCCTAGCTACTGATCTACAGGCTAATGAATACAACCAAGCCAGCATTTGAGAGCAAGTCTTACCTCGGCTGTCAAACAGAATCATGAAAAAAACAAAATGGATGAAAAGGATTTTACTCTTGCTAAAAAAACAGCACAGACCAGCATGCACTCCATGCTGGTATAAGCTGGTCTGTGCTGGTCTAGCTGGCCACCCAGCATCATCATACATCATCAAAATGGAGTTTTCCTAGTCTTTAAACCAGAAAACCACGTGCTAGAGCAGGGGTCTCAAACTACGGGCCTGCAGGCCTCATCCGGCCCGTGACGTGGGCGGCTCGTCATTCCTTAAATTCCCGCAACTTTTCTGCTGCTAAAATTTACATCACCATATGTGGATTACTGGGGATGATTACTAACGTAAATGGATGAAATCAGACTGAAGTTTATCATGTTAAAAGCATGCGAAAGAAACCATTAAAAAAAAAATTATATATATATATATAAATATAAATCCTGACGCAGCATAAATGCTACACACTGAGTGGGCGCGACTGTAATTCAGCTATAAATAATTCTACTTAGGACCAAGAGTTAATTTGCCTTTGCAGATTTATTCATGAAATGTGGAAGATACAGAGCGTCAGAGTTAACCTCTTCAACTCCTTGAGACCACCGGTGGTTCCAAAACACGCTTCGTCATATTCTTCATAACTTTCATATTTCATAAGCTACATTCTAAAGGTGGGGGTTGTATGAGGCTGTAACTGTCTTCTTTCCAGTCAAATAGATGGGTGATGTAATTTTAAACCCTTATAATAAAAGAAGCTGAACTCAGTTTTTTTTCCTACTGAAAGTCGACCCATTTTTCCACAAATCTGGGCTATAAACTATAAACAGATGGCGTCTCTTCAGTGATCTGCTCTGTAAACATTATTTTTATATAATAATACAAAGAACGTCTAAGATTTTTGGCTTTCAGCAGTAAATTGTAAGTATATAGCAATGTCTGTATCATAAAACACATGTTCTGTTAATTTGAGGGGAGCTTTTACAATAAATAAATAAATAAATAAATAAAATAAAAAAGGAACATTTATTTCATGCAGTTATTGAATAATTTGCCTTACGATTTGGTCATGTAAAATTCAGATGGACAAACCAAAATATACCCTGGAGAATAAGAGGTGGAATGAACGTAATTATTAAATATGTCCACAAAGAACGCAGATTTAAGTACTTGCCAACACTTCACTCACAGGCTGTGTTTACATGCATCTGATTGAATACATATGATTATCGATTAAGACTGAGGTGTTTATTCTCACTCTACTCAACAGTCTGATGGAAAATGTCTGTTTACATGCTCACTACAAGTAATACGATCCAAAAAATGTTTGTTTATGTGTAGAGAACCGCTCAGTGTAGACGTTACCATGACAACCAGCATCACGTGAGTCCAGTCAGAGTGAGATGAGCAGCAGTGAGCAGCGCTTGTGTGTTTAATGCCTTTAAAATGATGTCAGACTCAGGAAAACGTCCTTCACATGTCCTTATTAAAGAAGGCCGAGAGGAAGACGTCGTGTTCTGAGACACATAAGCTGGACGTCCGTCCCACCGCCGTCTTTTAAAGACCAGAGCATAAACTTCGTCTCCTCTGCAGACCAGTTTCTGCTCCGCCATGTTGAACGGTATAAACTCTCACTATGATCAGAACAGACTTAAACTTTCCGATAGGGAATGTAATCAGATACAGGCGTTTACACAGATATTATTCTTCTATTTAACGGATTATTTACAGGATCAATCAGAGAAATTTTATTCCAAATGGTCTTACTTGGATGTATTCTATTTTCATTGAGCTATTGGTCACATCATTAACGAGTATCAGGCTGCATGTAAACATGACTACTGTAACTTCACCTGCATTCAGCAGGAAGAGTAGTGCTGTCACAGTAAGAGTCCTTTACACTTGATTTAACTAAACACTAAAATATTTATTAAACACTATACATTTATACTTTCACCACAACTACTAGTACTAGTACTATATATAAAATGAAGTGATGAAGGACTAGAGGATGACCAACACAAACTGTGCAGCAGCAGATGAGCTATCGTCTCTGATTTTACATCTACAAGGTGGACTGACAAGGTAGGAGTGTCTAATAGAGTGGACAGTGAGTGGACACAGTGTTTAAAAACTCCATCAGCACTGCTGTGTCTGATCCACTCGTACCAGCACAACACACACTAACACACCACCACCACGTCAGTGTTACTGCAGTGCTGAGAATGATCCACCACCCAAATAGTACCTGCTCTGTGAGGGTCCATGGGGGTCCTGACCACTGAAGAACAGGGTAAAAGGGGGCTAACAAAGTATCAGAGAAACAGATGGACTACAGTCTGTAACTGTAGAACTACAAAGTGCACCTATATAGTAAGTGGAGCTGATAAAATGGACAATGAGTGTAGAAACAAGGTCATAATGTTATGCCTGATCGGTGTGTATATATATCTCATTATTTTTTTTAAGCATAAGTATATTTTGTGGTTTGTGGTGACAATTATTTCACACAAATATTGTTTAAGATGTGCTTAAATCAGTGTATCATGCAGTTAAAATTCATACTTTAAAAAAAATGGGACACTTTCTTTCCCATATTTTTTCAACTGGCCCTCCTTTTAGTGGTCCTGAGGTAATTTAAGCGTAAGACCCCTGCTCTAGAGACTACTGCAGCGGTGCTGTAGGATGTGAATGTTCAAAAGAACAGCTTTAGTAAGATAATCTCTCACGTCTCTCATTCTAGGACATGTATTGTTAGAGAGTAACTGCCGTGCTATTCAAACTGTGTAATATTGTCACGTATTTCAGATCTTTATTCACAGAATTCTGCAACTTCCCAGTGGCTTCTCTTATAACAGTTTCTGATCAAAATTACTGCCCATGCTAATAGACTGATTAGGTTAAAAATCACTTAAAAATTCTTTTAAAGCAAAATTGACCTTTAAAGCAAAAAGAACATTTAAAATCATCTTTAACATCTTTTCAAATCAGAAGCTTTTAATTCTTAGACCTTCTCTACACGTGTTGACCCATAAGTCAATGCCAAGAGTTTAATAAGATAATTTAATAAGCTAGCTGGTCAAAAGCATTCAGTTCCTCCCTGTTTTAACGGGACTCTTAAAATCCTGCAGCTGCCAGTGAGGCATAGTTCAAAGCAACAGTTCTAGAGCATTTCCTGCTACAGCCACACCACAGATGGGGGAACCACAGTCAAATGCCCAGCTGAGAAGTTCACGGTGGGGCTGATTTGGGTCTTAGAGAGGCTGTACAGTATATGAAGGAAGATGGCAGCACCGCTATGACTGCTGATGGAGACACGTACTGTAGAAGCAAACGGCACTGAACACATGGTACAGCAGACACGCACAGGTGATCTCAATGATGAAGGCAGATTACTAAAGCTATGTTTAATATTGCTTGGATCCATCTTGCCGCCGCTGTGGAATCCTTCTCGAGGGACCTTGTCAGAGATACAAAGGGTGTGTTCAAAAAAACAAGTTGAGAATTCAAACGCTAACATGAAAGTAAGTCTCTTTAAGCGAAGACAGTGGATCTCTTTCTCTGAATCTGGCAGATGTCTGACAAGACAATTTAAAAATAATTCTCTTTATACTCATTTTTTTCAAGCAACATAGCAAGCTAGCAAAGTATATGTCTAAAGCTGGTTTGGTTGAGGTCTGGACTCTCCAGGACTTTTCATTTTTTTCTATCAAAATTCCGATTGTTTGTTTTTTGGACTGGTCAGACAACTTAAAACAAGGCCGGAGGCCATGGTGAGACTTAAATTGGGCATGTATGCTGGAAACCAACATCTTTGCTATCCATTCCAAAAATTCATGTCTCCAGGGGCTCCTAAATGGTGTAACCATCTAAGTGTTGGCCCTGTCAGGAGGTCGTGAGTTTGATCCCCAGAGAGATGCCACAGCCATCCATGGTGAGCATAACTGGGTAGGATCACTCAGTACAATGACCAATGCTGCCATATGTTAGCTGATCTAACAAACCTGGCAGTTAATATTCTTCTCTAAGTTTGTTGCACTGCATTAGCAGCACTTTAAAAGTGGCTTGTCTTATCTGACTTGGAGGATGCCCGTGTTGGTCTTCTCCCTCCCAGCTTGGTAGCATCGTATAATAGGGGGAGACCCAGATGCTGAAACCAAGTCATATAGTGTAAGACAAAGGTATGAACTAAACCAAGTCAATTAACACTCACCTGTTACGACTAAGTCAACTGTTTAATTAAAAAATAGATTTTCCCCTCCAGAGACAGATCCTGTTATAGCAGCTGTTATAGCCCTATTTGGCTGTAAGACACACACAGCACAACAAATAGTAATGAAGTGTAGACCACCGATTCCAATACCGGACTAAAACCTCCAGCAATCCTGCCAATATCTCAGAGTTCACCAAAGGACAATCAAATGCCATTGTCTCCTTGGCTTTCACAGATATATTGTACTCCCCCCGACAATCCTTTTCCAATATGTTTCAGTCCGAAGTATGGAGGAGCCAAAGGTTCCAATATCATAATGCTTGGCAGTGATACTTCTCACCATGTACACACACACACACACACACACACACACACACACAGAAATATACACATGCATGATGCATGAGCGTGTGGTGTGATGGTCAAAAATATAAGGTTTGGCCTCGTATGTTGATCACCACCAGTTTCTGAACATGTTTAATTAATTTGTTTAATTGGTTTTTGAAAAAATGACCACAGCCAGTCAACAGTGTAGTTACTGTGCCCCATCGTATTTCACAACAGTGCTACCATTGTGTAGCACACAACACAGAAATGAGCCATTAGCCAGTGTACAGTGAAGTTATTGGGTCTCTTAAACAAGAGCACTACCACTGTATACAGGGACGGATTACTGACTGGACCAGTGGGGCCAAAGCCCAGGGGTCTCTGACTGCCTGGGACCTTGGGGGGCCTTAGACCACAAGGCCCAAAAGGGCTCAAATTCTTTGGACAACCCACTGCAGATGTAAGCATTAGATGAAATAACAGCCCCTTATATGTACAAATGGCTAAATAACTGAAATAAGGAAAGATTTTATAGTAAAGTTTTATATTATCATCATTCAAATGGGATGTTAGTGTTCACCCTCCCAGGTATGTAGGACTACCACTGCTTTGTTTCATGATTCAGTTTGGCTTAAAAGCAAAAAGACTCACAGGATAGTGCACATTAATAGGGCTAATTTAATTTATTTACAAAAAATAATATAGAAAATAAAACAAGTTTTCAGTGTCAGTTTTTTTTTATATATTTTGGAGGGCAGTTCCTGATTGTGTACCATACAACACAACATTTGTATGCATAGATTTGATCTTAAAATGATCCTATGTGATAGATCATGTTTAGGTAATGATTAATAAAAACTGAAATGAAAATGTGTATAAACAAACATAAGTTTCCAACCTGATGTACAAGTATCATTAGAGATTTGTGTTTTTATAAATCAATCATACGCCAATGCTGAGAACTTATTTAGAATATACAAATTTAGAATTTCAATTATGTACATTTTATAAATGAGGCCCCAGGTTCTTCAAAGAACCATCCAGGGAACCAAAGGTGGTTCTGTTATGGCACTGCTCCAAAGAACCTTTTTTGGCACCTTCATTTCTGAAACTGCCTCATGTTGCTGATCAGTATTTCAGAGCCACATCATTAGCATTGATATCTGCTATGGGATATCTTTGCATGTCCGCTAATCTTTTATTCATGTCCTGCATGGTACACTGTAACACAGAGAAGACCTGATTTTCTTTCAGCACATTTATAGACATGGAGTCAATTAACATAATCGTGCTATTGATTAGGTTTAACTCACTTTGCCCTATTATGATTATATTCTAATGTTGACTTTCCCAGTGCAATGAATTCATTTTTATGATGTCAGTCTTGTTGACTTGCGTGATCTATGGCTCATCGATACCATTGATTCTCGCAAAGTTCATCCATTCATTGGCGAGCGGCATATGAGTGTTTTACATAAAAAGATTGAAGAGGGCCAATCTGCATGTCAGCATAAATGTCAGTGTCGTTGAGATGGGCCTCAGTGCCACTGTCCATATAGGAACAGTGTGTGTGTGAAGGACACAGCTAATACCTTCAAGCACAAACACATTCGTAATTGACTACACAGTGAGAACCGCTGCCTTCCCCAGATTTACTTTCCTACAGGTTCAGGAGTCGCAATGCTTGTTTACATATTTTCCTGTACTTTTACATTTTTATAACACTACATATTGACCACAGTATATTACTGTAAACAGCTGGATATGTAGACCGATCAGGCATAACATTATGACCACCTCCTTGCTTCTACGCTCATTGTCCATTTTATCAGCTCCACTTACTATATAGGTGCACTTTGTAGTTCTACAGTTACAGACTGTAGTCCATCTGTTTCTCTGATACTTTGTTAGCCCCCTTTTACCCTGTTCTTCAGTGGTCAGGACCCCCATGGACCCCCACAGAGCAGGTACTATTTGGGTGGTGTATGATTCTCAGCACTGCAGTAACACTGACGTGGTGGTGGTGTGTTAGTGTGTGTTGTGCTGGTCTGAGTGGATCAGACACAGCAGCGCTGCTGGAGTTTTTAAACACCTCAGTGTCGTTGCTGGACTGAGAATAGTCCACCAACCAAAAATATCCAGCCAACAGTGTCCTGTGGGCAGCGTCCTGTGACCACTGATGAAGGACTAGAGGATGACCAACACAAACTGTGCAGCAGCAGATGAGCTATCGTCTCTGACTTTACATCTACAAGGTGGACTGACAAGGTAGGAGTGTCTAATAGAGTGGACAGTGAGTGGACACAGTGTTTAAAAACTCCAGCAGCACTGCTGTGTCTGATCCACTCATACCAGCACAACACACACTAACACACCACCACCACGTCAGTGTTACTGCAGTGCTGAGAATCATACACCACCCAAATAGTACCTGCTCTGTGAGGGTCCATGGGGGTCCTGACCACTGAAGAACAGGGTAAAAGGGGGCTAACAAAGTATCAGAGAAACAGATGGACTACAGTCTGTAACTGTAGAACTACAAAGTGCACCTATATAGTAAGTGGAGCTGATAAAATGGACAATGAGCGTAGAAACGAGGAGGTGGTCAGAATGTTATGTCTGATCTGAAGTTAACAGTTAAATTGCCATTAAGTACTTTTTAAAGTGTCAAAAATCCAACAAACAAAAGTTTTTCAGTTTTTCAAAACCACAAACTGCTATTCTTTCAAAAGCTAATAGGCTAAATAACTTCTAATCATACTCACAGTTAGGCTTCAAGTGGAAGTATTTCACCTAAAAACTGCAACACACAGGTTGAGGTTCAAAGAGAAAAAGTCTACACAGAGTTATAGACCAGTTCTGAACCCCAAACAGCCTAATATTGCTTTTTAAACTTAAAAATACAATCTAATGTTATAATAACGTTTTATCCACCGCTGTATCTCCCACTCCCATGTTCCAGTGTTAAAGACCAGCGTGCGACTGTGGGCAAACCACAATTAGTTTCCACGCCACATATTAATAATCTGATTGGTCGCCACTCAGCTCATTTGCATAATGTTCGTCCAGCACGAGAGAAGTGGTTTTATGTAGATGTATATATTTCGTCACCTCATTACAGCAGTTTATGACACATTCTGTTTAATATACATACATACATCATCTAAACCGCTCATCCTTCTGGGTCGCAGTGGGGTGCTGGAGCCTATCCCAGCTGTCATTGGGCGGAAGGCCGTTCTGTTTAATATGAACTAGCAAAAAAAGGCAAATCATTTTGCATGACATCATCGGTTACATCACATATTTGCAGTTTCAGCACAACCAACATAAAACACTTTCTGTCGTCTCTGGCAACAGACGAAGTAAAAATATTTGTCAGTGTTTGAGCTCGAGCTGTAACCTCAATGTGGGAAGCAGTAATGCATGACTCTCGTTAGAACCTCAGCTTCGTGCTATTTCCACAGTGTTCTGTGAAGAATACTATTTACTATCGTTTTTGCTTTCATTCCTTCACGATTTCAAATATTTTTTATAATCCTAATCATGAAGAAAAGCAGTTTGGTTTTCCCTAGCGTTAGTGAGCAGACATATTGAAAATGTTTTTTCAGAAACTGAGCAGCGTCAGCACATCATAAAGTACTCACACTCACGTCTGTCAGCTGAAAACGCTGTCAGCGAGTTCCAACTGGCTCCAAGCATTCTGACTCTCAGAGTCTTTGGCCAATAGTCAACCTCCACTCCCAGATATGTTGGAGTCGAAGAATAAATCTTTTGGAATCAACTCCCCGTCACAAGAGGGGAAGAGACTATATACCACCATTAGCTCGTCACTAAGATGGCACTGCAAATTCCATAGAGATTGAATCCCATAGCTAGCTAAAAATAACATGATCATAGCAGTGATACTCAGATACTTACAAAGAGAAAAGATACTCACAATGTTTCTGCATTAATGTCTGACAACAAGTATGACAAACATTGACTCAAGAACTCATTTGAATATCTGATGCTACGTAAGCCAACATGCTGTTAGAAAGCTATCTAGCATTAATCAGCTACGATAATGTTAACTAACTTTACCACTAGTTAAGTATAAACTGTTGCATTAATATTACAGTACAGCAATATTGCAGTAGCCATACAATAAGATGTTTGATACACTATGATCTGCCTGTACCGTAAATATTTCCCAGAATTCTTTATGAGATGCTGCATTACTCTGTAAAACACTTTTAAATGATACTGGCTTGAACACAGTACATTACTGTAGAAACTGCAGTAATTTTTTTGGTTGAAAACAAAATAAACACACTGAGATTTTTTTTTTTGCTAACTTTTGCTTTTGTATCATCCAAGAGAGGAATTTATTTTGCATTCCAGAATGAAGAGCAGAAGATGCGCTGCAGTGATCTGGCAGGGAAAGCACACGTGGGTGTACTCCAGGTGGAAGTCCAAACAGAGATGTTTGTGGAATTTCAATACTCCAAGTGGTAAATGTGCCAAACTATACAGTCAAAGATAGATATTTACAAAAACAACACATTTACATGTATGCAAGCTGTAAGCATTCAAATAATCATCCAAATCTTAGAACTATAAGGCTCAATCATTGTTTTTGCCACACTGGTTCATACAGCTTCAAGTGAGGCCAATGCGGGAAGTGCTGTGCTATACTACATACTGCATACTGCACTAGTATGTACTGTATACCGCATGCTATTTTTCATAGTACTGCATCCAGTATATAACAAAATTTGTGTTGTATTAAAGGAAAAAGGCACAGCTAGACTGCCAACATCAGGTTAACAGCCAATCAGACCTAGCTCAAGACCCGCCCCATTTTCCTTAGCCCTCCAATCACTGCTTAGCAACCGTTGCTAGCTGCTTTTTCAGCTCTTTTCAGGTCTTTAGCAACACGTGAATATATTTTCATCATAACATGACAGAGTGAAGGTGTCTTCCACTCGTCTTTAAAACCAAAAATAAATTCCACATTATGCTTCAAAAACATACAACAAACTCACAAAAGGGAGAAAGAAAAAAAAATAAATAAATAAATAAATAGAAAATTACATATATGTATATTACACATGCAGCTGGTAATATCACCTACACACTTAAAAATGATGGTTCTTCAAGGGTTCTTTAGTAAAGAAAATGGTTCTATATAGAACCCTGAACATTCAAAGAACCCTTTGCATGAATAAAGAATTCTTTGCATTGTGTAAACGTTCTTCACATTGATGGAGAACGTGTTGAATATGGTTCTATATAGCACCAAAAAGGGTTTTCTATTGTTTCAAGCTTGACATTGTAACAATAGAAGAACCCTTTTTTGGTGCTATATAGAACCCTTTTCAAATCCATCAATCTGAGGAACCATTTAATGATGCAATGAACCCTTTAATCATACAAAAGGGTTCTTTGAGTACTCATGGTTCTCTGTAGAACCATTTTCTTTACTGAAGAACCCTTGAAGAACCATCATTTTTAAGAGTGTAGTGTGGCTCCACATGTGAGCCAGTGCTGAGTGGGTTGTTTGGTGGAGACCAATTTTATTAAGCTACGCTTTACTAAACTCACTTTACTAAACAGAGAAAGAAAGAAAGTCAAATTATTTCCTTTCTCTTCATTCGTGTATTCGTTAAACTGGGTCTGGACATTCTGAGAAGAACCAATTCATTGGAAAAGACAGTTATGCTTTAAAGAACTGTAGTTAAACGAGAAACACGATGACCAGCTACAAGATGGATGGATTTAATCAGAGAAATCATGAACCAGCCATTGAGGAGCCTGAAGACCCAAACAGAAGACAGGACATTCTGGAGAAACGCGATCCATATGGTTGCCAGAAATCAGAAACTTAATGAAAAGTAATAATAATTAGCCCCTTAAAATCCCAGGCTTATTACATACTGAGGCTAATTATTCAGTAGCGGAATAATTGAGCTGTTTTTAGGTTATAGAATTGTGTAATAAAACTTTGGGCCCCGCCGGCCTTTTAAGGAGCTAAACAGTTTGGAGCAAACCAGGAGGTCACGTCAGTAACTTACATCCTGCTGTGATGACCAAAAACAAAGGCCTTTATTATCTCTACTGAATTAAATCATGGAAGCTTCTCTGTGGAAAATAATCACATGTAAATATATATCACTCATGTCACAGTCTGGTTTAGTTTAGGTAGAATATCTACAATCGACAGTCATTTTCGGCTGGACACTACATAAATACACTTAAGCTTTATTGCAACAGCAAACTATACGTCTGTGGCTGCCGGAATGACAGGTCCAACTCGGAAAGTCGGGTCTCATAGAAAAATCAGCTCTCTGGCTGCTTGGGTGGTGGACTTCATGGCAGCAGTGGGCAACCAGCTCTTGTGACAGTGGGCTGCCCTCAGAGAGCCGCTGGATATCCAGTCTAAATCCAGCCCAGGGGAGCTGTGAAAAAGCTAATAATGCGTTATTGCAGCCCGGGTCTTCCCTGTCGCCTCTCCATCAGCCAGCCACTGTCACCCTATACAGGGCCGGGCGAGTGATAATGGGCAATAATGTGGAGAAGCGGGATGAGAGAGAGTCCAATCTTGACAGGGAGTGGTGAAAGAGAGGCCTGGTGTTGTGCTCCAGAGGCAGCCCCGGTGATCCGCGGACTAAGGCAGAACCAAATGAGCCAAATGAAGGGAACTTAACCCTTACAAGCTGCAGGTTTTGGCAGCAATTTGATATCATTTCTCACTGAAAAACTTGGAGAATTTAAATAGAAAAGTGCAGATAAACTTAAACTGATATCTTATTTATGGATAGTTTATTGTAATTTGAATTTGATGAAAAGCTGCTGCTGTACACACAGTCTGGTTTGGAGGAAAGAACAAAACGTCCTTTGTGTTTGTGATGAGATGACAAAAGAGAAAAGCCAGCAGATGCAAACTTGTTGATACAGAATGTAAATGGAATGTAGATGCTTTTCACTACACGACTGCACAAATATTACATCACTGCATTATTAATCGTCATTATGAGTTTTTTTAATGCATAGCAAAACGATAATAATGACTAAAAAGGGAAAACTCATGAACTTTATGTTGGCTTGACAAAGCCAGCTAATAACACTGGTAAGAACACGGTAATTATATGGTAATTCCAGGTAGTTGCTATAGTGTTGCTACAAGGTTGCTATGGTATTTCAGCTTGTTGTTGGGGTGTTGTTAGGTGGTTGTTAAGTTGTGAGGGCGTTGGCAGGATTTTGGTACGGTATCCCAGGTGGTTGTTAAGGTGTTGCTAGGCTTCTGCTCTGCTGTACCAGATGGTTGCTAAGATGCTGCAAAGCATACTTGTATGATGGTGAAATAAGAGGAGTGTCCAAAACATAGTGCATACTGACCGTCTTTGCATATATTATTCTTATCATTCTATTATCATTATATTATTATACAACAGTTAGTTCCGGCCACACAAACTGATTGGTTGAGCAGCGTTCTAACAGCAAAGTAACATCACAGGTTTTTCACAAACACTATCACTCCGCTGAGACGCCGTTGCTAAGCAACGACTTTGACAGCTGTAGGAGACGCGCAAGACATTTAAACGTTTTCACTTCTTACTTTGCCACAAACAGAAAACGGACACTTTTAAGATCACATTTGACCGACAGCCGATTTGGTCAGACTCTTTAGAGACGACACTAAATTCCCAAACTGTCATCACCACTGAGCAGCTTTTCAGTCGGCAGCTGAGACAGAAGAACAGCTAAACAACCTGGAATCAGCCAGAAATGAACCCAACACCATTCGCCAAACTAAATGGGCTGTAAGATGCTTTACAGACTGGCTGGAGCAAAACAACATTAATACTGATCTGGAAAAACTGACAAAACTGAGCTGAACTTGATATTGAGGCAGTTTTATGGCTCAGTCTGTACTTCAAAAGGCGAGGCTTACAGCAGACTGAGCAGCGAGTGGGCGGAGCTCGTTACTCTGACGCAGCAACAAGCTGCTCGTTAAGGAACTATAATTTGGTGAAGGAACTGCGAACATTAAAACATATTAAACGCCGCGTTCACGGCCCAGTTTATTAATTTATTACTTTATTTATTTAACTGTTGTATAAAAGCGATAGAACACTCGAGGAGTGTGTTATCGCCAATAACATCACGGCTGTGATTTGGTCACCGTAGATCATCACAGCCGTGATGTTATTCACGATAACACACAACCACAAGTGTTCTATCGCTTATCTTATTTTCATATTATATTATATTAATATCATATTACCATTATATATTATAATATATATATTTAAGTGGAAAATCATGATTGAACTAATAATAATATTGATAATAATAATAAATGAAAGAATTAAATGAAGATTAGTAATAACACTAGATTTCTTAGCATCTGAGAGAAGAATATGAGAGTCATCCCTACAAAACAAGTGAGATAAGAAGGCAGCTGTGTTTACAGTATCTGACAGAAGTCGTCCACAGGATCATCTGTGTTATTAGTATGACATTCAGCTGCTTTTGCTGTCTATAATCTGACAGGCAGCCCTACTGGAGCAATAAGGGGTTAAGGGCTCAATGGCACTAGCAGGAGCTTATTAGCAGGGATTGAACGTTTGGCCTTTTGGTTCGTGGCCGAATTCTAGAACTGGTTGGCCACAGCACCGAATCATTTCTGGAGTATACTAAGGCTCGAAGCTCTACTTAGCATTTATTGTTCAGTATTTTGATGTTTTCTCTCTTTTTCATTTTCCCTTGTTTTTTTTTCCTCTCCTTCGTTTTAGTTTGTGTAATTAGCTGAAAGAACATGCTGCTGTTGCTCAGTCTGTGTATTCACATGGGTAATTTGAACAAGGCACCGTCCTTAAATGTAACCCAATTATATTTATCATGACATGTTATTCATATTTAATGTGGTCGCAGTCCTGAGCCAAAAAATAATAATAATAACAAAAGATCAGTCATTAGTTTGCTACAGATGCAAACTTGTGGATTTGTTGTGAGGGTATTTAAACCTTTCAAAGAGAATAGAATATCATGAGCACAGTCTGCTTGTGACTTCAGGCTTACACTTAAACACCGTTCCTGTTCGCAGCCTTTTTAACTGTCGACTTCTTTTGTTCCTTTTGTTTTGGAAGAAAGTTTCTTAAAACAGCCCTCAGAACTTGAATAATACCTCCATTTTCAAACCTAAACATATTAAATATTCCCCGCTTTGATCGCACCAAATGCTTTTGAGTTATTTTTCGCTGTGGTTTACTGTGATAAATTTCCCTCCAGAGCATTCGCAAAACCATAAACAACATGAACGCGAGCAGTGTTTATACTCCGCGCTGTGGAAGAAGGTTACTTGGAACCGCTACGTAAAATAAGAATAAAATATTCAAAACAATACATCACAAAACTTAAACTTGCCTTTGGTGGAACCTCAAATGTTTACAATGCTCCATGTAATTCGCAGGGGAACAAAATCAGTTCCAGAAATCTGTATTGAACTTTTTGTGCACTCTCCACCTGTATGAGGGAATATATGTTCCTAACACAGTCCACTACTTATTCAGTGCTCATTCAGTGTGTCTGTGAGCGCAGTAATCATGTGTCCTCCCTGTTATAGAGAGATAAGTCCTCCATCTTCTGCAGTGTTATCCTGCTGAGTCTCGTCTGTGTCAGTAATGAAACTATTCAGATTCCAGTCCATCTTTTTTGAATTTCACTGTCAGAAAGAACTCTCCTGAGACAAGCCTGTACATTCATGTGATTCCGGCCTAACCTGGTGTGAGTTTTCTTCATCATGGATCCTTTTCTACAGCAACCTTTGTTGTACCACATTATACTAACGGCTCTATTATGGTTCCCACTCAAGCAACGTAAGCAGTAACATTCACGTGTTATAGAGTCCCAGATACCCCATAAGAGTTAAAGGACACGTTAAAGGCATTATAATAACATTATAAAATATAATAATCAATGAAGCTGTCTACACCAGCTGTGAGCGAGGAGGAGGAGACGTTCCACAAAGAGGAATAAATGACTCTTCCAGTAAATACATTATATGGCCAAAAGTATGTGGACAGATGAGCATCATACCCACATGAGCTGGTTGGACATCCCATTCCAAAACCATGGGCATTAATATGGAGGTGATCCCACCCTTTTGTTGCTATAACAGCCTCCACTTTTTTGGGTCTGTGGGAATTTGTGCCCATTCAGTCAAAAAAGCATTTGTGAGGTCAGACGCTGATGTTGGGTGAAAAGGCCTGGATCCCAATCAGTGTTCCAGTTCAGTGGGGTTGAGGCCAGTTCCTCCACACCAAACCCATCAAACCATGTCTTTATGGACCTTGCTTTTTGAACGGGAATGCAGTAGTGCGGAAACAGGAATTGACCTTCCCCAGCACTGCTGTGTCTGATCTGCTGTGTCTGATCCACTCGTACCAGCACAACACACACTAACATACCACCACCACCACCACATCAGTGTTACTGCAGTGCTGAGAATGACCCACCACCCAAATAGTACCTGCTCTGTGAGGGTCCATGGGGGTCCTGACCACTGAAGAACAGGGTAAAAGGGGGCTAACAAAGTATCAGAGAAACAGATGGACTACAGTCTGTAACTGTAGAACTACAAAGTGCACCTATATAGTAAGTGGAGCTGATAAAATGGACAATGAGCGTAGAAACAAGGAGGTGGTCAGAATGTCACGTCTGATCGGTGTATGACCACAATTTTCCACATTTTTCCTGCATACAGAGATGTAATTTGAATTAACAGAGAATTAACTGCCCTAACAGTTGTGAAAAAGCTGCAGGGGTCAACAGCACAGAAATATTGTGCAAATAATATTCAACATATAGGTCACCTAATAGTCAATATGGAACCCAGCCCCCCAAAATCTATGCCAAAATTTGAACTCTGAGATCTGTGTGTATTTCTCTATTAAATGAGCTCTACCTATCCAGCAGTCAGTTAACACAGAAAACTAGCATGTCTAGCATGTTTAGCACTGTCAGACACACTTTCATCAACCTTGTGTGATAAAATAATAATTACATTATTATTACCTTATCAGGTTATTATGCTGCCCTTTCGCAAAAGAGCTGGTTAACAGCTTAATATTGCGTTACCATGAACTGCCGGCCACAAGGTTAGTTAGAGCCATGCAGATGTGTGACTGGAGCAAAGCTGCAGACATCGAAAACATACTTCACTGATTCACCATTTCTAAAGCTTTTTACATTGGCTTTCAGATGAAGTTAATGGAGCTTTATATTCTGTTTGAACTCTCAAGGTCGCTCACTTCCTGAAACTTCAGTTAGCAATTCACGCTTTTTGGAAGAGTTTATCCAGATATCAGCAATCATATCGAACCCTATACAGGATTTAACTGTTTAAAAACCTGCTTTACTGCTATTACTGTAATATGATGGCAGTCTTGCAGTTTACAGCAGGACAGCACGTAGGATAAATACAACTTTAATCATATTAGAACATTTAGCTCTGCTTCATGTTAGACAGTGTATAGCAGTAAAATTTAACAGCTTATTCGGAGAAGGAAAAGTAAAATCAAATGTTATAATTACAAAACTGTTATATGGCTGAACCATTTCTGTTTACATGAGTATTACATGCACTATGTACACTGAATTTAACCAAATGTGCTGTTTGATCTTTTTCAGAACAGCCAGTTCAGCTTCAGACTGGCCAGTTTATTGTGGTAGAGTTGAGCAGCTTCAACAAGAAAACCTTTGATAAGTTTATAATAGCAAAATTGTTATAATATGATTATATACAAAACCCTAATCATGTACTTTTGCTGATGAGCTCTTACACATATGTGGGTTATTCAAGGTCCAGATGACCTGCTACCATAGGTCATCCCATTTGAACACTGCTTGCCCACTTCATTCTCTAAGCAAGTGGTTGCTTACGTGAACATCCCTAAAGCAGGGGGTCAGCACAGTGGGGAGGGTTAAAGGGACCAGGATATAAGATACACGACATGTATGGCATTTCAATTCACTCATAAATTAGTTTAAAATTCGATAATTGTGACTGACAACTACAAAAATTGCAAATGTGATGTTAGATTAAGCAAATAACCTATTAAAGACATCGAATAATGCTAAAAAAGCCCTTTGCCCTCCAGACGAGGACGAGGTTAATTCTCCGTCCTTTGTAAAACTATTGGGTCTCTTCATAGTAACAGCAGACTGACTCGGTTTTCTCGCGTCAAAGCCCCAGACTCAGATGATCTAGTGGCAGCGTTAAAGACCAGCAGTGCTGGGTATCAGTGGTGGCTCTGTCTGTCTTCTGTCAGCGGCTCTGCTGGATGTGGGGCCTCTCCTGAAGAATGGCTCTCTGGGTAATCGAAATTGAATCTACCAATCCAGCATCCCCCCCAGTGGTGACAGTGAGGGGTGTGATTTCTAGTGGCCCTGTGTCCATACACAGACTGGACCATGGTTCAATAAAGCTGTGTTAAACCGTTTGAAGTGTGTGTGTGTGTGTGTACACCGATCAGACATAACATTCTGACCACCTCCTTGTTTCTACACTCATTGTCCATTTTATCAGCTCCACTTACTATATAGGTGCACTTTGTAGTTCTACAGTTACAGACTGTAGTCCATCTGTTTCTCTGATACTTTGTTAGCCCCCTTTTACCCTGTTCTTCAGTGGTCAGGACCCCCATGGACCCTCACAGAGCAGGTACTATTTGGGTGGTGTATGATTCTCAGCACTGCAGTAACACTGACGTGGTGGTGGTGTGTTAGTGTGTGTTGTGCTGGTCTGAGTGGATCAGACACAGCAGTGCTCCAATGTAAAAGTAATAAATTGCAATATATCATAGTGTATATATGATGTCATGTCACAGTATGTAGCATATTGCAGATTTTGGAAAACTGCAGTGGAAATTGGGTCATGGGGAATCTAGTGGTTCCCACATCTGGAAGGAGATATAAAATTTCAGAATTTAAAAGATTTTGAATTTCCTTGGGAGACATAAACAATGTATGCATTTAGTAAATATTTACATATGATATAAAGTGAGATAGTGTTTGTGTTTAGGTTAATCTTATATCACTCACGAGTCAGAACGCAGCCTTCAGTGCTCATTTTCATGGACGCTTCTCCTAAATCATCTTCGTTAATAGTCCGAAGGCTTTTTCATGGGCCTCTAACTAACAGCCCAATTACGCTAAGTGTGACGGCTGTGATTTGGCTGTGATTGCAGGTGTGACTGAGCTTCGCCCAGCCCCCACTCATTTACACCTTCCCCTCCATCCTCTCCAGGCACTCTTTTGAGTGCCCCGGGCTATTGAGTCACTGACCTCCCACCCACCACACTTTGGCTGGGCACACCTCCTCTCTAAGCGTGATGAGGGGCGAGTCGAGTGTTTAAAAAAAGAGTAAAAGAAGCCTAAATAGTTTCATCGCCCAGAAACGTGTCACATGACCTTTACAGTGCTCATTACACATTGTGCACATCGCACGATGAGAACGTTCCTGTTGTTTGGACCTTTTTGTCTCCTCTCTTCTCGCCCTCCTGTGGGGAAATGGTAATTAATTGAAATCATTTCCACGTGGAAGGTGGGCCAAGTCCCTCCTTGCGCCGCGGTGTCAATGGGTCGATAGGTATTTGGAGCATACAGTGGACACGGGTGATAACAACTCCAGTCACACTGCGTTAAATGATTGCCAAAGCAATGTGAGAGGTGGGGGGAGAGTAAGACTCAAGGGCAGAGGAGCTGCAGGAGAGAAAGTGAGGGATAAGCAGCAGGAGGAGGAGGAGGAAAGGAGCATTCCTCGGTGGATGACATTCTGGCTGCCTGGGCCTGATGGTCAGCACCCGCAAAATTGAAATATTTCAGGTGATTCAAGGCTGACCACATTTTTCACTTTTTTTTCTTCTCTCTCTCTCTCTCTCCCTCTTCCTCTCCCTTTCACTCTCTCTCTTGCTCTCTGAATTATCAAAAGGTTGACTGTAGGAATCAAACAGTCTCCTTGAGGGGAGTTCATGCGTGCGTTTAGTTTCATCCTCAGCGCTCAGAGTGAGAGAGTTCCAGAGCAAAAGAAAGCGCACTTCAAAAGCGAAGGCTGCTCTCTCTGCGGCGCGTGCCAAGCGGCGCTGTATCTTTAAGAGGCCTGTTACATGCTGTTGATTAGTTTTACTGAGTGGGTATGCAGAGACCAATAAATTAAATATGAATAAATTAAAAATGTACTCTAGCAGAAAATTGCTTGGAAAACAACCACCTCCCCATTAAAATATGTATAGTAATGCCTTTTATGTCTGGCAACATGGGATTAGATATCACTGTAAATTAACACGCCATCCGACCGTAGTCGAGAACTTTTCACTTTTAACAAGGACTTATGAAAAAAGCATTTACTCCAGTGTGTTCGCTAATTAATTTGATATTCAAATGAGCTAATGTATTATAATTGCAAATATCCCAAATAAGAGCAGTTCGGGGTGGGGAGGGAGTGGAGTAGTGTCAACAAAGATTGATGAAGCTTGCTTTGAAAAATGCCATCTGTTTCAAATGTTTACTTGAGGCGGAGCTAGGAAACATCTGAGAAACGGACGCCTCCGTCTCACCGCCGTTGTGCACACGAATACACATACACAGAAACACACCCACACCCTCCCTGACGCACGAGGCTGCTTCACTGTGGAGGTGGTCTTTCGGGGTTCACGCTCATCGTGAGGAGACAATGGTGTTACGTGTGCGATGAGTTATGAACATCAACTTTTCAATTGGATCCACATGTCAGGCTCAGATATGGAAGGAGTTTACAGGACTGTTGAAAAGCCAGAGACCACCCTTCATTTGTTTGAGCTTTAGTCAAAACAGACATTAAATATATAAAGAATCTCCAAATCTCCAAAGTTCAGTCTTAGAGGTTGGTTGCACTTTTTGTGATCCAAGTAATCCCAAACACATTCAGTGCCACGCCTCCTTCCAGCTCTGCTGCTACTTCTCAGACTCTTGTGCTCCCGAACTCCAACTCCCAGAATTCAGAGGATCACATGTCTCAGACCTCTCAGGCGCCAGCCTATCCTAGATCAGCTTTGCCCGATTACTGGTTCTCCTCATCTGTCTAGCCCCATACATACTGTTTGTTTGTCCTTATTTGTTTGTGAAGTATTGCCCCATTTTCACTGAGCGTACTGAGCGCTGTTGATCTGCATGTCCTGCTGTGTTTTTGACCTGATTTACTCTTTTGACTGTTTTTATGAAGCACCTTTTGTGCTGTTTTATCTTTTCTGGTTTTTGACGCTGCTTGTTACCTTTCTCTGAACGTCCCTTTTGGCTTTTGTTTTCTCTCTCCACCTTGTTTTCAACTTGGCCTGTTTCGTCACTACGAGTTTGGATTTTTTTCCTTTTTCATTAAAACCTCAAAAGTACTTTTTTATCTGCAAGTGTCTGATTTTTTTCTGACTTGTTACTTTCAGTGATGTTGAGGTCAGGGCTTGCGGTGGTCAGTCCCTTGTTCTGAGACCACCTGCAGCTTCTTTCCTTAACCCTTGTGTTGATGTGTTTGTTACTCAGTGGTCTGCTGGATCCTCCACATTATTGTTTTAGTAAATCAATACAGCCATAACAGCTTATATATAAATACCAGATGTTTAAAATATCATGTGTCCAGCGTAGGGTTCTCCTTTAGCTGTAGCCAGTCAGCAGCCTGTCTATGTTGTCCACCCTCTCACACACACACTCACACACACACACACACACACACACACACACACACACACATTCTTCATAGAAAATGATCAAAGGCCAAGAATCTGAGGGTGAAATAATAAATTGCATCGTTTTTTCTTTTGGTAAACATTGAAAGTGGGTCCCACAGACCTGAACACCACACAAGGGTTAATTTGCAAATTCTCCTCTTTTTTGTCTGTTTCCTTTTCTCAGTAACTGATTCTTGACAGTTTCTCACAGTGGAAGGATGGACAGAATCACCTGTGGATGTTTTCAGATCTGATCAGCTTGATTTTCTCCTCTCTCTCAGAGATGAAAGCTGTAAGTGTTGTTTATCTGATGGTGACAGTTTTGCTGGTCTACCAGGTCTTGCACTGTTATGGTCTCATTTTCTCTTTCAATATTTTTTTGAACTCCATCTTTAAAAGCTGATTTTTTCACTTATTTTCCTTTGAGTTTTCCCTTCCTCTGCACATGAATTATCCTATATCTAATCTTTTCAGAAATATCTCCTAAAATAAAGAACTTGTACTTAGTGGTCTTTTGACTTAACTGACATTATCTAACTTTGTTATTTTTCACACAGCAGAGAAATTTAAATAACAAAATGCAGATCCTTTCAAACTGAAATCAGAATGGACTTATTTAATGATATTTAATGTTCCTGGGCATGTTAAACCTGACTCATCATGTCACTCCATTTAAAAGACGAAATTCTTGTTCTCTCATAATCTTTTTCATAATCTAATGACTTTTGCCGCAAAAAAATCTTCTGACTTATTTACATCACAGTGCAACAGCAGGTGGTGAAAAACAGTCTTAACCCATAGGATCATGTTTGACCTCCTCCTTCTTCCCACCTGTCATTGAGTACAACACTCAGAGACCCTCCCTAAAAACACAGTTCGCTTGTAAATCCCTCACAGTAAAGACGGAAAATGCATTATGAATTCCAACTTACATTGACTTTAAAGCAGCCAAATTAGGACAATAGATACAGATTTTTTAGTGAGTTGCTCTTTTTTCAAAAGGATGACAATATCAACAACCAGGACATTTAAAAAAAGACCTATCAGTGATTTTGAAATATGAATATCACCCGACCCTACAGTACTTCACAAAAGTCAGAGGCCTCCCTTAGCTTATTTAATTTCAAGTCAAAACAGCCATGTAGTACAAGATATTCATTTTTCAGTGCCAGGATAAAATCACAAAAAATTTTTTCAGTATATAATCAGTCCATGCTTTGCCTTTATTGCTGCATCCATTCTTATCGTGAGACTTAGGCCCCGTCCCATTTCACCCCTCGCCCTACCACTGAGCCCTTAGCCCTCTGCTTTGCGCGTTCTCGTCTAGGGGTAGGGTGTCCCAATTCTTGTTGAGATAGAGGGGGTAGGGCGAAATGTTGGGGCTACATGACCCTCCAAACGGAGGTTTTTCAGAGACTCCAAACAGAGTGATATGAGAAATAAAAGAAAAACCAGTAAGATGGCTGAACAAGAAACCAAAGAAACCCACAAATGTGAGAATTTTCTTCGTTAGAAAAATGACAATAACCATCATATTATCTTAGTTTAATGTCGTTTCAGTGTATTTTGGTCGTTTTCCTCATAACAAGCATTAAAAAGTCTCTAATAGCATGCTAATGTCTCGGTAGCTAGCTAGCTAGCTAACTTTCCCGTTCCACCTTAAATAGTCCAGCTGTTCTGACGCCTGAAGCGCCAGAATGTAACCGCTGCATCATTTAAGGTGGAACGGGAAAATTCGTACAAGCATCTGGTGAATATCTGACTTCAGCTTCATATCACTGAAAAATTAGTGGTGGTGATAATAAATAATTGCCCCCCTCTTTGAAGATCATATGATGCCCTAAATGTAACTAAAGCCCAGCAGTGAGGAGCTGAACTTTACCCTCCTCTGCTGTCACTGCAGACTGGCAGGGTCGCCTACAGAGCAGCGCTGGTAGCTGTTAATGAAGTGATGCTCTTTTTATTTGAGGGTCCCATTTCAGAGGGAAGATTTCAACCACTACCCTGTAACTCAGTTCCAAGGGGTTAGGGTGACCCTCGAAAACAAGGGGTAGGGGTGAAAAGAAGAAATGAGACTGGGCCTTGCTTTCAGTTTCCCAAAAGAAATCTGCAGGGATATTTTTCCACACTTCCAAAGTTCAGTCTTAGAAGTTGCTTGTATATCTGCTTTGGCAGTTGGAGGTGGTACCCCAAGCCATGCGTGTAAGGCTCCTCCCCTGATTATAGAAGCAGGGACTGACTGTGGGAGGAGCCAGGACAGTCAGCCTGAGCCAGTTGGAGAGAGGACTTAGGGGAGAGAACCTTGGCTGGAGAGTGAGCTGTCTGAACTCAGGCTGTGTGTTTTCAGTTTAGTATTTGATTTTGTTTCTCATGTTTAAATAAATGCACCCGTGTTTGGCCTCTGTGTGTTCCTTGGGGTTCACCTTAGCCTTCCTGCCAGCATGGCTCTGCCTGTCCTGTATCAAAGCTGAAAGCTTTAGCACTTTTAATCTGATGGTGACCGTTCTGGTGGTTCTGCTGTTAAGAGTCCCATTTTCTCTGCATCAGTGAATGAGTTGTTCTTAACGGTAGTTTTGACAGAATGACGGGTGGTCTCTGACTTTTGCACAAAACTGTACATAAACACTAAAGGGGATACAGGACATCAGCGCATGCAACGAGCTTCCACAAAAAACATCCAAAACCAGTGCATTCACTACATTTTCACTACTGATTTACAGAATGTGAATCAGCTTTAGCTACTTTTTGCACAAAGTATAAAACTAAACTAGAACTTAAAGAAGCCAGCTAATCATGGTAAAACGGTAAACGGTGGAAGACTGTTGATGGTTGTTAAAATGTAGCGGATGCTGCAATACCATAAATGCTAACCCTAACCCGTAAATGAAATTCCACCTTAAATTCCATGGCATCTTAATTTTAGTGCTACCTTAAATGGAGTTCCACCTTAAATTCTGTGTCCCCATAAATGTTGTGCTATGTTAATTGCAGTTCCACCTTAAATTCGGTGCCATATTAAATTTAGTTCCACCTTAAAAGGAGCTCCATCTTATATTCCGTGCCACCTCAAATTTAGTGCTATGTTAATTGCAGTTCCACCTTAAATTCTGTCACCTTAAATTTAGTTCCACTCTAAATGGAGTTCCACCTTAAATTTAGTGCTATGTTATTTTAAGTTCCACCTTGATTTACTTTGCCACCTTAAATTTGGTGCTGTGTTAACTGCAGTTCCACCTTAAACTCTGTGTCGCCTTAAATTTAGTTCCACTCTAAATGGAGTTCCACCTTAAATTCTGCGCTGCCTTAAATTTAGTGCTATGTTATTTTAAGTTCCACCTTGATTTACTTTGCCACCTTAAATTTGGTGCTATGTTAATTGAAGTTCCACCTTAAATTCATTATTTCTGCTGCTATTGCTGTGCATTAGGCTGAGCGTGTGAGTCCGTGTGTACTGTGTGTGAGTGTGTGTGTGAGAGATGTCCACTCTGGCTGTTAGTTTAAATGTCCCGACCCTATGGGCAAGAATGTTGTCTTTGAACGATAATTTTACGAAAATCGTACGTCGAATTCCTTAGAAAAGCAGAAACAACCTAATCAGATATGGGCCCTACGATCCTGCGAATTTCGTGGCTCTAGCTCGAAAACTGTGGGATGAGAAACATTTTATTTTTTGAGCGTAGAATAATAATAATAATAATAATAATAATAATAATATCACGAAGAACAGTAAGTTTGCTTTTTCAAGCCAACTTAATTAGAAAATGCCTAAAAATTCCACCCAACCACAGGAAACAAACACACTGAAGGGGATCGGGGACATCAGCGCGCGATGAGCTCCCACAGATAACGTCTGCTCGACGTTGGGACTGACATTGTAGCCGCATTAGCTCATTACTACAATGTCACAGGCCGCACGGTGAGGATGCCGTGCATTAGGAGGGGAGGGAAGGTGGGGTGGGGGGTCTCAGCTGCAGGTATCGGATCTCTGCATATGAGCTGATTAATTAAGGGAGCCTCCATTAAGGTTATTGAGATGCAGCTCCCCTGGCTGAGGAGATGCTGGGTCTGGCAGGGGTGAGAGGCATTAGGGAGTCTCTCTCTCTCTCCTCTCTCTCTCTCTTTGTCTCTCTCTGATGACATTAGCACCCCTGCACCCCTCACCATCCCCAGGGTCGCACCGCAGGCCCAATCTCCGCCTCAACCTCCAGGATCTAAAAGGAGCCACCAAGTTTTAATCCTCCCCCCTCCCCCGGTGCCCATCTGTCAGGCTATACAGCTGGAGAAGAGGAGGAAGGAGTACCTTGTTCCAACTGGCCGCCTTTCTAATTTCCTCTGCCTCCATGGGCTCGTCCCAAACAAACGCCCCCTTTCTTAGCTGCCATGCTCCCCTGCTTGTTGCGTTGCACTCTCCCAATTTTGGCAGAAAAAAAGTTTAGCCTGCCTAAAACCTTTCGGGGACAAAAAAAAAGCCCACTTTGACGCCAGATGAAAGCCTGGCCTCGTACGTTGAGCATGAAGGAGTATAAAAATATCAGCTCTGCTCCGCCGTTCCCTACGTTCTCCAATCATCGGCTCTCTTTAAATTTCGTCTCTCTATCCCCGAGGCCTGCAGATGCACTCTCATAATTTACTGCAGGTCACATTCCACCAGCACAATTCAATTTGGGAATGCTCCCCCCCCCCACTCTCTCACTATCTCTCTCTCTCTCTTTGTCTCTCATTCTGTTTCTCTCTCTCTCTCTCGCTCCTTGCTATAATGAATTAGAACTCTGGCACGAGAAAATGAAGACCATATGTTGAAATCCCATCCCAGCCTCTGACAACACATTAGCCATACAGGAGGTTGTCTAAACAGACCTTATGCAAATTCTGCTCACTGCTTTGAAGAGGGGGGATGGGGGGGGCGCTTTTCAAACTGAATGAATCATTGTTATCTACAGAGACCTCTCCTCGCTAAGTCCAGAGCAGTTCTGGCTGAAATTCCGACCGATGGTGGCGAACGCCGCCTTAATGGTAAGCCGAACCGGAATGCGGAAAGTCCTAGATCAGGAGTTATTGAGATGATTCATCACACGCAGGTAACGTTCACAGTCATACATTGTGATTATTTAACGCCGCAATCCATCAAATTTGAGCATGCAAACATAATACACTGGAAACCTAACGCCAAACTAGTGTGGTCTACCATTCTGAGGAGGATAGTTGTTGGGGCTCTTTGTAGCGCCATCCGGTGGTAACCTCGAGGATATATCTGTCATTCTGTGCATCTGTGCTTCTGGCCTCTATCTCAGCAACAGCATCACTCTGGAGCCTAATCCAATGGCCAAAGTCATTCAGAAGTCCAGTTCAGAGTACAATCATAGAGCTCAATGGGGAAAAACAATATATTTTGTCGACAGGGTGGCATCATTTGTCATTATTTCCCTAAAAGTTTCTCCGAACCTCAACAGGAAGTGTGCACTAATTGGAAGTGTCACTTCATTGTTCCTATTTTTGAAGATGGCTGCGAGATAAATAAATACAACAGTGAAAGCTCCAGTGATGAGTGGCTCTATATACTCTACATGACATGCTCCACTCTAACGTCTCAGGGCACAGACGACATCACACAATGAACAAATTTATCATGCAGATTATCGGCAGCAGAAATATAGCTCACGTTTACCTTCAAAGAGTCCCGTTTCTGACACACACACACACACACACACACTACTGAATGCAAATAGGATTCTAACACAGCCTCAGTGAGTTCTGCTTGACTACTTTAATATTGTATCCATACTAAGGATTATTCTCTCCAGCAGAAAGACCAGTGCTTGAGTGGCACAGTCCTCAAAGTATCCCCTGCTGCTTTCAATGCCCATCCAAACAAGATTAGAGTCCTATTCACTCCGACTCCCAATCCTGCACTTTTCATGGTAACCGCCCTGCTGCTCTCCGCTTATACTGATATCGAATGGCTAATGTTAAAGCCCTATATGGCCTAATGCTTTTATTTAAATTTGAGATGCCCGTCACATTTAAGTGAAATTATAAAATAAAAATAATGCTCAGAGAATGGAGAAGGTGAAGCTGGGGGTGGACAATATGACAATATTTTATCATTATCATGATCATGCCACAATATGCTGTTGTGACAATATTGTACTTAAAGAACACTGAACTGCATGTTTTATTAAAAATAGAGCATAATTTGCCCTGTTTAATTAGATTTAGTGCAGTGCAGTGTGTGTGAGATGTACAATGAAAACTAAGTATTTATAGTTTTTGATATCATATTGTAAAGAGCAGCGCTTTTGTTTTTAATGTGTGGTGTGAAAATGTCTTGATGTGTCGTGATATTTTAGGCACACCGCTCACCCCGGTTGAGGTTGTGCAAAATACACATGGAAAATGAAATTGAAGGAGCATGAATTAGTGTTTATTAGACATGTAAAACAGTTTTACATGAGTTTCCCTTTAATGATTTGGCAAAAAGGACGTCTTCGACTCGGTTAGGTCATATTTAAGACTATAAAATAACATTTGCATTGTTGAAGCCATTGCGTAAATGTCATTAATGTCAATGTCATCTAAGGCCTTGTGACATTGGATCTAAAGCCAAAACTAGAGCTACCAAACCCTGTAAACCTCCGATACATTCTTTATTTCTTTCAACCAAGAAATATGTGCATTTTGCGTTAACAAATATTCAATTAATGTGCCTCAGGTAGTGTCTGCTCACTGGCAGAAGGTCAGGCAAATGAGGCTCAAGCTAGACAGGCTCACTGGGTTCTAACAGCTGTCAAATAGTCCACGGACCTAAAGCAGCAGGTTGGTTTTCCTTTAACTGGTATTTGCTCTCTTTTGCGAGCTGAGGATAAAGTACCTCATCCTTGACAGATGAGAGATATGTACAGTTCATTCAAAGACTGTCCATGGGAAATCACTGGCAGGTGATTGGGGCTCTAGGTATCCTTTCAGTCATCTGTCACACACGTGAATGGATGGGCTCACAGCTACAGCACTAGTGATCTCACCTAAGCCAAAGGTATAGTCTTAAAGACCCTACGAAGCTCTCATGTGTCCAGCAGGCCCGCCACACCCCAGCAAACCCTGGGCACGGCACTCCTCTCTTTTGGCACTCGGCGCAGCTGCTCCACCGCCAGCCTCGGTTGCTGCTGTTGCCGCAGCTCGGCCTGGGGCCTAGCTGTTCTTCTTGGCCCTCTGGCTGGGGCCTGGTTTATGGGGGCGGTGGTCTGTGGGGCCGGGGCTGGGGATGTGTAGTGATGAGCTCTCGCACTTGCTTGGGCACGCCGCTGCAGTTGGTCCTGCTGGTTTGGGAGAGGAAGCCCTGCCGCCGCTGCTGAGACTCTCCATCTTGTTCGGTGGGGCGTGGCGCTTTGCACTCGGCTGAGCGGAGGGTTTGTTACCTGTGTGGGACTGCAAAGATAAGACACTCACATTCGTTTCGCACGGGAGCAGCGAGCGCCGGCCCTCTGCCTGAGGCTGCCAAACTGAGGGAGTGGCACGCACAGCGCTGCTGCTCATGGGTGATGCTGCCGCCATCTAGTGGCAGCTTTTCAACACTGTAGGTTGCTTTTACTGCAACGGCACTACTACTTTTACAATACTTCAGATGATTTTGGCAAATTACAAATCAAATACTCAAATTTGCTCCAGACTGTGGAAAGCTGGCTCTGCACTTTCAGAGACCTGAGCACTCACAAACGACCGACCTGTGCACTGGACGAGCTGAGAGTGTTGCACATCTTTACAGGAGGTCCGTTCTTCTTTGTACCATTGGAAGAAGAAGAGGAATTTTTCTTCTTCTGACGCTACAGTAGATGATACATTGGGAAATGTATTATCAGTTGTGGTGCGTTTCAACATTTAGGAACTACAATGAATTACTGACACGAATATGCAAGTTGTGCAGTAAGGATTTGAAGTGTGCACCCAGTTTGGTCACCCCTGGTTAAATTGCATGTTTTGTTGAAGTGAAAGTAGGTACACATCCTCTACAGAGAAGAGACATCTGCACATTTTAATGCACAGTTACTGTTTTTTTGCCTATTTGCTGAATTTAACACATTGGGGGAAAAATATAACATAAAATGCAGACTTGTGCAAAAGTTATGCCATATTTTATACTTCATATTCTGTTTTTTCCTCAATATATTGGCTTATTTTCACTTAGAAAACTGACAAAATATGTCATTTGACCAGGGTGTTCAAATTTGCATGACTATACAGGCCCTTGTCTGCCCTGAGAGAGAGTGGCGACCTGTCCAGGGTGTATCCTGCCTTCCGCCCGATGACAGCTGGGATAGGCTCCAGCACCCCACCGTGACCCAGAAGGATAAGTGGTTTAGATGATGTGTGTGTGTGTGTGTGTGTGTGTGTATGTAGGCGCTTGCAGTGAAAGGGTTAAGTCACAGCTGTGTCATTATTTACCATTTCCGAGATACTAATAAGATGAAGATGGTTCAGGTTGTTTAGATTCTACTAATAAAGAACAAAAACTGGCAAAACAAGGCGAATGCTGCTTTCCAAATGGAGCATAGTGGGTGCTTACAAAGTGTAGTTTCAGGGCTGAGGCCTGAGCTTAACACAGGGTGTGTGATAACTGTCTGGTGTGACTGTGATATGTCAAGGTAATGATACCTCCTCTTTTTCTGTTACATGACAGGAAGCGACTGAGAAAGTACAGGATGTACAGTGTGCAGTATGCGGAATGGGCCACTGAAGCGCATGATGAGTACCTGTACAGTCCACAAATAAGCAAGTGGGGATCACCTACCTGTTTAGTGGGCGTGGAAGGTTTGCTGCTGTTGCTGTCTGTGTCGACTTCAAGGCTGAGCGCTGGAACGGAAGCGGGAACAAGAGCAGGAGCAGTAGGAGGTTCTGGGGAAGCCGCAGGCTCGGCCAGGCTGTCCTGGGAACGGCTGAGGGAGAGGCTGCTAAGGCCCGTACTCGGCTCGTCGCTCTCGCCATCCTCTGGCGCATCCCGGAACTGCCGCATCATCTCCAGCACGTTAGTGGGGGACGCATTCGTGGAGTTGTCTCCCTGAAACACATTTAGTTTGAATCTAATGGAATCCGTCATAAAGCGTAGTATTTCGGTGTAGAAGCCATTATCTTGAGATTTGTGTAGTGCACTACACAGATAGGGAGCCGTCTGAGATTAATCTGAAGTCTACGTCTCAGTCATTCTCTTACTTACAGGCCTAGACACAGATATTTGATGTGTCACTTCCAATTTCCACTAACCTACAATAGCCATACCCATCTTAAAACAAAGGGTAACATCTGTCAGAAGACCTTATACTGAAGTGAACGCACTTACTGTGACCCAGGGGTTATCCAGCAGCTCACTAGCTGTGATGCGATGTGCCGGGTCAACTTTCAGCAAACAGCGCAGCACCTTTTTTGCTATTGAAGAAAAACAAAGAATGTAACAACATCATCCACAGAGGGAAGCTGAGGAACGTAGTACGAGCCATAGAGGGAGGTGAACCTGCATCGCTGATGGTATCCCACACAGGACCCAAGAAGTTGAGCACTCCCTTCTTGATCAATTCAAAAAGATGTTCCTCGGAGCTGGACATGAAGGGCGGCTCTCCACACAGCCTACAGGCAGGGTTAAAGAAAAAAATGAACTCCGCCATTTTATGAAACATTTATGTAAAAATGGTATTTCTTTGACTGTCATTTGAGGCTTGGTACGGTAAGAGCTCCCAGCTACATTAGAAACACAGCTCCAATGCAAGGCTAATGAAGCAAACAAGACACTAAATGTATCTTGGATGACTGATTCCATTTGAGACAACTGGAAAATTGAGCGCTTGCAATGAAAAAAGGAACATGTAACATTTTTTGTACAAATCATATTAGCATGGTATGAAATTGTTTGGTGCCCTGTATTTAAAATAAAGGGGTCACTGAAACATAAATAAAGCAAAGTTTGGATTTTTAATGATACCATGACTTTAATGATACTTTTAATGATATCACCCACCCTCACACCTAACATGTCTCTACTACCCTCACTGTCCATTTTATCAGGGCCACTTACAATATAGGTGCACTTAATAGTTCTACAAGATTGTAGTCCATCCTCTGCATATGTTAGCCCCACTTCACCCTGTTCATTAAGAACAGGACCCCCATGGGACCACCACTGAGCAGATATTATTTGGGTGCTGGATCATTCTCAGCCCTTACTGTGTCCACTCTGTTAGAGACACACCCATCTTATTGGTCCACCAAAGTTAGAGATGACAGCTTGTCTGTTGCTGAACAGTTTGTGGGTCATCCTCTGTCATCCCTTTATCAGTGGTCTGCTTCTGGCAACAGGACACTGTTGTAAGGATATTTTTGGTTCATGAATTATTCTCAGTACAGTGAGTTGACACTGAGTTGTTTATAGACTCCAGGAACAAAGGCTGTTTGACTAACATCCCACTACTACATCAGTGTCACTGCAGTGCTGAGAATGATCCACCACCCAAATAACACCTGCTCAGTGGTGGTCCTGTGGGGGTTCTTACCACTGATGAATGAAGTAACGGGGGACTAACAACTTGCGCAGAGAAACAGGTGGACTACAACGTGTTATTGTAGAAGTACAAAGTGCGCCTGTATGGTAAGTGGGACTGAGAAAACAGACAATGGTAGTGGCCAGCGTGTGTATAGTGCATGTAACTGAATGGTTATCAGTGTGAAAGAGTGGGTGCTTGTGAACGTATACATGCACAAGCCTGGCTTGCGTTTCATGCATGTACGTGTGTGAGTGTGAAGATGATGAAAGGCCAGGATCTTCTTACAGCATGTACATGATGACACCGATGCTCCACACGTCACACTGCTGGCTGTATTCGTGGCCATTGATCACTTCAGGTGCTGAGAGGGCAAAGACACACGTCAATAATGAAAGACGCCCGCGGCCTCTCTGGTGTCTGAAGCCTGACGGCTGATGTTTGATGCCGTCTGCGGCTTTGAGCTGCAGCTCCTCTTCTGAAATGCTATCAGCTTCACATCACTTAAATTAGGTCAGCCCCACTCCACTGCTGCGGTTTAATCAGCTCTCATAGAACTTATTAGACCAGCTAATGTAAATTCATCAAATGACAAGCAAATGGGAGCACGGAGGATACGTGCAAAAGTGTGTTTATGTGTGCGTATGTTACCCATGTAGATGGGTGTTCCACATGTGGCCTGCAGCATGTTCTCACTGCCAACTCCACCCTTCTGAACAGACAGTCCGAAATCTGTGACCTGAGACAGAAAGACAAGCGAAAGTTAGGGTATTAAATAAAGACTGTACGCAGAGGTCAACGATGCCTACTGCCCGGTGCTCCTGCCCACATTTCACATTTTCTAAAAATGAAGAGATTGTGGCCCAAGTGGCCACATACCCTGGAGATGTTTTTGTGCTTTTTTCCGTTTAACAAGCCATCACACCAGTTTTCACACATAAGCTATGGTTTTGGTTGATTTTTAACGAGAATTTATTTTGAACGTAAACATAAATGTTCAGTAATATTTAATGAATGTTGACAAAACTGTTTTCTGTCTAATTTTAGCAGAAAAAACGTTTGTTGATACCTGAAATGTTGCAAAAACCTACACTGGATTATGCATTTCCGTATAAATTTAGTGACAGATTTCTCTCACACGCCTTTTACTCAAACAAACACAAACCGCTCGGTGGAGAGGCATAGTGAGCCCGAGGAGGAGGCGAGTGTGTTTTTAAAAGGAATGCTGCCACTTTTCAGCTCTTACAGAGAGAGATGTACAGTCTTTCTAAATGTAAAGTGCTCAAACAGCTCTATATAGCAGAGAAACATGGCCTCTCAGTTTGGATGGAAAAATAATTACCACACAGTAGGGGTGGGAATCTTTAGGCACCTCGCGATTCGATTCGATTACGATTCAGAGGCTGCGATGCGATAATAAAACGATTATCGATGCATCTTTTTTCTCTATACAGGATTTCTATCTTCCGACTGTCTGAGGACTTGGTAGTTTTAAAGCAAAGTATTTGTAATGATCAATAATGTAAATGGAAGTGATGTGGCAAGTGAACTAGAAGGCTCTTATTCAGAGACGCTGCTGCCACTCATCTGCGATAAAATGCGCTGTTGCCCTGAAATAAGATCCAGGGACAATGGGTGTCCACGCAGCGCGTTACAGCCACCCTTCCCGTTTTCTTTAGTGATCTTATAATTTCGGTTTGGTGGGGGCGCTGAATCTCGGCTCCAAAGTGTGCAGCATAGCGCGAAAGCCCTGGTTCTCAACGACCGAGAACAGACAGCAGACAGCAGGTCACACAGCCCCGAGGTCTGGCCTCGCCAGTAGCGAACGAAAAAACAGAGATTAAGACGAACATTTGGAGACTTATTCGCGTTTATAAGCAGCGCGGTGGTTAAATCTGCTGAGAGACTGTCTTTCTCTAAAAAGTTGCGAAAATGAACTCGCTTCTCTTTCTAATTTTCCCGTTCCACCTTAAATGGCACAGCAGTTACATTCGGCGCCTAAGGCAGAATTTAAGGTGGAACGGGAAAATTAGAACGAGAAGCGACTTCAGCCACGTAAAACAGCCGGACGCTGAGACATTTTACAAGAAACTCTTCTAGTTTTGGAGAAAAGGTTTTCTGGCGGAGATGGAGGAAAAGCGGCTAAAGCTGAAGCTTAAAGCAGAGGGAAGTAAATCTGCGCTCTCGTTTATATTTTTAGCCCATACTACGACATTAACACACACTGGACATTAAATGTTGTGGCTCCTAAGGTGGTTTGACTTTGCTGAAAGGACAAAACGGCTCTTCTTATCATTTGTGTTGTGACTCCTGATCTAACCTGGCTTTAATGCAGAGGGAGCCGGTCGGATTTCTCACTCACTCAGTAGTGTTTTTGTTATGTGCCCCACAGACTGTCCGGGCGCTGCACTTTCCCACTTCCAGTTCCGCCTTTTGCGTTCCGTCAATATCACGTTATAAATTAAATATTTAGAAAATCGATTTTTGACATTTATGAATCGATTCAGAATCGTTCACGTCCGCATCGCGATGCATCTAAGAATCGAGTTTTTCCCGCACCCCTACCACACAGTAAAATAACCAAATAAAAAGAAATATCATCATCAGTAGGTTATGGACAGCTTGGGGAAGTTGCAACATACATGAAGTTAGAAACGGAAACATGTCAAATGCAACTTTCAGTCAGATGGGAACAAACTGCTGGGCAGCCAAAATCACAATTATTTTTTAGTGCATTTTAGGTCAACAACTTAGCTACTGACATATATCCACCCTTAATAACAACTACTTTACACTAGGCCTGGGCTGGGCACTGTACTGGTAACGAGGTGTGAGTAATTGTGTTGAAAATAACCGCGGTAAATGGTAAAACTGGGCTGGGTGTTTTTGTTTCCTGTTCTTCCAGTAATTCTGGGACAGCCTCATACACTGAAGTGTATACGGGAGAAAACACAATGATAGCATATGAGCTTAAACTTATAGTCAAATAAACAAACGTAACTAATCTAGTCAGCAAATATTACACAAACTTCACTGTTTGTGGTCATTTAGTCTGATGCCTTCTTTTATAAAGCTACTTTGGCTGTTTCACCTGATGAACGAGAGCCAAGAAATGATTTCTTACCCGATGTTACCAAGTTTTTCCCAAGACATGAAGTCATTATTTCTGATGTTTTTCATGATATCTGTGTGCAGCACAGAACGCACTTATCACCTCACCCAGCACGTTGGAATAGTACTGTCTTGCAGTGGTTTGCATGAAATAAATCAATAAATGAACAAATGTTTTTTAACCCGGCAGTAGATAAGGTTTTACCGTAACTGGGGACTGTTACTGTAATAATTCGGTTAACCGCCACCAGGCACAAAAAAAATAATTAATATTATTTTTATTTTACATTTTCTCGTGAGACACACACACGGTCCATTTCAGCTTAGACCTACTTTCTATGCTGTCCTGCACTCACATGCTTTTTAAACATGAAAATCTTTAATAAAACGACATTCAATAATAAAACAAACTCAACATTTCTTTAAAAAGCACACAAAAGTGACTTGAATGCTAATAGCGCTCCCGTTTGGAGAAGCCTTGGACTGCTGAACTGCCAAGAGCGTGTGTGAGCTCTTATTAAAGGAACGATATGACTTTAGACAACTGGGTGCCATTACTAACCACCTCAGGAGGAGTGGTGATCTACAATTAGTATTTATGACAGTGACAGTCATAAATACAGAGGAATCTGATGTAAGATCAGTCCTGCTCAGAGAATACTAGCACTAGTGTTGTCTGAAATGGCTGCTCATAATAGGGACGTTTTGTTCATTTTTATAGTCACACTGTGGTCTAAACCACATCTAGAAGTCTCTAATGACCCTAACGAGGACTTGGACTCAGTTTGAGCAGCTGAGAGAAGATTGGGGATGTATTTTCACAGAAGCAATTTGAGCTATTCGGGTGACTACTGAGTTCTAGCATTTGCCTCATAGCTCACGTCTAAACTAAAACAAAATACAAATTGGACACTAAACATGTCTTGGCTGACCACCTGCATATGGGATAAAAGGAAAATTTGGTGAATTAGATTTTTGCTGAGCTATTCCTTTAATCTAAAATGAAAAAACAGTTTTTTAAAATTAAAGAATGTTTGTTATTTGCAAATACAATAAATGTGTTTCTATAATTCTTAATTTTGGCCACATAATTCAGTACTCTGGTGGCCTGAGTGACCAGTGCAGTTTTTAATATCTGTCTACCCCTGACGTTCAACCGAACCCAGATCAATAATGTGAGATGCACACACACCCACATCCACAAATAGCACGAGATTAGTCTGCCCATTTCCTTCTTTATTACTTTTAAAGCTTTTCACAATTAGGTTCTATTCTATACTGTTGGACCTTTAATGTAATATACTGCAGACATCCTGAGCTTGATCACTCTATCTTCTTTACGTCTTCATCTCCCCTTTACGTCTAGACTCCAGTTTGAATATTTATGGGCCAAACTGGCTTATGAGGAAAGGCCTCAGCCTAGCACAGCAAACTCACACACACACAGCGTCCCCCTGGCCCCGATGAATAATACATATGAGCAGTATATATGGTTTCAGTCGGGCCGGTAGGGGCGGGCAGGATAAATATCCTGGAGAGATGACCACCTTCTGCCAGATAAAAGGCTGTAATACAGGGCCAGGACAGCGCTGTCTCTCGGCCCCTTGGCCACTCTGATTTATTCCTCCGGCCCTGGCTCATCTCAACCCTCCGCTCTAGGTAGCAGCGTCCGCCACCTCCCATCAGCCCTCCGCCGCAGCCGCATGCTGAGGCCCAGCTGGTCGTTTGTCTCCGAGAGCTGCTATGCGCCGATTCGTTTTTCTTTGAGAGCACAGTATAAAAAAGGAGTTAGGCGGGAGGTCTGGTGTAATGAGACAGTGTTTAAAAAGGCAGTTACAGAGCGCGGGCAGGAAGCGGGACGGCGGGAGAGCCGAGCAACGGTGGAGAGAGCGTGGAGGTCCCGCCGAGAGTGAATGCCATACCACATGCCTGGGCGAGGAGGGAAGAGAAAGTTTTTTTGTACCTCTTTGGCACGGTCGCCCTCACCTTGATATTGACTGCGCCGTTGTCGTCGCTGTGGTGATAACTCTTTACAAGAATGTTTTCCAGCTTGAGGTCCCTGTGAACAATGTCTGGAGGAAGGGAAGAGTGAGGGAAGAGAAAAGTGTGAGGAATTCATTTGAACAATGAGAAATGCAATATTTTAATGACATTTTACAAAGGTTAACATATAGTACTGTGCAAAAGTCACAGAGCACCCTTTCATTTATTTAACTTCCAGTCAAAAACATTAAGCCAATAAGTAAAAGTTCATTTTCCAGTGCCAGAAAAAAAAATTAGGAAACTTCAACACTAAGTATTTTACCAAACCTGAGTTTTTCATTTGTTCACTCTTTACTTTTGTGCAGCTATTGTGCCACTTTAACCCTTTTATCTTTCAAATCTTAAAACCAAGCAGCTACAACTGTGCCCTTCCAACAAAAGGTTCCCAAAAGTTTCAATGGCATTAATATGTCACCCTTCAAAGATACACTAACCCTTCGTTCACACCGGCAGCGACTTTTTGCCTCTTGTCGCCCAAACCGCTGGTTGCTCATCGCCTGTGGGCATTTCTGAACTCGAGTGGACCGTTGGTTGTAATGGTTTCACTGACTCCAAGCACAAATCAGACGCATTCCAGCTCGAAATTAAAATCCTGGTGAGAAATCACTTGTGTGCCTATTTTAATTGAATCCTCATGTCTGTGCAGTCAGTTTGTGAGGAAAACGCTATTTGGTCTTTGTGATAACTGTCTACTGGAGACGAACGCGCCGCCGCCATTATTCCACCTGTAGTAGGAACAATTACCTAGAAACCAAAAACGGAGCGCACCGTTTCACAGTGGCGGAGATGAAGCGCGTACTACGCTGCTCAATGCTCACTTCCCATTGGTAATCGCCACATCGCTTCGCTCCTTATTTGCATAAAGTTAAACTCCGCCCAACTCTGTCTCATCGCTGACTCTCTTGCAGGGTAACATTCAAACTCACCTTAGCTGCCTTTCAAATTTCTTTCTCATGTGCATCTAAAATGGCTAAAGGAGATATTTCTGAACAGATTAAAGTTATCAAGAGTTTCCAAAACTGGAGTTTGATATACAGAAAATAGGACTCCTAACTGCTTTGCAACACCTGGTAGACAAAACTGTCACCTTCAGATAAACAGTTGAAAAGGCTTTCATCTTTGAGAGGGTGGAGAAAATCAAACTCCACTTTTGCTTCAGATATGAAAAAATCCACAGGTCTGTCAAGAACCTGTCACTAAAGAAAGTTTAGTGAAATTTTTCACTAAAACAAAAAAAACTGGACATGTGAGTGCACGTGGACATTTTATGGACTGATGGGTCTAAATTTTAGATCTTTGGAAGTAACACAAGGCAGTATACACACTGCTGATGTCTACAACCATCAGTCAGTCATGATGGAGGATCACTGCGAACTGTAAACTTTAAAACAGAACCATAATAGGAAAACCACACTGTTCGGCTGGCTGACATTATAATGGTGACGCCACTCCTTTCAACCATGAACTGGAGATCATAATACCTCTTTATGACTTTGCACATAATGATCTTTAACATAAATGAAAATAATGAACTTGAGACCAGTGTGTGTGTGTAGTTAATAAAACTGTGAACCCTCATAACCCTATGCAATGCACTCTAGTGCCCGCACTGCTATCGCCATCATTAGCTTTTCTAGATGTAAGGCACACCAACGCTTGGGGACTGTTGGAAAACACACCTATTAATCAGTATTCCTCCCCTGCTCGCCGTTAATGACTCATTAGCCCCATGTAATGGTGTCTCATTGCCAAGCAACGTCCTAAATTGCCTCTAACTGGAGATTTCAGCAGGAGAGAGAAAAAGGGGGGGAAATTGCAAAGTATCTTCAAATAAACCCCTCAGACTCAATTAAAATAGGTTGATATTTAGTCTGGCAGTTGTTCATTATTATCTCATGATCAGAATGGAGTCTCAAGCCCAGACCCCGGTAATGGCAGAGAGCCTTAATGTGGGTGCAATCATAAGAGTGATTATCAGACGTCAGTGGGAACAAAGCAATCAGGGTCCTGCATATGATCCGGTTACGATGTGACCAATTTGTGTACAAGGCCTTTTTCTGAAGGCATCATTGCAATAATTCAATCATAATGAGATTACATATATGAGAATGTGAATGTAAATGCTGTTGGAAAGAGTCTGGACCTCCCACCCTTTCACTTGTGCTTGTCGTGAGCTCTGGCTAATCATTCGTGTTAAAATCAAACATTGGTTCGTGAAGATTCACGAATTATAGGTTGAATGATGTAAATTTCAGTGGCAGGTTCTGTGGGATATACCTTTTTTGTGAAGGTAGACGATGGCCTCAGCTAAGCTGCTGATGATGTGTCTGGTCTCCTCCTCACTGAAGCGCTTGCTCTTCTGCAAGAGCCTCTTCAGCTCTCCACCCTCACACAGCTCTATCACCAGGTACATTTTCTGGAAAACACACAGTTCCACTTATTCCAGTGGTCTCTTCATGCTATGGGTCTTTTGATTCACACTCTTGGTCCTGCATTATATGTTTTGATGTTTTCCATGATCCAACTGATCAGCTGATGAACAAACATTTCCTGAGTGGACCAATGCTTCTGGCCACAACATTTCACATTTTGGCCACTAAAAATGCATAACCTGAGGCTCCGGTTGCCTTTGGGATTTTTCCCTTTTAACAAACCTAGGTTGGGTTTCCTGAAAGCATCTGATCACAAAGATTGGTTGAGTTATCGGTTAAGATGAACTTAACACTAGAAAAAGGGCCGTCTTTGATCAGACACGGAACTTCATCAAATTAGATTTTGTCAGAATTTGTTAACTGTAACCACTGCAGTAGCTAATGTGATGGTGTGGTGACCGTGGTGGTCACCCCTGCCAAGCTGTTGCTGTAAGATGCTGTTTCATTGGCTGAAATGTGCTAATATCACTCTAAGTAATAAGATCTTAAATACAATAAGGTGTTATCTTCAGTAAGGGGGGCGTAGTGTTGTGGTGTTTGTCAGGGCGCTGGGGTTTCTGAGTCTTTCGCAGGAACCGTGAACCAGCCTTGTGACCGGAAGGTCGCCGGTTCGATCCTCTGACCCGACAGGACATGACTGAAGTACCCTTGAGCAAAACACCCAACCCCCCCAACTGCTCCCTGGGCGCTGTGGATAGGGCTGCCCACCACTCTGGGAATTTCCCCGTTGTGGTTTTTAATAAAGGGTAACTTAATTAAGCTGGTGTTACACCAAGGCCCAGTCCCATTTCACCTCTTGCCCCACCACTGAGCCCTTAGCCCTTTGTTTTGCGCGTTCACGTCTAGGGGTAGGGTGTCCTGACTGTTGTTGAGATAGAGGGGTAGGGCGGAGTGTTGGGGCTACATGACCCTCCAAACGGGAGGTTTTTCAGAGTGATATGAGAAAAAGGAAAAACCGGCAAGGTGGCTGAACAAGAGAACAAAGAAACACACAAATGTGAGACTTTTCTCTGTTAAAAATTACAATAACCGCTGTATTACCTTAGTTTAATGTCGTTTCAGTGTATTTTGGTCGTTTTCTTTCTAACACGCATTAAAAAAATCACTAATAGTATGTTAATGTCTCGGTAGATAGCTAGCTAACTTTCCTGTTCCACCTTAAATAGTCCAGCAGGGCAAGATTTCAACCACTACCCCTTGTAACTCAGTTCGAAGGGGTTAGGGTGACACTCGAAAACAAGGGGTAGGGGTAAAAAGAAGAAATGGGACTGGGCCCAAGAAGCTATCACTGCTGTAGTTAAACAGTATCTAAGGACATAACCCAGTCTGGATCGTGTCAGGGCGGACGAGATCGCCAAGGAGGACCATCACAGTCACCACAACAGCAACGGTCTTATCAATGTCAAGTTTTTAGGAAAATTTCATTGTAACTCAATGTAACCTCACTTTTTCAATGTAACACCTGACTGGTTTTTAGTACATGTTCGTTAACTGTAATTGCAGTGTGTATACAATAAACATGCTTCTATTATTGTGGCCACAAATTCTTGGTTTTGGCCATGAGATTCATTGGCTTAGTGGCTTGTGTGGCCAGTGCAAATGTTTATATTCATCTCCCTCTGGTTGGGAACAATACACAAAACTTCAAACTAAACAGTGTTTGATCTGCCACCTGGCTTGGCCTTGCTCATCCTTACCTGTGGTGTCTCAAAGACCTCCTCCAGATGGATAATGTGTGCATGGTTGACTCGCTTTAGGATGCTCACTTCCCTTTCCAGCAGCTTCACCCCAGACCTTCCAGCCTGCATCGACAAACATGACACGAGATAGCACCGTGAGCCAAGCGCTTCAAAAAATGAACCTCCATCCATCATTTTAAACAGCAGCATGAAACATAATTACAACAAACTTACCTTCTCTTTGTTCACCTTCTTAATAGCCCACTTCTTCTGCGTCTCAAAATGAGTGGCTTCAAAGACGACCCCAAAGCTACCTTGACCTAATTTCCTCCCAAAGGAGTAGATTTGCTGTGGGATCCAAATGAAAAGGGCAGCATTAGGTCAAGTATTACACATCTCCCTTTCCACCCTTTTAACAGTAAACAACCTTCCATCGCTCCCTTAATGGGGACACAATGAGGGCGGTGGGGGCGGGGCAAGGGAGGGGAAGTTGTTTTTCAGCCTCCCCACACTCCATTAAGTCGAGACCTGAATCCTTAAAGTGGAACTTAATTTTCAAGTTTGCCAGTCTCTGGAGTTTGAGAGAATATAGTATTTCTAATCAAGTTACAAATGATTAAGTTGCTGCCGCAGTTCATTCAATCTCAGGTCTAATTAACTTGATCATTATCTCGACGCATGCAAGGCTGAGCACTGCCTGCTGCGGATTTGGCAAAGACAGCAGTCAGAAGCCTCCAGAGAGGAGGAGGCCAATCAAAAGCACAAAGAGGTGCAATTTGCCTCCAGGCCTTTGGGGGAGCTCTGACAAGAGGAGAGGGGTATAAGGTCACAATGTGGAGATGGCTATGAATGCACTACATGTCATAACAGGCCAGAAGTTAAGAGTTACCCATTGAAGTTGATATGTGGGACATTCTGCACTTGGCTTGCTGAAAGCAAGGAAAACAGATTCTAGCTCAGGACAGACAGTTCAAGGTGTTATGAAGGCATCACAGACGCTCAGCTGGTACCTGAATGTCGGCCTCATCCTCTATGCGAGTGTGTGCCACCTTTTTCTCAGCGCTGTTTACGCGGGTCCACTGGGAGGCCATTTTCTTAGCAGCTCCGGAAGCATTCGCCTGAGTCATCTGAAAGTGAGTCACAGTCTTTAGTGACCTGAACACTTCGAAGTCTAAATCTCCTTTATAGCCACCTTTTTGAAGTGGACTGGACTGGAGTTCATCCTTTTTCTTATTCTACTTTCCCTTTCTTTGTCTTTCTCATTTTACTTTAATATAATAATTACTTTTCATTATGTAATCTGATTTATGAAGGGGTTTTTTTTTACACTTGTCAAGATGCTAAACAAATTAAGTTTAAAAGGAGTTTAGGTTCGCTTAATTTAAAATGAAATATGATCATTACAAATGAAATTCTTGGAATAGCCTCTAATATAATTTGATGAAATATTAAGAGAGGAATATTATTTAAAAGTAGTACATGTGGACTGCTGCACGGCTCTGTGCTGTGAGGCTCGTAGCAGTGTGTCAGCTGGGGAAATGTGTTTTTTTCCGTAATAGCAGAGCCGTACAAACCACAGTTTCAAAAATGTGACAGCAAGTAAAATACAAATAAAAACAGAAAGCAGTGATTTGAAAATCCACTTTGGCCTGTATTTAAACAACACAAAGACGAGATACTTAATGTTTTACCTTTTTTGAAAATATATGCTGCGTGTTTCAAAAAAAGGCAGTTTAAGACTAGGATGTTGTGAAATACCCAAAAAACCACCTTAAACAAGTGACGCAGTCGTGCTTGGCTATAAGAAAAGCATCCAGGAAAAGCCTACTGCTTTATGAACAAGGGTGGGTCGAGGCTCCTACTTTGCCAAAAAGTGCATCAGCGAATAATCCAACAACGGTGTTCCTCAATGAAAATCAAAAAAGACTGCAAGCATGTTTGGTATTTAACCTTCTATGGTCCATAATATCATGAAAAGATTCAGGAAATCTGGAGAAATCTCTGTACTGAAGGCCAAAAACGGCGACTAAACCGTGACTTTCGATCCCTCAGCATTAAAAACTAGCATGCAACTCTGATGGATATCACCACATGGGCTCCGGAATACTTTGACAAACTAATGTACAGAAACGCCACCGACTTCTCTGGTCTCGAGCTTGTCTGAAATGGATTAACACTTAGTGTACTGTGGTCTGACGAGTCACCCTCTCATGCTGTTAATGGAAATAATGGTTGTGTTTTACAAGCCAAAGAAGAAATAGACTATCCAGATTGTTACCAGGGTAAAGTTCAAAAGTCAGTGTGATGGTGGCGAATGGCACGGATAACGAAGAAAAATGTTTTGCCTTTTAAATGACTTCTTTTTCAGATATCTCCATGCAATGACAACACCCTGCCACACTCTGCATATGTTAAAACAGTGTGGCTGTGTTATATGTAAGCAGTAGAGCACAGAGGAGTGTGTTATCGAGAAATAACATCACGGCTGTGATTTGGTCCCGTGATGTTATTGGCGATAACACACTCCTCGAGTGTTCTACTGCTTTAATACAACAGTTAAATAAATACAGTAATAAATTAATAAACTGGGCCGTGAACGCGGCGTTTAATATGCTTTAATGTTCGCAGTTCCTTCACCAAATTATAGTTCCTTAACGAGCAGCTTGTTGCTGCGTCAGAGTAACGAGCTCCGCCCACTCGCTGCACAGCCGGCAGTTCGTTCTCCAGCTCCTCACACTAAATTCCCAAACTGTCATCACCACTGAGCAGCTTTTCAGTCGGCAGCTGTGACAGAAGAACAGCTGAACAACCTGGAATCAGCCAGAAATGAACCCAACACCATTCGCCAAACTAAATGGGCTGTAAGATGCTTTACAGACTGGCTGGAACAAAACAACACTAATACTGATCTGGTAAAAACTGACAAAACTGAGCTGAACTTGATATTGTGGCAGTTTTATGGCTCAGTCTGATTTGGTCAGACTCTGAAGATCAGACTACACGTTTGACGAATGGTCTTGGGTTCATTTCTGGCTGATTCCAGGTTGTTTAGCTGTTCTTCTGTCTCAGCTGCCGACTGAAAAGCTGCTCAGTGGTGATGACAGTTTGGGAATTTAGTGTCGTCTCATCTTCAGAGTCTGACCAAATCGGCTGTCGGTCAAATGTGATCTTAAAAGTGTCCATTTTCTGTTTGTGGCAAAGTAAGAAGTAAAAACGTTCAAATGTCTTGAGCGTCTCCTACAGCTGTCAAAGTCGTTGCTTAGCAACGGCGTCTCAGCGGAGTGATAGTGTTTGTGAGCACAGTTTGAACGCTTCTCAACCAATCAGCTTGCGTGGCCGGAACTAACTGTTGTATAAAACAGCATGGCTAGTATGGCCTGCCTGCAGTCCAGACCTGTCTGAAAACGTGTGGCACAATACGAGTACAAAATAAAATAACGAAGGCCCGGCCAGTTGTGCAGCTGAAAAGGTGGCTTTTAACCTCCATTAATTTGAAAGGTGACATAACATAGTTGTAAACATGCTCGTGTCCCAACTTGAAAATTTGGAAGGAGCTTATATTTACCAAAGAAAAAAAAAAAAGATGTTCACAACAAGTTCACCACAAACACATAACCATGTCCAAACTCAGTCTCTTAGCTCGATTTCACTCCTCCCTCTTTACCCCACAGTCTCCACATTACCAGTTAAGCACAATTTACTCAACTTGAAAAACGTTCTCCGAAGCCAAATTAAATGTAAAGCAATTACAGAGTGATGACTGGGAGGCGGCGGAGTGGATCCACCACACGGGCTCTGATTAATTATTAACGAGGAAGCGGTGTCTTTAACCTCTCCTCTCTCCGCAGCATGATCTAGGCCTGCTGACAGGCCCCCTCATAACCGCGCAGTCTTCCTATTACTGCCCGTCTATCTGCTAATCAAAACGATTGTGACAGGCTCTGGAAAAGCCCAATCAGCTCAATCACGACTCGTTTAAGAGCAACAGAGGCGCGTGATGAGTGTATCAGAGAGCCACGGTCCGGTGTGCCTTGGGCTCGTGGGCCTCGGAACGAAGGAGGAAATGAGATATCGAGGTCAGGTCAGGGATGTGTCTGACCCTCCAGCAGCTCGCCATCACTCCTTAAGCTGCCTGGTGTTGGATCCCAAGCAAGAGCCAAGAGAAGGGTGTAGGCTTTCAGCTAATGAAGAACGGCTGAAGATAAGCAGGTCAAAGTGTGGTCAGAAAGTGTGTGATGTTTTTAAATGGCCTGGAACAAAAATACGTTATACACGGCACAAGAACAGGGGAATTTCTTTGGCATTCATTAACAGAAATCAGTAAATGAGTCAGTGTGGCACAGGTATTAACAGACGAGGCAGAAGCTGCAAAATAACTCTAACTCTGACATTCACTTTCAACATATCGACGTCTGAATGTGTTAGAACTATGCTTCGCGTAAACGACATAAAAGCCACATTTCAAATGGCACGGCGAGGGCTGAGTAATAGCGCAGCCTGACAGCACTCCAGCTGTGCTGAAATGCTGGATATGCCGCCGTATCCCATACATAGTGTTGCTGGTGCTGTCACCTCAGGAGGTGCCATTAGGCTAAGTGGAATGAAAGGATGTATGCTCACCGAGAGGCTGCGGTCTGCTTGAAGGCCATGTCAATTAACGTTACCCCCAGCACTTTAAACCTGCACAAACATACAAATACAGAGACATAAACACAGTGTATTTGAGATTTAAGGCCACAATCATACACCTCAGGAGTATCCTACCAGGCCAACATAACAACGTCATCACAGTAAACAGTTTCACAGACCGAAGGTGACTGCAACATCAAGACAAACTCGTACCAGAGTAGAAATTCACCTAATCAGGCAAGCAGATAACAGGCATCACATGATAATTGTCACAGAGATAAATGTTAGTTGCCTCAAAGCGCACCTTCTACCAGCTAGGAACCATGTGTTTCCTCCCATGTCCCCCAGATCCCTGTAAGCACTCAGCAGAAAGTAATTATGGCAGATAGGATGTCAGCAATCGAACCCCTGCCCGCCACCCCCCCTACATTTTTCATTCCTCGTCCATAACTGTCAGAGCCCCATTAGCGTTTTATTTACCGATTGTTTGCGGACGGAAGCGCACAACGTTCCTCTTTGCCTGCGAGAGAGATGCTGTGCCTCTGGCTCCAGCGCAAATTAAATGTGACAGCGGTATGATGCCTGGACACACAAAGATAATACAGGACCAGGATAGAGTTCTCTCCTCCACTCTCCCTTTTTTGCCCTCCCTTTTCTACCTCTTCATTACCCTCCTCTCTCTCTCTCGACTGAGTCTCTCTTAGTGAAATATCAGAACAGTGACATGAGATTGACTTATTAATAAAGATTAAATTAGGCCTAAAGATAATGGGGCAAGCCTTACGTATTGGCCACATGAGAGTTCCTGTTCTATTAGGATTTTCCTTTTTTTGATTGCTGTATGTTAAATGTAAAGGTTCTGATTAAAATAGTCTGACTGATTTTTAATATCTCTCTTTACAGGGGCAAATCCGGCAAAACGAGTTATTTATATTCTGAGAGTACACAGATCTTTTTCCCTACCTAAATATTTCATCCTCTTCATCTACAGCCTAATTATTTATTGACAGCTGGCTTTGATGACAAATGATAAACTTCACAGTCCTAATGAAGCTTGGAATTACATTACTTAGTGACAGAGCGCTCTGCATGTCTAGACTGCGAACGCTATTGGATTCCTTTTAACGCTTTATCTAAACATTTCACCTCCGAGTCCAGATGATTCTGGAAGGCTTAAAGGCACCTTTTTCAGAGCAGCAGTGGCAGCCGTACAGTTGGAGACCTTCAGAGGTTTCACGGAGAGAGCTCTGAATGCGAGAACCATCAGTCAGCAGCACAGAAAAGCATTTTACGGCTCTAAATGGTTTGCGTTTTTATTGTTTGGACACAGCAGAGTTCCTATTATGTCTGACAGGTTAAAGGTATTATCTTGAGCAGTTAATGGAACAGTCAATTCCCTATGGCCTATAATTTGCTGACTCTAGGACTCGTGACAAAAAACTGTGAATTGCATTTGCACTACAGCTCGTCTTGCACTAGCTGCACCATACATTTCATAGCAATGCGCACCCTTCAGTGTTTTGTGTTCTACGTTATTATTCCACAGTAGTGTTTTGTCTTGTATGTAAGGTTGCATGATCACTGTCCTGTTCCGGTTGCACCATCCTGCAAAATCACAACATAGAAAGTTATTGTCACTCCATGTCAAATGTACCATTTACTTTCATCTGAATTTTAAAAGCATCAAAAAATGGGAAGATGGGCTTACAGAGACAATTACTTTCCCATAGCTGCTTATGGATTAAATGACCATTTGCAAAATAATGACTGAGAGGCATCTCTGCATCTCTAAGGCTGTAATGATCATGAAATTTTAGCTGATGATTAACTGTTATATTAATAATTGTGATTAATGATTCAACTGCAGTTTTTGTTCATTATTTGCATAATTTAAAAAGTAGCCAAACTGGCCTTTTTTTGCCATTTTGCTTCCTAGTTATGTTTACTAGGCAGCTAACTTTGGTAGTACTGTCACATTTTTACACTGCGCTGTTGGGCATTAAAACACACTCTCGTAAAAATGTCTCTGTTACATGAATCATGCGCAGTCAGGCACAGCTTATAATGTTTTCTTTAAAGTGAAATATAAGAAAAGAAGACTTCTGTTCAGATGTATGATGCAAACTTTAGAATTAGCCACATAATTAATAAATAAAGGAACATTACTTGTGCTGCCCTCTAAACAGCCATACAGCTGGAGACATTCAAACAAGTTAGAGCACCAAGTTAAATGTTGGAATTTTTTTTTTTTGTGTCTCAATTAATGCCTCCTGTGCTTTATTTACATTTATTTGTCTCAACCCACCACATTCAATTCCCATCTTGTTATGTACTATACCAGAAAATGATTGCAGTCAGATTAAATTGCGATTAGGCAATTAGGTAATACAACCCCATTTCCAAAAAAGTTGGGACGCCATGCAAAATGTAAATAAGAACAAATGCAATGACGTGCAGATCATTTAAACCCTATATTTCTTCGAAAATAGTACAAAGACAACAAATCAAATGTTGAAACCGAGAAATGTTATTGTTTTTTGACAAATATATGCTCATTATGAATTTGATGCCAACAACATGTTCCAAAAAAGTTGGGACAGGAGCAACAAAAGGCTGGTGAAGTCAAATAGTGCAACAATTCAAGAATAACCTTTCTCAACATAAAACAGCAACAGCATCATCTACAGTACAGAATATCATTAAAAGATTCAGAGAATCTGGAGAAATCTCTGTATGCAAGGGACAAGGCCAAAAACCAGTGCATATGAACAGCATCCAGAAATGCTGCCACCTTCTCTGGGCCCGAGCTCAATTAAAATGGACTGAGGGGAAGTGGAAAAGTGTCCTGTGTTCTGACGAATCAACATTTGAAATTCTTTTTGGAAATCATGGACACTGTGTCCTCCAGGGCTAAAGACCACTCAGCTTGTTATCAGTGCACAGTTCAAAAGCCAGTATTCATGATGGTGTAGGGGGCATTAGTGCACATGGCATGGGTGATGTGCACATCTGTGAAGGCACCATTAATGCTGAATGATATATACATTTTGGCAACATGTGCTGCCATCCAGACGACGTCTTTTTCAGGGAAGGCCTTGATTATTTCAGCAAGACAATGTAAAACCACATTCTGCATGTATTACAGCAGCATTGCTCCGTATTAAGAGTCCAGGCGCTAAACTGCAGCCAGACCTGTCACCACTGAAAACATTTGGCACATTATAAAATGAAAAATATGACAAATGAGACCCCAAAGTGATCAGCAGCTGAAATCCTGTATCAAACAAGAACAGGAAAACATTTCACTTTCAAAACTACAGCAGTGTCTCCTCAGTTCCCAAACGCTTACAGAGTGTTGTATAAAGAAGAGGTGATGAAACACAGTGGTAAACAGGCCCCCGTCCCAACTTTTTTGGAACGTGTTGTTGGCATCAAATTTAAAATAGGCATATATTTTTTAAAGTTGGTCACCCATGCCATGTGCACTAATGCCCCCCTAAACCATCATGAATACTGGTTTTTGAACTGTGCACTGATAACAAGCTGAGTGGTCTTTAGCCCAGAGGACACAGCGTCCATGATTTCCAAAAAGAATTTTAAATTTTTATTTGTCAGACCACAGGACACTTTTCCACTTCCCCTCAGTCCATTTTAAATGAGCTCAGGCCCAGAGAAGGTGGCAGCATTTCTGGATCCTGTTCATATATGGTTTCTTCTTTGTGTTTTAGAGTTTTAACTTGCATTTGTGGAGTGATGAACTGTTTTCACAGACAGTGTTTTTCAGAAGTGTTTCTGAGCCCATGCAGTGATTTCCTCTACAGAATCATGTCTGTTTTTAATGCAGTGCTGTCTGAGGGCCCAAAGATCACGGCCAGCAAATACTGGTTTTTGGCCTTGTCCCTTACATACAGAGATTTTTCTTTTCATGATCTTTTGTACCGTAGACGATGAAAAGCAAAAGTTCTTTGCTGTTTTACACTGAGAAACGTTATTCTTGAATTGTTGCACTATTTGATGGTGCAGTCTTTCACAGAGTGGTGAACCCCTCCTCATCTTTACTTCTGAAAGACTCCGCCTCTCTGAGATGCTCTTTTATACCCAATCATGTTACTGACCTGTTGCCAATCAACCACCAGGTGTTTTTTTTTTTTTTTACATTACACAACTTTACCAGGCTTTTGTTGCCCCGTCCCAACTTTTTTGGAACATGTTGTCTGCATCAAATTCAAAATGGGCAAATATTTTTCAAAAACAATTAAATTTCTCAGCTTCAACATTTGATCTGTTGTCTTTGCACTATTTTCAATCAAATGCAGGGTTTAAATGATTTGCACATCATTGCATTTTGTTTTTTTATTTACATTTTGCACAGCTTCACAACTTTTTTGGAAATGGGGTTGTACATTTAAGTATACTGACCCAAAAAAAACACTTTTTATGTCGGCAAAACTGCAGATTTTGCCTTTAATACAGACGTCTGTAGCAATTATGTAAGTGCTTGTGCAACATTACATTCAGTGAAAGGCTCTAAAGGGTTCCAATCCGAATCCTCACCCAAACGAAGGAGCTGCAAACCTGTGTCAGCTTTTCATCACATCTTACCCGCTGTGCTCGGACAGAGCTGCTATAACCGTTTTTTTGGTTAAATAAAGTGATTTTGGACTTGTGAGGTTGAACCTGAAGCTCTTCACCACTGCATCACTACCACAGCTCATACCACAGCTTTCAGAACTGTTATTATCACTGGTACAATGTTCAAAATGCAGAAATCATTTAAATGAGTCTTATTAAAATTTTTCCAGTTTGTGTGGGTTCATCAGCAGGCTCATGTTGATGTTTCTAACAATGTAATTTACGACACCTTAAATTTGTTTGCATTGCTGTAGGATTTCGCATTATTTGCCTCATTAAGCAGGTGGCAAGTAAAGTCCTCTCGGAGAGTTCAAATAAACGCAGTCTATTCTCCAGTCATTTATACACGTCTGAAGTCTGATCAGGGTGTGGAGGCTGTAGAACCGACCGAGAGGAGATCAAGTTGCTCAACAGAAGTTGCACTGAGGACCATTCTACACTAGAAGTTGCTAAGAGACCAGAGCGGACATATTCAGAAACACAACATAGTTCAAGAACATCTCTCTCCCAACATGACTTCTTCCCATTCACACCAACCTCCACGCAGGTTTCAAAAGAAGGTCATTCAACAAAAACTTCTCTCCTTCCTACAACAGCCATGCAACTGTGTTTTATTATACAGCCTTTGTATGCCAGTCTGCACAGGCCGAAAAGACACTAAAGTGGGCCTGTAGTGGTCAAACTGATACGCTGAGATTTAATTAGATGTGATATCGGATCTGTTAACTAACCAAGTAAACGACATCGCTTATCAGACGTGCTGAATGTTGGGCTATACAAACACTAAACGTGTTATTTACTAGAATGTCGTCTTAATCTGTCCACAGCATCTAACGTACTCCATATGACATGAAACTGGGGCAGCGCAGTGAATCCGAACCGAGAAAGGCAACGTTGCAATGGCAACCGATATTCAGCAGCTTGACGCCAATAATTATTTAAATCTCACAGAAGTAGCAATTAACTCCCCCGTGACCTGCTCCAGCTAAATATAATTATCTGGCATAGAACCCGCATAGTAATAGGTGTCTTAATGCTCAGTGATGTTTCAAAACAGCCAGTATGCGGTGGGCTGAAGTGGCCAGCTAACTAACTCGGGAACATTAATTATAGGAAATCTGAATTATTCCATTTTAGGTTTGCAGTCCACACTGAATACACTGAACGTGGTGCTATTGACTGGAAGTCCAACTAATGCTGCTTTCTTTCTTTTTTTTCTCCCAGAAGCAAAGGAGGTTGGCTGTGCAACGTTAAGGCTGTATTAATTGCCATCCTCAGCAGGACGGTAGGTAATTCAGGTCTGTTTGGGATCAGCGTGATACGACGGCGTTTTAGGGCCACTGCTAAAAAAATAAAAATAGTAGAGTTCGAGAAAAAAGTCGTAATATTTCAGAAATACCAGGAAAGGTCACAATATTGTGGCCAAAGGCTTTGCGAAGGGAAGCAGCCCCTCCTGGTGTTAAATGAGGGGCGGTGAGTTGGTGGAGTTAGACTTTCATATCGATTCACCCATAAAGAAACACTCAGTCTCCCTGTCTCTCCTGCACATCAGCACCAGCCTGTTATTAGTATAAGAACCGGCTGAAACGGCTGAGCAGGAAACTGAGTTTACCTAGAATAAAGAGCCAGACGGACTCGGAGGAAACTGTCTGTCTGTGTTGTTGAAGGAGAATCTCAGGCAGGGTCGTCTACACGGCTGTCGGGGCTCCATCTCCCCCCATTCAGAGAGGACATGAAGTTTCACAGACAGTGAGAACGATGATCAAAATTGGAGCTCAGCCCTTAACCCAGTCCCCTCTGTCAGCTGGTTCTGAGACTAACTAACCCACTGACCCCTAACACACAGTAGCCTCGGTCCAGCACTGCCAAATTATCAGACACAGTAAAAACACCTATCTGGAACATTGGGACAGCGAAACCAGAACTCAGTCTAAATTACAGAACTATCGGGCCCTAAACAGAGTCTGGACTGGCAGAGTGTCTCTTCACCATCAGAGACCCACAGGAGAGACAGATCCTGACCAAGTACAGGCTCAGTGACCACAGTCTGGCCATAGAAACGGGCAGAGAGAAGACTGTGCGGTCACTGTGAGAGCGGTGAGGTCGAGACAGAGCTGCACTTCCTCCTTCAGTGTGAAAAATTCAAATTTGCACGAAAAAATTTCATAATAAAATTAAAAAACATTCTCCCAAATTTTGAAATTCTAACAGAATCTGAAAAACTACCAGTCGTCCTTGGAGAAGGCGGCACAGCGTCTCTCGCTGCGAAATAGGTGGCAGCTTGTCACGGCCTGAGGGACAGTAACACACCCCACACCCCCACCTCCCTGACCCCCCAAACCCTTCACTGTATATAGGTTAAATACACCGATTGTAATTATTTTTATTATATAAGTTGTCTTATTTTATTTACTGTATTTATTAATTTACTTTACCAAGCTTTACAACATTTATTATATTGTCTTATTTTATTTATTTAGTTCATTTATTTTAACATTGTTGCTGTTATTTCAATGACCATTACCATTGTTAATATTAATTACAGTACAGCAACCGAGACCCCCACGCGTTATGGCAGCCCCCCACAGTTAGACTACTTTATCCTCCAAATATTACGACTTTCTTCTCGAAGTCCGCTGTTTTTATTTTTATTATCAGAGGCCCTAAACGCCGCCGTGGAGTGAAACGCTTTGGCCTTTATCAGATGAAGCACAGCTGAGCTGGGTTTGGCTGCGCACGGCTCTACTCAACACCAGCTTCAGCGGCCCGGCAGCAGGTTAACTCGGTTCTCTGTGAAATCAGAGTGAAGCCCATTTAAAAAGCGTTCCTTCGCCTTTAGGAGCCAATCAGACAGCCTTTTCACTAACCCAGACCTCTCTAAAGCTAGCGTAAGAGTTCTGTATTCCGTACAGTATTTCGGCATTTTTCGCGTTTTAGTAGTTATTGCGGAAATACCCGAAGTCATACACGATTTAATGATTGGTTGGACTCTGCAAAATCTGCCTAGCAACCAATAAGCACTTTGATTGGCCACATTTGGACCAATACTTTTAAAGAAATAAGAAAAAAGCGTCATCTGTGTCGGTGTGCAGTCAGTACTCCCTACACCAGCTTCCCCAGAGGGAGCGGTTTTCCCTGCAGTTTATTAAAAGTTTTATGAAATCTAATTGCATAAAAATAGACATTAACTGATTATACTGATTATAAAAGTGAATTAATATAAACAATGTGTGCAGTGAATGAGGCTACCATGGAAAGAAGCCCAGTAAAGTGAGGCAGTGCTGTGAAGCTGCGCAGCTGAAAGGAGTCTGCTTAGATTAACAGCTCAGTACTGAACACGCTGTGTTTCATGGTGATGGTCCATTGTTTAAGTGTTAAATGTGATATTTAAACGTGCTAAAACACATTTTAACCGGCCGTGAAAGTTTCCCCCACCCCACTCACATTCGCATCCCTGGGTTTCCCCACTCGCCATGTTCGGGTCACGCCGGGGGTCGGTCACTATCTGCATAGATTTGACGTCCAAACCCAGCTTAGATGGTCTTTCCAACCGATTTGACGGAAAAAGGGATTTCTGACAATGTCTCAGCTGCATCTTTGACAAATGTCAAGAAAGTGTTTTTTATTACACAGACAGAAATATGTGCCAGTGTACGGAACACGGTGCTCTTACGTTACCCAGGTTAGCCGGCCGGGTCTGCCGTCGAGAAAGGGAGATTAAAGTTGAGTCGCGACGCTAAAACTTCGGCGAGGGTCGCCTTGGCGCGCCGTTAGTCGCGGCTCTCCGGTAAAGAGGAGAGTAGACCGTTCTACCTGGTTCTTAAGCAGCCGGTTGGGAGTTTAGACGCCGTCTTAGTTTTAACTTGTTGAAAATCAGCCCGCTAGCTTAGCTTAGCCACACTGCCGCTCCAGCGTGTGTTGCCATGGCAACCGTCTTAGCGCTAACCAGGCTAACTTAGCTGGTCCAAAATATCCACAGCAGAAGATTTGTTACACGACAAAGTTCTCCTTTAAACAAGCCGTATACTCACCTCCCGTAGCGGCTGTGCGGCTGAGTCCCTCGAGTAAAGCCGTCTCTGCTCATTGAAAAACCCGCCGCGCCGAGTTTCACTCAGTCCGGCGAGACTCTGAAGTTTGTCTCCCTCAAGGCGAGAAGCTCCAGCTGCGGCGCTGACTGAGGAACGAGAGCGCCCCCCACAGGCCAGCGGCCAACTGTCGAAAGTCCCCACAGCTCCATCTTTAACCCTTAACAACCCAGCGGTGACGAAAGCACACAGACCAGGTACTGGAGTTAAAGTAGAGACACCCAAGGTACAATATTACTCCAGTAAAAGTAGAAGTTCCTCCCTTTAGACCTCCACTTGAGGAAAAGTACAGAAGTATTTGCCTTCAAATGTACTTAAGTATCAAAAGTAGAAGTACTAAAAGATTAATTATGGCTCTGATGTCCTATTATCATTTTTTGTAACAAGACTCGCTTCATTAACTCATTTTGAGGTGAAAATACTCCAGTGTCTCTCTTGGTAAACCAGTCTTTTAATAGAGTCATTAATTAGTGACGCTGTTGTCTATTAAAATTATCATCAGCACAAAACACTGAAGGAAACAGTTTTAAGTAGAACTGAGTGGCTCTGAAATCACTTTTTACAAACAAACAAAGTTTCAGTTTAAGATTTATTTACAAGTTTAAGTTTGAATAAAAACTTTAAACTCAGATTCACAAATGAGTTTCCTTTACTAAACTGCATCTGTAGGTCTCTGTTCATAAACATAAACTAGCCAAAACTAATTTACTATAAAATGAAATGTGTTTGTTTAAATTCAGAAAAAGACACGTCAGTCACGACTGCATATGAGTACATATTTCTATATTGTGGTCTGTTTACACAAAGTTAGGTTAGTTCATCATTTATGTTGAATAGACTCTCCCAAAATTTTACGCTGCTGCCCTGATGTTGATGCTGCACTGGGTCGGTATGACCAACAGGTCAAAACAAGCTCAAAACAAAGTGACCGCTGTGCCCTGATTGGTGTTCTTGCTTTGTGCTTCTTTCATTTTGACATGTTACGTTTTTATACACACATAAACCAAAAGGAACGACAGATTTCTCATAATGTAGCGGAGTAAAAAGTGAGATATCTGACTTTGAAATGTAGTGGAGTGAAAGAAAAAAGTCACCAAAAATGGAAAAACTTCAGTAAAGTACAGATACACAAAAAACTACTTAAGTACAGAAATGAATTACATTTACTTTGTTACTGTCCACCACTGTAAAAACATTAAAAATTTCATTACTCATAATTTGAACAAAACTATTTTACAAAAACTAACGTTAGTACAATAAGACTGACCTTATAAAGGGTTTGTTAATGGTTCAAAATGAACTTAGTTTATTAATGGTTATTAATCAGGTCATAAACACCTTATAAATCATTAACAAGCTGTTATTACACATAAATAAAAAGGGCAGTGACCTTGCCGAATAGTGAGCCCACATTGATCTATAATGTTCTGTATCTATAAGTCCAGAATGTTGTTTACTGACCTTCATTTGTCTCCATCAGTCATTATTAAACCTGGCAGCTTCATTATTGTTCATATTCATATCCGTAAGATAGAACAGCTCACTGTTGCCCTTTTTATTTATGTGTTATAACTGCTTTGTAAAGTGGTACCGAATTTGTCTTTGGTGGGCTTCACTTGGTGTTTGTGCCCCCAGTGCGCTCGCTGTAGTGAATGTTCATTGGTATTTGTCTCCATCTGGTGGAGGCCCACAGCACTACAGGATGTAGCTGAATTTCTGTGAATTACATCAAAGTACAAGAATCCTTGATATGCTAACCCACAAAAAATGTAGTTCCATGACCACAGGACAGTTTTTCCCATCAATATGCTTGTTTTCATTGCAAATATAGGCCAAATTGGGGATACGGAGAAAACGCAACACCACAATACTTCAAGACATTTTCACAACACACTGTTTACTGAGATTTTCTGCCTGTTCCAAGTTATCAAAGCACAAGGAGTGTCACATTTTAAAAATACTGTCAAAAACTGTTTAAAAAGTCAGCTTTTCATTCCACCGACTTTTCTGCATAGTTAATCATTTACATAGAAACAGTCATTCAAGTGTTTTGATGTGAAAGTGGTTCATTGTAGAAAAGCTGACCGACTCAGATTTCTTTACTGTTGTGGTGATAGGAACCCAGGGTGACAAAACAGATATAGCCATTTTATTTTCCACAGTTTCTAAAATGATCAGTGTAGCAACACGAGTACTTTTATAGTGGTAAAAATTCTATTTTGCCTTTTCAACAGAAATCTTATATGAAAACTGTTATAAAACAATGCCATAGCCATCAAGTTTTATATCCTTAACTGTTTTGTGTGATCACTTTCTGTAAGGTAGAGTTTACAGGGATTAAGTACTGTGGACGTCTGGTTCCTTTCACTACTACTGTCAACAATTCTGTAACTGTCTCTGCAACACAGCATCTCCCATCAAACTACTCTGAATGACTTTCATTACATCTTTATTTAATTATGGAGAAATTTAGAAAAATGTGGTTCAGAATTCCTCTTTAAGTATAAGATATTCATTTTTCAGCATCAGAAAAAAAACAGAAAAGATATCATGTCATCTTTTCACTGTTTAATGTGTCCACAGCTTCCATTTTTGGGAGACTTTCAGTTTTTCAAAGAAATCTGCAGGAATACTCCAAAGTTCAGTCTTAGAAGTTGGTTACATTTACTGCTTCTCACGATTCGAGTGATCCCAAACACATTCAATAATGTTGAGGTCTGGACTCTGGGCTGGTCAGTTCATGGTTCTAAGACCACCAGAGGCTTTTTTGCTTGCTTTGCAGATTTTCTCAGGGAGGCTTGTTGACGGCTACACATCCTCTCAGACCCACAGTTGTCCTCTCACAGTGGAAGGATGGACAGTAACACCCGTGAGTTGTTTACAGATCTGAAGCAGCTTGATTTTCTCCAAAAATGAAAGGTTTCAGTTCTGTTTATTTGTTGTTCGGAGCCCCGTTTTCTCTGTATTTTTGTAGTTTTGGTAACTCGTCGTAACTGATTACTTTTCCTTTAACTTTTCTTTTTCCTTCCTTAAACAAGTAAATTATCTTATCTAATCTTTTCAGAAACATCTCACGAGAAACAAATAACTTGTAATTTATGGCAGGTTTGCCTTAAGGTAATAAATGAAGGTTGACTTTTGCACAGTATACATACCTGTGTATGTAGGTTGTGTGTGTGTTTGAGAGAGAGAGAGAGAGAGAGAGAGAGAGAGAGCAATGAAAACTGGTATTTATTTTTGTTAACATGTGACTCAATTTTACAAGACAGGAGATAAAATATAACAAGATGACTCGCTTTTATTCAGAGAACAGGCTGAGCAGAATTTCAGAACCCATGCGATACAACTAAGGAGCGAAACAACAGTAAATCTCCACACCACAGTGTTCCAAACCCACACAGTCTCAAGGTCGACCCGAGTTTCTGCCCCGCACTAAAGATAACAATCTCCAGATGAGGGGCAGCATTGCATGCAAATTGTCATTAAAGCTCTTTATATACTTAAAGCATCTTGGTCTTAATTACTACAGTGCTGGCATCCACTGACCTCACTGTGCTGTGGATTATAAAGATTAACTTCAAAGTGAATCAGTAAATTGGGCTTTATCAGTCAAGAAAAATAGACCATCAACTGTAGTTGTGCCATCCAGCTCCAGGCAGTGGACCAACAGTTTCAAGGATCAAAAAAAAATAAAAAAAAATAAAATGGGTTTACCAACAGTGCTCCTTTAATGCTTTAAATAATGCTTTTAAATACAATGATGCTGTATCAAAAACATCGAGCGCGATCATTCATCATTCCTCAACAATGAATGCCGAAACTGACAGCCTTTGAATAACGAGCGTCAATACTGACCATGGAACGCTCTGCTGCAGGTATAAGTATCTATATGTCATTCACTTATTACACGCATTCCATTTCAGCTACATAAAGAAAGGCTCAAGCCCACTTTTGTTCTTTCTCCAGAGAAAAGTCATTTTATCCATTGTAGAAACACAAAATGAGAACCAGTCAACACAAGAATGCCACAGCTGAAATGCGAGATTTATTTGAAGTCGTATGCCATAAGCTGTTGTTGGGGAGGCAATTTGCGCATAATTCTCACCTCATTACTCCAGCCAGAAAGATGAAATTTGCTCAGACGTTGTTGTTGCATTCCTTGATGCAAACCCAGACCCTTAACCATAGAGGGCTTTCAGAGAGAGAGAGAGAGAGCAAAATATACACACGGCACTTTGAAGTGAAGAGGAAAAACCTCCAGCTTTTGTAAACATTCCCCATCTTCGGTAATGATATTTGAAATCTGATTGAAGTATATACATGCAGCAGATGAAAAGGGTTTCAGAGGAAGATTTGGTTACCTGGAGCTCTCAGCTTTTCCGACTTCGCTAAAAGCACGAGGGCATGGAAGTGATTTCACATATGAAAGCAACGAGTGTGGATATCATTTAAGTTCATTGTTCTCAAGACAATGTAACTTTTGGACACATTAGCCGTGTCATTGATTTAACGTCATTAGACATATTGATGAGTAATGCTCATGGGAATTACACTACACCGATCAGGCATGACATTCTGACCACCTCCTCGTTTCTACGCTCATTGTCCAGTTTATCAGCTCCACTTACTATATAGGTGCACTTTGTAGTTCTACAGTTACAGACTGTAGTCCATCTGTTTCTCTGATACTTTGTTAGCCCCCTTTTACCCTGTTCTTCAGTGGTCAGGACCCCCATGGACCCTCACAGAGCAGGTACTATTTGGGTGGTGGGTCATTCTCAGCACTGCAGTAACACTGATGTGGTGGTGGTGTATTGGTGTGTGTTGTGCTGGTGCGAGTGGATCAGACACAGCAGTGCTGCTGGAGTTTTTAAATACTTTGTCCACTCACTGTCCACTCTGTTAGACACTCCTACCTTGTCAGTCCACCTTGTAGATGTATAGTCAGAGACGATAGCTCATCTGCTGCTGCGCAGTTTGTGTTGGTCATCCTCTAGTCCTTCATCAGTGGTCGCAGGACGCTGCCCACAGGACGCTGTTGGCTGGATGTTTTTGGTTGGTGGACTATTCTCAGTCCAGCAGTGACACTGAGGTGTTTAAAAACTCCAGCAGCACTGCTGTGTCTGATCCACTCGTACCAGCACAACACACACTAACACACCACCACCACGTCAGTGTTACGGCAGTGCTGAGAATGACCCACCACACAAATAGTACCTGCTCTGTGAGGGTCCATGGGGGTCCTGACCACTGAAGAACAGGGTAAAAGGGGGCTAACAAAGTATGCAGAGAAACAGATGGACTACAGTCTGTAACTGTAGAACTACAAAGTGCACCTATATAGTAAGTGGAGCTGATAAAATGGACAATGAGCGTTGAAACAAGGAGGTGGTCAGAATGTCATGCCTTATCAGTGTATATGGCACGTCTCCCAGGCGGTGACCATTTGCTTGAAATAATTCTCAGTGAGTCAGTTTCTCTCCCTTTAATACATTTCGTAGTAGCAGTCATGCCTATACAGAGTACGCTATTGGCTGCTTTCCTCTAGTAATCAGACTATCTTTGATTACTGTCTGTTGCCATTTTTGCATACAGACACATCCAAAAAGAGATTAGACTCAAGGTAACTTGCCCAAGCTACAATATCGTTCCCAATTCATGTAAGATTGCCCCAATATTTCTTGTGTCCTTTCGTGTCTGTGTTCAGACAGACTTCCTCCGCTTTCCAAAGACATTGTTAATAAGCTTGGCCATGGACTTTGAGCCGCTGTAGCGTCTGCGGTCAGATCTGTACTTCATTTGTTCCATCACGTGACGGATGAGTTTAGTGAAGAGGTTTGCGATGTCCAGGTAGTTCTCAGCAGCGGACACCTCCTGGAAGAGGCACTTGTGCTCCAGGGCTAGAGATCGGCCCTCTTCCTCACTCACCTGCCGACTGTGGCACAGATCCTGCTTATTCCCCACCAGGCAAATGGGTACATCCATCTCACTGTCCAAATATAAACCAATCATATCACATCAGGACTCCACCACAGAACAACAGCCTTCATAAGGAGAAACAGTAGGTGGAACAGTAAACACTCAAAGCTTAAGTTGATCTTAACGGTCTGCTATGCTTCGCCCACCACAGATCACGTTCCACCAGTGTTCAGTATTACACTGAAAGGCATTGTTAAGAAACTAGCCAGCACAGCAAGTATCATACCGCGACCAGTACATAACACACTGAAAGGAAATAGCTATAACTAATCAGAAGCACTCGATCCACAGATAACATTAGAATGAGAGGTACTTTTCTGGGGCTACCAAAGGAGCATCAGAAAGCATGATGTCCTGCTCCAGTGATTGATTGGTTTGGAAAACCAAGTATGGAAGCCATGAGATAGACTTGAGGTGGAAGACAGAGGGGGGGAAAACTCCCACAGAAGGAACCGCGGCTCACCATCTCTTTGTGTGAAGCGTCAGGCCATTATGGTTGTATTTGAGGGAACACATTAGACAGAACTAGGTTCTAGCCACCCATGTGATTTCAATTGCCTTGTTTGAGGACTCTAATAGGATCCAGCTGTCCAGCCTCACACTCTTACTCACCATTGTCTCCAGATGACTTTCAAATGACACAACAACTGAAAGCCCAAACCTTTCTGACTTTTACAGCTCTCTAATAAGGGAGTCGGCTTGAAAAAAATGGAGCTTATTGGATTTAGTTGAGCCCAGTGGACCAATTAGAGTTGTGATTCACTACATCGAGAATAATGGGCACAAAATTTGTCTCATCCTTGACTTTCATCACAGACAACCAAATGCATGTACATCCAGTTAGAGTGTGGCACTTTCTAGTCTGTCTCTTGAGCTCTTGCATCTGCATAGTTCTAAGCAGACAGCCTCCCCTCCTGCCCCACAAACGGTCTTCATTAATTCATTAAAGCTTTGCCCTCCTATTCTGGTCCGCATGAGCTGTCAGGTAAGCAGGGTACGACAGTGACTGTTACTCACCCTTTGCAGGTCTCCCTACGGCTCTCTTTGATTTGGTGCAGGATGTTCTTGGCATTGAGGAAGGTCAAGCGGTCGCTGATGGTGTACACCACCACAAAACCATCAGCCCAGTCCATAGGCTCCTCCAGGATGCATCTGCTCTCTCCACTCTGCCGGGAAGAGAAGGGGCACACGGGGGGGGGCCTTGTCAACAACATCGCGTGTCTCTGAAGACCTGCCTGACTGAATGGAAAACTGGACATCATGGCAGCGCCTGGGTCTGGGTTAATTAACATCGGTCCCTTTAGAGAGCATTGCAGGGCCGGAAAACAAAGGGAGAGCAGCTCCGCACACGTTTGAAGCTTACAGCACCCTTCGGTTCTCTAAATGAGCTAATGTCATTTCAGGATATCTGTTCTGCAGGGCTTTGACCGCATACAAAGACTTGTTGCATCCCCCAAAGAACCCCCCAAACGTTACAAAGCAGGACAGTGGTCATCTCATAATCTGGGCTTTGAGAATCAAAGTCCAGCAATAAGCACTTAAATAAGAGGTCCCAGATGCAGTGGCTATAAGCAGAAAGAAGCTCGGTTTTCAAAGGCAGTGCACTGTATGCGGCGCTCGAAGGGAAAGATCGTAAATCCATTCAGGACATAACATACATTTCCCATATGGAGGCATCCCAGAGAATCCAACCCTATGGCAGTATCTGCACAGCGACACAGTGATCTCAGAAAAGCCGATACTAGCACATAAACACATACCTGTGAGCATGGATCAAAGACTTCCAGGTTCAACTGTCTGCCATCAATGGAGAGCCTTTTATGGTATAAGGAGTCTGAAACGAAGTTGAAAGAAATTCTGAGAGTTACAACATACGCATGTACTGCATAAAATAAAAGATGGACTGTTAAATGTAAACATGGAGCATGGAAGGAAAAGAGGAAGAAGTGCATGCTACAAAAATCTTTGGCATCAATACATACTCAGAATGGGTGGATTAATAGAAGGCAGACATGGAATGGATGGTAATTGTATATTAAAACCTGCCTCTACATGGCGATGTTACAGCTGCTCCTTTTATACGTACGGTATGCATTGAGGATCTTAAAAAAGCAATCTTTATAAAGTGTCTACCTTTTGAAAGTGTGCTTTAAGTCAGCTGCCATTGATTTGTTTCTCATTTCCATTGCATGTAATGGGGAACCTTATTCATAAGTTTTGAACCGCGTTCCCCATGGATAGAACATAAAATAAAACTTAGTGCTGTAAGTTAAAACGGTTGGGGTGATGCCAGAGGCAACAGCACTGCAGTTAAAACAGTCACTGGATTATGTGTGTAACATATGAGTAAGATTCTGGACGTATTGTCACCTCATTAAACGTCAGACAGAAACTGTGCTGCACTTACTTGCATTGGAGGCGTATTCCCCAATGAAGCGCTTGGTCAGGAATCTCACCAGAACCGCTGAAGACAAGAGAAGTGAGATTCTTATTGAAAGCGATCATCTGAAGTAGTGCTGGAAAAAATTGAATTGTACCCTCAGGAGAGGAAAAGGGGGTAAACAGGTCCAGCTTCTCATCAAAGATTTGGCCAGTTGACAGCAAGTGCTGGTGCATATTTGGCACTGAGAAATCAGGTATGTTTGTTTTTGTATATTTTTTTTTCCACTACAAAATCGTGAACACACTGCCTGCTCTATATTAAATATTTGAGCCATGAAGCTGCCCTGGCTCATTCGCTCATTGAAGTCAGGGCTTGAGTTTCCACGCAGACACACTGTGGCAGCCACGTGAACACTGCTTTCTCTGCCCCTGCCAACTAACTTATACTCCACAGCTGTCAGGAATACAACCGTGATGCTGTGTATTTCCCTCCTAAATCCCTCTCAGTCCTACAAAAACATACCAGGCATGTCCCTCTGTCCTCACCTTTATCCCTTGCCTCTTTGATCAGAGCCCAGAGAGAAAAGGGCTCCACCACTACCTCTTAATTTTTCGGTCAGAGGGGACACTGTCTAATTATTTTCCGGTTATTTAATAGTCATCAGCACAGGTATGCAGCCAGAGGGGCTCAGCCTGTCCTTAGTCTGCGGAGAGGAACAAAAAATAATCCCTCATCAGTTTTAGCAATTACTCGCATGTTACAACCATCAATTTTAATTTCCCTTTCGAGTGATTTGAATAACAGTGACCTCGTTCCACCCCTCCCTCCCGTTTCCAGTACACAAAGTGCTTTCACAGTGTGCGCACAGGGCAGACAAAACGTCTCTCTGCATTGAGCAAGCCTGACACACATTACTGTATAGATGCATTGCAGCCGAACAAATGTGTGCAGATACGGTCCGATGCAGCAGATTGTTCACGCAGCTCACTCTGAATTCAAAACTCATGCTAGTGCAAAGGTTAAACTACTAAAAGTTTAGTCATATCCATGAAGAGCAGGAGAGATGGAGAACTCACCTGATTTGCCTGCTCCCTCACTTCCCAGCAGGGCTAGTTTGATGTCATTCATGGCTGAGGAACTGACACTGGAGCTGAGTTGCTGCTGGAGCTTTGTTCTCTGTACTGTCCTATAGAGGAATTCAACTAGTCTGTTGTTCCTACACGGCTCAACTGAAGCTCTATTCAGCAGGGGCGAGGGGAGAAGCCTCTTTCCCTACCCCTCTCTCTCTCTCTCTCTCTCTCTCTCTCTCTCTCTCTCACTCTCTGACTCAGTTACTTACTTGCTTGTACACATCAACGGATTCTGATCTCTCCCCTCTCTCCTCCCACAATGCGGGGAGCTCAAAAGCTGGGTTGCCAGGAGGTCATTCTACCATGGAGCACAAGCAGGATTTCACCTCCACAAGCATTAGAAGCCATTGTTCCACTCAGCAGAGGTTTTCCATGGTGAACTGTCTTAAACTGCTCTGCACAGAAGGCCGGAGCCCGTAAACCACCTCTTCTTCACCTTTATACTGGATCTGTGCAATCGGGAGCCTTTAGTTTGTTTGGTTGTCATGACGTTCCAGTCAAGGATCTATGTTCAACCACTGTGTACTTTCGAGGTGAATAGCTGCCAGAGCATTCCACTCAGACCCACTTTGTTGTCTACAAGACTTTCTCAAACAGTTCCCCGTGTACAGGCCGCAAATGAAAGCGATTCGTCATGTCCCGTTCAGCGCGGATGCAGACTTCGAGACAGTTGTAATGGGTCAGAGCATGGCTGCCCGATACCGTCCAGCACCCAGTGCAGTTAATGCTGAGGCTGTCTCCTGTATCACGGCTCACACACGACCTCAAACTGCAGAGCTTTCCATGCGGCCAAAAGCTTCAGCCGTATTTTGATTGCAGGGATTGCGTTCTTTGAAAGGGGAGCGCAACAATCAGTTTTCCTTCTTTCCACCTCATACAGTTCCAAAAGAATAGGGAGACGTTCAGCCACTAAAACCTCAATTTCATGGGCTGCTTCACTGGTCAGAAAGTATTTTATTACTTTTTTTTACTCTCAGACAGTTTTTCCCCTCCTCTCGACCCTTCAGTCTTTGACGGAGTTCACTTTGTGGTGTCCCATTATTATCCTGTTAGGTTTGATTTCTTTTCTGCCGACTGAGGACTTGCAGGCCTTCTGGAACACAAAGGATCAAATGTGCCCAGCACCGAAAAATATGTGGCACATGTTAGGCTATCTACTGTCTGACCATGGCTACATCTGTTTTGACAGTTTGGAATTTCATAAAGAAAGTGGTAGCAACGAGTTCCACCTCAACAGTCATGCAGAAAGGCAAGAAAGCAGGAGGCGACCAGATCAGGTGCATAATGGAATGTAAAACCGTGATGGATGTATTTTGAACCTATATTAATTATAAACCAAACTCACTCTACAATAATGCTAATTTCTGATACTGTCCTGATGGGATTCTAGTGGTGTGAAGCCAACATCGAACATTTTTTGGCTTTCTAAATTAAACACAGACATTTGAAGCTTCTAAAAGACAGTCCATGTTTTACTTAAAGGTTGTGATGGACATATGAACCTAAATTTGACCTTTTAGCAGTTTCACGGTGAATCTTTCAGTAGAGAGGCTGGCGTAGAGTCTCCTCTATGCCCATTGATTAGGCTGTCGCTTATATTTACAGCACTCGTTGATGTAACTAGGATCTCCAGAAGGCCTAGAGTAACAATTTTGGTCCTGCCTTATGGAAATTAAAATGTGATTGGTTGATTCCTCAATTTGTAAACATGCTGATGGTTAATCTAATGTGTAAGGCCTTCAATTCAGCCCTTGAAGTCTTAACCACTGGAAGAGATATATCTACCTAGAAGCCAATGAGAAAAACAATTCCTTATTGGCCAATTTTCTGCTGGGACTTTCAAGAATTTAACTCTAGACTCAACATTTACATTTACAGCATTTAGCAGACGCTTTTATCCAGAGCGACTTACAAAAAGTGCTTTGTCTATCTAGAGAAAGTATCTCTGCTAGAAGGCATTACATGAGAGAGAAAGCCAGTCCTGAGCTCAGATACTGCTAGAAACAAAAGTCCATGTTGATACCCAGAGAAAAAGGAACAGAGCAGTGCAACACAATACAATACATTTCAATAAGTGCAGTACATTACATTACAATGAATACTTAACTCAGTGCTCATTTAAGTGCTGTATAAAGAGACGGTCTTCAGTCTGCGTTTGAAGACAGCGAGAGACTCTGCTGTTTGGACAGCCAGTGGGAGTTCGTTCTACCACCTGGGTGCCAGCACAGAGAACAGTCTTGATGCTTGTCTTCCACGTGTCTTGAAGGATGGCGGGTCGAGGCGAGACTCAACAATTCTCTGAAGGCCTAGAGGGCCCTGAGGGTTCCCCACTGCGCCATCCAGTACCTTTGGGATGAGTTGGGTCGTGTTTGTGATCCAGGACTAATCATCCAACATCAGTACGTGACCACACTAATGCTCTTGAGGCTGAATGCAATTAAATCCTCACCGCAATGATCCAACATATGCAAAAAAGACATGTAAAAAGACAGAATATTCTTTAAGGGTTCTTTAGTAGATGGTTATATTTAGAACCATGAGTTCCATATAGAACCATTTAATGCTTGAATGGTTCTTTGCATGGTGAAATGGTTCTTCACAGTATTGGAAAATGTGTTGTATGTGGTTCTGTATAGAACCTTTTTGAAAATGGTTTTATATGGCATCAAAAAGGGTTCTTCTATTTTTACATGCAATTTAATTTAAATTTACATTAATTTAAAAAACAGGCCAACAAAACTCTCATAAAACAGTGTCTCAGGTATCAGACAACACATTCACAACCATTTCATGTAATACCTTTCTCTGAGGTACCTTTTAAAGGCTTTAAAGGGGACATCCATCAATTTTTCAAAATTTCTGCTTGATTAAATCATCAAGATTTTAACAGAATCACTCAGAGTGGTTCTACAGAAACTTACTGGGTTAGAATTGTTCAGTGTTGGTGAGGAACCAGAGGTCAGAAGCATTTATTGCCTTGAGTTTTATGACAGTTTTGAGAAGATTTTGGCCTAAAGCATCATCTTTTTTTTTTTAATCTGCTCATTGCCTTCCTTCAGATGTCTGCTTCCTATCACCACCACTGTGAACAATTCTGACTCTGTGTCTCCAGAATGGTGCATTCCACATTAAATCAATCTGAATGACCCTTTTTCACATCTTAACAATTGAATTATGCAGAAATGTTGCATTATTAGTGGAATTCACCTTTGAAACAGAATTTTATACAGTACAGCCTCCTGAACAAAACAAAATCACTTCAGCAGTCTAACACTCCAACTCATTCAGCCCACAATTCCACACTGCCTGGCCTTACTAACCCACACTTACCTCTGAAGTAATGCAAAAGCAGACTCCTGCAGGATCTAATTCCCCACTGAACAGTATTGAAGGCATTTATACCGACAGACGAAGAAAAGAATGAAAGGAAAAATTACCATTAAATTGCAGCAAAATATGACCTCTTTTAAAAGAGTCGTTAGCAATGAGCTTTCAGAAGCTGAGGGGGGTAAGAATGAGGCCAGCTGCTTCTCCAGAGTACAAAAAAGATTTAAAGGCTGGCACTGGAGTTATTGCATCACGTCTGCGTTAAGGACAGCCTCATGGGGGCCCCGTCTTTATCCCCCAATCTTTAGGAAGGCAATCAGGGGAGTAATCCTGCAAGTATTGGGGGAATTTTCCTTCCGACCCGGCCCGAGCTCTGATCTGATTTAAGTGTCATCAGGAAGCTGTCAGTAAAGATGAGGGAGGAAGTATCCTGTGGGATGAGATTTACAGTGCCTTTGCAGGAAAACTCAATTTGCCAAGACTGAGAGAGAGAGAGAGAAGGAGATAACGCAGAAGAAAGATGACCACCTTAGATGGTATCAAAGCTGACTGCATCAGTTTGGAGAGCGCTGAATCTTCCAGCCAAGGTTGCTGTGCGGTGATTAAGTAGAAACGTTATTTACATGGTTTTGATTTTTGCCAGATATGGCACGTTGTAAATAGTATGAAGTATGAGCAATTCTCTCGTTTACTAGGGGTTTTATTGGTATCCTGGGCACCGAGTTTTTAAATCCAAATTTAGACATAAGCTTAATTCAGTGTACAGTGAAAAAAATGCATTGTGCTTATGTGTACAGTACTGTGCAAATGTCAGAGACTGCACTTCATTTATTTGATTTTCAGTCAGGACAGTTATTACACAAGCTATTCATTTTTCAGAGGCAGGAAAGAAAGAGTAAAATATATTTAACAGAAAATTACACAGAAGCCTCAACAGCTAAACATAACATCAATTTTACAGTGTTCAGTGTCTTTATTAAGCCTTTATTACATCTCCCATTCTTTTCAGGATACTTGCTTTTAGCTTTTTCAAAGAAATCTGCAGGGATGTTTTTCCATTCTACCAAAATTCAGTCTTAGAAGTTCTCATGACACGTTCAGTAATGTTGAGTTCTGGACTTTGGGGCGGTCAATCCATTGTTCTGAGAACAACAGCAGCTTATTTGTTTGATTTGCATACACCGATCAGGCATAACATTCTGAGCACCTCCTTGTTTCTGCACTCATTGTCCATTTTATCAGCTCCACTTACTATATAGGTGCACTTTGTAGTTCTACAGTTACAGACTGTAGTCCATCTGTTTCTCTGATACTTTGTTAGCCCCCTTTTACCCTGTTCTTCAGTGGTCAGGACCCCCATGGACCCCCACAGAGCAGGTACTATTTGGGTGGTGGATCATTCTCAGCACTGCAGTAACACTGACGTGGTGGTGGTGTGTTTGTGTGTGTTGTGCTGGTCTGAGTGGATCAGACGCAGCAGTGCGTCTGGAGTTTTTAAACACTGTATCCACTCACTGTCCACTCTATTAGACACTCCTACCTTGTCGGTCCACCTTGTAGATGTAAAGTCAGAGACGATAGCTCATCTGCTGCTGCACAGTTTGTGTTGGTCATCCTCTAGTCCTTCATCAGTGGTCACAGGACGCTGCCCACAGGACGCTGCCCACAGGACGCTGTTGGCTGGATGTTTTTGTTTGGTGGACTATTCTCAGTCCAGCAGCGACACTGAGGTGTTTAAAAACTCCAGCAGCACTGCTGTGGATCTCCTTTTCTGTCTGTTTCCTTTTCTCAGTAACTGATTCTTGACAGCTTCTCACAGTGGAAGGATGGACAGAAACACCTGTGGATGTTTTCAGATCTGAAGCAGCTTGATTTTCTCCTGCTCCTGGAAGCCGTAAGCGTTGTTTATCTGATGGTGACAGTTTTGCTGGTCTACCAGGTCTTGCACTGTTGTTTGGAGTCACTTTTTCTCTTTTAATAGTTTTTTGAACTCCATTATTCAAAACTCCTGTTTTTCACTTATTTCCCTTTGACTTTTCCCTTCCTAAAGAACTTGTGTAGCTTGTATTTCCTTTTCTCTGTAACAGCTTTTTGACAGCTACACAGCCTTTTCAGACCCCCTAGCGTTGTCCTCTGACAGTGGAGCGATGGAGAAAAACACCTGTGGATGTTTTCAGTACTGAAGCTTCAGTTTTCTCCTCTCTCTCAGAGACGAAAGCTGCAAGTGCTGTTTGGTGACAGTTTTGGTGGTACATGGTTGTTATGAGTCCCATTTTCTCTACATCTTTGAATCATTTTTTATACTCCATTTTTTTACTTAAGTGGAAACTTAAGTACCCTGGCTTTGTTGAACTAGCCTGATATGGAAGACTAGATCTCGTCCTTTTAAAACTGTATCTTTGAAATTAAGATAAAACTTGAGGACATCATTGATTGCAACCCATTAGAATTTAATAGTAATGAGAAGATAAATTGAGCTATTCATCCCCATCCAGGCTTGAGAGGAATTTCGCCTGAAAGAAGTCGGTAGGCGAGTTTCTTTTCTTCTTTGAAAATGAAAGTTAGAAGAAAAAAGCGTATTGTTTCAGTGTAGCTGAGAGAGATGTCCAGTGTTTTTCACCATTAATGAAATTATCCAGGGCCCCCTCTCTTGGATGTGCGCCTCTTTTATTGGTGTAAGGCCAAACTGAAGAACAGACTGCACTTTATTAGTCCGCTTGACGCCCTCATTCGAACACAGCCTGAAGAGCTTCAAGCACACCTGCCATTCATTCCTTCTGTATGCTAAAGCCAACAGAAAAGCCCTTCGTCACTTATAGAAAATGTATCAATCATAATGAATCTCATGTATTTAGCATGGGCCAAAACTAACAATGGTACTGTTATTCTAAGGCATTTCAATATGGAATTCTTTGAAAGTTGAAATGATAATTTAATTAATTTCCTCTAATAATAATTGAATTAGAAAAACTGGGCAGAACAGACAGAACTTTTCAAAAAGGGCCAAGCATTCATGTGTCCATGGGTAGTAAGGAGTGAGTCGCATGTACTCAAGTAAGGATTTTGCTGGATTTGTACTCTCGAGTATTTTCAAATGATATGCTTTTATGTCTACTAATACAGTACTGTGCAAAAGTCGAAGCGGTCACTACGCAGAAGCTGTTCATTTTTTAGAGACATTTCTGATGAAATTGGATAGAATTCACTTGCATAAGGAAGAGGAATGCCAAAGGAACAGACATTTCCAAAAGTGGAATTAAAAAAAATATGAAAATATAAAATTAAAAACGGAACAACTCCTAACAATTGTGCACGACCTGGTGTACCACCAACTGACCCGGTCAGATAAACAGTACTTACAGAGAGGAGAAAATCAAGCCCTATTCATGCTTCAGATCTGAAAAACTCTAAAAGTGTTTCTGTCCATCCTTCCATTGTGATAAAGCAGCTCATGGCTGTGGATCTAAAAGGACGCTGTGACGAAGCTGAAACTGAGGAGATAGAAAATAGAAAAACATTTGCAAATAAACAAAGAAGCCTCTGCTGTTCTCAGAACAATGGACTGACCACTCCAGAGTCCAGACCTCGACAGTACTGAATGTGTTTGGGATTATTTGTATTGTGAGAAACACAAAATGCAACCAACTTCTAAGACTGAACTCTGGAGGTGTGGAAAAATATCCCTGCGGTTTTCTTAAAAAAACTGAAAGAAAGTCTGAAAAAGTAGTGTGGACACAACAAATACTGAAAAATTAACATTATATTTGGTTGTTGAGGCAGCTGTAATTTTCTGTCAGATATGTTTTCTGCTTTTTTTTCCTGATGCATGAAAAATGAATAACTTGTACTTAATAGATTAGAATGAAAATTAAGTTAATGGACAGTCTCTTGCACATTACTGTATATGGATATTGCAAAATTTCTATAATTAAATCATGAAAAAACTGAAATATTGATTGTTTGTACAGAAACTCAGAGAAAAATGCTTTATGAGAAACGTGGCTCTTTGGCTACATAGACCAAACCTGCAGTACAAAACCTGGGTGTGATCTTAGACTCTGAGCTCTGTTTTATCTGCATATAAACGCAGTCACTAAAGTAGCTTTGGTAACACTTTCTATGAATGTCACCTTTGTAAGCATCTATAAACACATTCATAACGTTATAATGCATTCATAAGACATTATAAACATAGCTATAAATATTTATAAAAATGCATTACACATTACAGCCATGTTTATTATGCATTGTGAATTGTTAACATCATACATTATAAGTACTGTTCATAACAAATTATAAGAGTTCATAAGTTGTATTTGTCCGCTCTAAGTAAAGTGAAGCGTACTGTACTAAAGCCTCCTCAGAGTGAGGCTTCAAGTTGAAGTATTTACTGAAGGATTTACTGAAACACTAAAACATTCACAGTAAAGCACATTACAGGCTTCAAATGTCAGAGTTTAAACTAGAGCTGCCATCAGTGTTTTACCCAATGTGGGAAAGGTAATGTACACCACCGTTAGCTTGGTATGTGTCTTTACACTCTCCAAGCTGGGACTGACTTCTTTGGCACTGACATTATAACATGTTATTAACACTATTTATAATGCATTATATTAACAATTCATAATGTATAATAAACATGGCTATAAAGTGTAATTCAGTGTAATTCTATTTTATAAATATTTATAACCATGTTTATAATGCCTTATGAATACATTATAACATTTATAGATGCTTACAAAGGTGACATTCATAGAAAGTGTTACCGTAGCTTTTTATCACCTGAGAAATTTCACTAAAGTTCAGCCTTTTCTCTCTCAGAGCGACGCAGAGAAACTCGTTCATGCATTTGTTACAGCAGAGTTGATCACTGTAATGGTCTTCTTACTGGATTTCCTAAGAAAACATTACATCCTTTACAACTCGGACAAAATACAACAGCATCCTAACGAAAACAACACAGAGAGATCAGATCAGTCCTGCTTTAAAAGAGCTGCACTGCCTGGATCGTTCAGGATAGACTTTAAAGCTCTGCTGCTGGTTTTTAAAGCTCTAAATGACCTTAAAGCACCTCTTACATCACAGAGTGTCTGTTTATGATCTTAGATCTGCAGATACTGACCTACAAACACCTTCAGTAAAACACAGAAAACGTGGAGAGACTCTTTCAGTTATTCTGCTTCTAAACTGTGGAGCTCAGTTCAGCTTTTATTAGACAGTCGAGCTCAGAGCTCACTTTGAATAAACATCTGAAAACGCAGCTCTTTAACTCAGCGCTTCACTAAAACTCTACATTTCATGGTATTTATCTTTTTATCACCTGTCTGTAAAGCACTTTGAGCTGCCACTGGCATGAAAAGTGCTATATAAATAAATTACTATTATTATTATCATTATTATTTGAGAGGAAAGCGACATACTTTTTAATCCATTGCATTTAATTATTTAGATTAGTTACCAATTTGTTTAATTTCGTGGCACTGGTGACGGCGTCTGTACTGCTTCGTGACGGGTCACACCTCTTTCTCAAGCTTTATCAAGAGCGCATCAAAAAGAGAAAAGCAGAACTCTATGAACTTCTGCATAAATGACTCACAGCCTTGACAGTAACTCCTAGATTAGATATTAAAAGATCTAGAGCTGCTTAAGCGTCTTATGGAAAAGCGTCTTAAAGGTAAAGAGCTATGAGAGGTAAAGTCAGGATGTCCTGTACTTACAAAGCATCTAGTTTTTATGAAATCCTGTCAGAGCAACTGTAAGTTATGTTGTAGGGGTGTGACTGTTTCTGAATTATGACACATTCTGAGATGTTTCTAACTCAGCACTGTAGCTATGATAAAGGCAAGGACATCTTCATCTAATCATTACTTCGGCTTTGTGTGCAGCGCACAGCACAACTCACTCTAAACCCTGAGTGCCGTGATATTTATGAGACATGGACGAAGCTGTCAAACAGCTGGACAGAGATCTGATCATTTCAAGATCTGATTTATAAAACCGTTGATCAGCAGGGAGAACCTGCCCAGGTTAAATATGTATTGGTATCTGTTTGGTCTGCTAACACACCACAATGAAGCAAAGCCACATCGTTCACATCTGAAAATTATTTGGCAGTTTTTCAACAATGTACCATGGATTGTTTGCACAATTTATACAGAACAGACAGCAGACATAAAAACAAAAAGGTACTGTTTTGTTGGAAATAAGCGTCAAACACTTGTGAGTTCAGCCTTTGCACGAACAATATTACAGAATAAGCAACCTAAACTGGAGCACTATAATCTTTCATAACTATGGACCATTAGAATGATTTGTAAAGTGGGATCTGAAAGGTAGGAAGAAACAAAATGAGCTGAACTGCATATTCAAGTCTAGATATATTTTAGTTTGAATACATTGCAACAATCCAACTAATTATAGCGTATATGATTATGGGAGAAATATATTCTACACAGCAGGATTAGCAGGTATGAATGAGCAGTATTACAAAGTTGATGTATCTATATTTCATTTCTCACGTACCCTGTCACTGAATTACGTGGAGGGAGACGCCACACTAAAGTTTCCGCTCCTTCCGTTCCACCTGAGAAAGAACTGCTTGAATATTTTAGAACTGCTACTAAATGAAAAGACATATCTGTAAAATATATGAGGGTAACCTAGCAACATCCAATTAGAATCCACTTCTCTCCGGAATAGGAGTAATATTTCGCCTCATAAATAGTTAAATCGATTCAACATCTCTTTATGTCCAATGTGAACTGATTTTTTGTTTTTAAGGCTATACAAAGAGCTCCCTCTACAGGTCGATTGAGTTAGTACAATAAAAAAAAAACAAAGCTGGAGTAATACCTCATTATTACATATATGGCATATAAAGCATACAAAACCATACAATATCACATTCTCTATAATAAATATATAATATCATATTACCAATCAACATTGCTCGTCTATGTCTACTCAATAGCAGTCGCCAGCAACCAGTCAGTTATCAAAAACAACTCCAAATAAAAGCTCTATATGCACTGACATAAAGTACATACTAGTGTGGAACAGCATAGCATAAAGATTAAGCTAAAACTCGGCTTATATTCCAAAGACCAACTTCCAGTTAGGCAATATGTAACAGCATAAGATGACTGATTTGTTTACAAAAGCTAGAGGAATAGCCTTTTTAAAAAAGTCACCTTGGAGCTCTATGGTGTATAAAAGGAAAGTCTTTTCTGTCCATTCTGTAAGGCAGAGCTAATAGTGGTGCCTCCTCCAGTTGAGCGAGTGCCTCCTCTTCCTCTTCCTGTGGCTCTGCTCTCTCCTCTCGGGCCAAGGAAAGCCGGCCGCGGCTGCCCGCTCAGCCTCCTCGTACTCATCGCTGTCCGAGTCGTCCTCAGGAGCAGTGCAGCTCAGCTCTGGGAACACCTCACTCAGCTTAGAACAGAAGAAGGCCTGCAGACTGTGGCCCGCCTGAGCCACTTCAGAATCCGGCTGGAGAAGGAAAAGCAGCAAGAAGAGAAGAGAGCAATACGTAAAGGAAGAACACCTTAATGAAGAAGAGGTTCACTTAAGACGAGCATCTAAAAGTAGGCAATCATGCTCAAACTACTCAAACAGCCCACTAACTAGGGCTGGTCTGAATAATTTGAAATCTTAAGTACTTGTTGGTGTTTTGTTTCTCTATTTAGTATTTGGACGCTTGGTCTTTTTTTAAAAAAGAGCTGGGCGTCAGCTGACTAATAATAGTCTACTAATATGACTACTAATAATCTTCCCAGCCTACTGAATGTTTTTTTGCAATGCAATAATAAACATATTTAAAATGAATAATTTTGAAACATAAATATTGTTTTTAAGGGTGATTTTGAGTGCTCATCTGAAAATACCAACCAGGATTCAAAGCCTGTAAAATGCTACTACTCACCCATAAGGAGATATACACCGATCAGGCATAACATTCTGACCACCTCCTTGTTTCTACGCTCATTGTCCATTTTATCAGCTCCACTTACTATATAGGTGCACTTTGTAGTTCTACAGTTACAGACTGTAGTCCATCTGTTTCTCTGATACTTTGTTAGCCCCCTTTTACCCTGTTCTTCAGTGGTCAGGACCCCCATGGACCCTCACAGAGCAGGTACTATTTGGGTGGTGGATCATTCTCAGCACTGCAGTAACACTGACGTGGTGGTGGTGGTGTGTTAGTGTGTTAGTTGTGCTGGTACGAGTGGATCAGACGCAGCAGTGCTGCTGGAGTTTTTAAACACTGTGTCCACTCACTGTCCACTCTATTAGACACTCCTACCTTGTCAGTCCACCTTGTAGATGTATAGTCAGAGACGATAGCTCATCTGCTGCTGCACAGTTTGTGTTTGTCATCCTCTAGTCCTTCATCAGTGGTCACAGGACGCTGCCCACAGGACGCTGTTGGCTGGATATTTTTGGTTGGTGGACTATTCTCAGTCCAGCAGTGACACTGAGGTGTTTAACAACTCCAGCAGCACTGCTGTGTCTGATCCACTCAGACCAGCACAACACACACTAACACACCACCACCATGTCAGTGTTACTGCAGTGCTGAGAATGATCCACCACCCAAATAGTACCTGCTCTGTGAGGGTCCATGGGGGTCCTGACCACTGAAGAACAGGGTAAAAGGGGGCTAACAAAGTATCAGAGAAACAGATGGACTACAGTCTGTAACTGTAGAACTACAAAGTGCACCTATATAGTAAGTGGAGCTGTGTCAGAGTGGTTCTTTTTTCCCTCCGTAATCCAGTCCAGCATTTTCTGCTTTGCTCTTACTCTTTGCCTCAAACTTTTTTAATATAGTGCCATGGCCTTGTTGATACAATATGCAAAGAAACAATGAATATGTTTCATAGTTTCATTAAAATATTCATGAAAATGAATATTTTAATATTGAATGCAAATGTGCAAGGTGAACTGAAATGATTGTCAGTTATTTTAGTGAGATAACAAACCGGATATGAAAGTGTCACAGGACCACAGAAAGCAAACAATTATTGCATATGGACAAGACAAGTGAATTAATCAGATGCCCGGGCATGGTAACCTATTCAGTTTTCATTAAATGTGCAACACTAATAAACAACAGAAAGTAAAATGAGCTGAGGAAAATATTTCACTCACGTAGTTGAACTTGGCACAGTTTTTAAACATCAGTAGGACGTCAGCCACGAAACTCGCTGGGGGAGTTGTAGTGTGACGGGCTGCTTTTGTTGAGCCTGCTTCGGATAACAGATAAGTCCATGGGCCTCTTGATGATCTGATAATAATGACGGGCCTTGTACAGAAATAGAAATGGTTTGTTTATCCTTTTTAAACAGAAGACTCTTTAAATAAATAGTGAAGTTTTTTTAAACATTGTTTTTGAGAGTTTTTAAGTTACCAGTGGGCTGACAGGCTCATGGAAAGGAGCGCTGAGAATGTTGCTGTAGATAAGCAGAGTTAGCTTCTCACATTTCTGTAACAAAAAAAATAAAAAAATCAGTTCCAGACAGTTTATTAAGTAAATACAATAGTTACCATTCGCTAACTGAGTTACTCCCACTGGACCCACAGTTTTTTTTTTTAGTTCATCTGAGAGGACACAATTGATTTACAGGCCTGTGCAGGAACTTTGAAAGACCTTTCTCATTTTTTTTGGATCTTGACCTCAAGGTCTTAAAAGATAAATCACACTGAGGACAGATGAAACCCAGCATCTCCCCTCTTACCCTCTGGTCACATGCAGACAGTCCAGATGGCGCGATGGCTGTGGGCAGTCGAACATCCTCGCAGTCATAGTTTACCTCCGGCTGCTGCACATCTCTGCACAGAGTGCACACCCAGTCACCTCTGTAGGAGTGAGAAAAGAGATAAAGATGGGTTGGATCAAGCAGAGTTGAAGGGGAAGGGAGTAGGGGTGGGTATCACTAGGAGGCCCCATGATACAATATTATGATCCAAAAATATCCTGGTATCCTAGATTACTGAGCCACTAGCCACTTTTGTTTATGTCTCTAAAGGAAAACTTTCTGTCTTATCTAATTAATTATGTCTGTCTCACTTCAGTCATTTTTACTGACACAGAACTGTGAAGTGGACAGAGCACCGTTAACCCTCCAGGCTCCATGAACTCACCCGCACATCACATTCGATCATTCTGTGTTTCTCTATCTCTGCAATAATACCGCGAAATCCGGTTCAAACAGTTCCTGAAACTGTAGAGTCGCTCTTTCGATTCCATCTTAGTCAGATCGCACATGACTCACATCCAGAGTTATGAGGCTATGAAGAGAGGCTGAGATACACGTCATCTGCCTCTCACCATAAGTAATTGGTGGACTCGTGTTCCGTCTACATTCTGTGTGAAACTGACCGATGGACACTCAGGAAATCACTAAGGACTGACCATCACGCCAGAAACCCTTCATTCTTCATTCAATCCACATCGGAGACACAAGTGAAATGGTGTGCAGAGAGTTTACAGCTGCTGAAGCTGCTGGGCATTATGGTCATTATCATGTCAAAAGGCGAATTTAAGAAGATATGCAAAAATCGAGAAAATGCCCTTTGACCCCAGAGGGTTAAAACAACTTCTAGCAGACGTTTCATGAAGAAGATGTAAAATGTTAGAGGAATACAGGGTTTTCACAAGGACTCATGCTGGTATAACAGTGGGATTCCTGCCTGAACGAGGAGTCAAACTTCCAGTCTTTGCAGGCAAACGCAGCAAAGCCCTACACTGCCCAACTGCTTCTACCTACAGTACTGTGCAGAAGTCAGACACAAGCCTACCAGACAATGGCCAGTCAAAACAGCCACTATGTGCAAGTTACTCATTTTCCAGCATCAGGAAAAATACAGAAAACTTATTTTTTCAGAAAGTTACACAGAAGCCTCAACAATTAAATATATCATTTTTTCAGTATTTAGTCACCTTTGACTTTAACAGCTTCCATTTTTTGTGATATTTGCTATTTGGTTGCAGTTTCTGCTTCTCATGATCTAAGAAATTTAGACTTATCGGTCCAAAAAAGAGTCCACATCCCAAATACCCAGTTTCGGTATTCCAGTGCATATTTTTGGGTATTGTATGCATCGCTTTTTCTCAGCGAGTCTTCTTGACAGCTACACATCCTCACAACGCTGAACTTTCTTCTCACAGTGGACGGATGGACAGAAACACCTGTGGAATTTTTGAAAGATGAAAGCTTTAAGTACGGTTTATCTGATGGAGAGTTTTGGTGTCTACCAGGTCTTTGTTTGTCCTATTTCTTTCTGTATTTTTTAAATAATTTTTTAACTTCAATTTTGGAAACTCCTGTTTTTTTGTTTGTTTGTTTTTTTTTACTTATGTTTTTTGACTTTGTTTCCTTGTTCAAGTGGATGATTTTATGTTTATTCTCCTCATAAATATCTCTTTTGGCTATTTTTGATATACATGAAAAGAAATATGCAAGTCAGTGAGGGTGTGTTTGGGCAGTGTGTGTGAACGTTAGTGTCTCTTTGAAGGGTCAGTGACCTGTTTGAGAACAGCTTTTGTTGGGAGGACAAAGCTACAACTCACTGCTTTTAAGACTAGAAGGATGTTCGAGTTAAGGTGGCAGTAGGGTTCACAAAACCTAAGAGTGAACAAATACTCACAGATTTGATTTTATACTTTATACATTTGTGTAATTTTCTTTTAATATATATTCTGTTTTTTTCTTGACATGAATGAAAATGAATAGCTTGTACTTTATTTCAATTCTGACTAAAAATGTAATAAATGGAAGGGTGGTCTCTGACTTTTGCACAGTACTGTGTTCCTCCACTGGCAGGTCTCACCTGAAGAGAAAAAAGTCTTCTTACTGGACGAAGATTTTTCTGTATAATTAGTCTATCAATAGGTTTAATACATATGAAAAATATGAATATTTAAATAATAAAACAACAATACTTGGGGCTCTGTGTATGGATACTATTTTTCAGTCATGACACTATATCATATCATTCTTTTTCTCCCATCCCTGGAAGCAAAGGAGGGCTAGCAGAAGGCCTTACGTGGGAAAGCTGAGGAGAGAAGGCACATGGCAGGCCAGGTGGAAGACCTTGGGGCAACGGTCACAGCATAGCAGGTCCCCTCCGATGAGGCAGACAGCGCAGAAATCCTCGTTCTCCATCTCTACGGGTTCCTCTGCAGCCTGATCTACTGTGGCCACGTCAGACCCTGCATTTGAGTCAGGAGCGACTTGCTGCTCCGCCTCCCATTCACAGTCCTGTTCGAGATTCAGAGTCACTTCTGCTGTGGAATCAGGTTCTGATTCCAGCTCCGGTTCAGAGTCTGCCGAGAGCTCCAAATCAGGGGGCTGCTCTGACTCCAAGTCAGACTCCACGTGTGGTTCCAAGTCTGATTCAACTTGTGGTTCCGATTCAACGCTCGGATCCGATTCCACTTGGAGTTCCGATTCAACTTCTGCCTCCGAGGCAAATTCAGCCTCTGTCGTGGATTCCAGATGTGACTCAGACAGTGGCACCGATCTGGGTTCAGATAAATTGTGGTCTGAAGTATGTTCTTCTTCAGATTCAGGCTGTGGGGAAGGTTCTGCATCACTGGATTGGACAGGGGGAACGTTTGCCTCTGTGCAATCCTTGTCCTTGTCCTGGTTACACAGCTCCTGCACTTGTAGCTCTGACGTGCCAGGAGAAGTACTGCATTGCAGATTCTCTGCTTGTGGTGGCTGCCTAGGTAGTACAACATCCTCTGGTCCATCGACTGGTTCTGCACTGGACACCTCCTTAAAAACACGTAGCATATTGACAGGAATCAGTTAACTGAAGGATAGAGAGGGGATGTTCCTATGTTTAAAACTACTGTTGGCAAAGCTACCTCAGTGGGAAGTTCTTTCTGTAGCTCCTGAGGGACAGCCCCTTCAGACTTCAGGCCTGATTCAGTGGGAGAACCGATCTTCTGATGTCCCTGTGGTGGGCATTTAGACACCAGGATCTTCAGTCGCTCCAGGCACACAACTGGGACCTTAGAACCCTCTGGAGCTTCTCTGCTACCATCGTACCAGAACCAAAGACAGATTACAGTTTATAGCAGTTCATAATTATATTTTTGTTCATTTGGAAGAATGAAAAGTTCCAAAAGTTCTACCTGGTTTCCTGAACTTCTCTCGACATCCTGCATTTTGTCCTAGATTTTAAGCCTGTATTTTCATAGGCATACGCGTAGACATTATCTGAAACAGAATTCAAACTCTGACATACTAGACAAGCCATAATGTTCATCATACAAACCCATGTTATATATTTAAATGTGTTTGGGATTTTATTTCTAGGTCTAAATAGTAATAATATTGTAGCATGTTTTCAATATACTGCATTTTTACAAAGATACACTGCTAAGCAAGTGAAATAGCGTCAGTACCTGGCTCCGTCTTGTAGGTGGTCAGAGAAGAACCGTTACCGCTGTGCGGATGGGCTTGCACTACTCCGCTATCTGACCGTGGCCTTCTTGCTTTGGGCTGTGCACAGTCCTTCTAGGGGATAAAAGTAAACAACTGTCTAAATTCATTCCATCTGTCATGTGAAGAAAACGTCAGATGATGTGGGGCAGAAGCAATCTGAAGACCAGAAACCAAGAAGTTTCAATCTGAGTGAACATGCAAAGAGCAAGACCAAGAATAATAATTAACGTGGGCAGCTTCATCTAATTGGTTCTCAGAACAGCAATGTGGAAAAAAAGAAGTTAGAGGATCTGTTTCCAAGACAACAGTTATCTCTTTTGATGTAAATCATCTGGTGCATCCTTTAAAGGAAAAAGACAATAGTGCCCTGTGTATTAGCGAGCGCAACAACTAAGGTGTTTTGGTCTGTTTTCCAGAGACGTGCTCTTTGAAATGAGGCCAAAGCTAGACACTAACACTCAAAAGGCTTGTGGTTTCGGTGTTTGTAGCGTTTGCCAAACAACCGCAGAAGCACTGTATGATTGTTTGATGCTTATACTGATGCTAGTTATTCATATGCAGATGCAAATGCAAAGTCTTCTTTTTTGCCAAGACTCAGAGCCACCACCACTAATGCTGGAGCAACTGTCTGAATGTATAGGTCTACCTGTTGTGCTGTGCATCTCTGCTCCCCAGTCACCGTTGCTAGACAGTGGGCATCCCCAGAAGGCCTGGCTTCAGAAGGGCCATCACATGGTGAGCTTAGCTCTGCTGGGACGCTGCTGGATCTGGTCCTCATCTCTGGACTGGCCTGGCTCTGAGCATCAGCGGCACATCCTCCAGCCAGCATGTGAACGTCCGACCCCGGGGAACTCTGCAAGAAAGAAGCCTGTAGTGATCAGTACTGGTGCTAAGCTAACACTGACGATCACAGCTCAACCTTGGTGCTAGCACCATAGCAACAGTGACAACAGAGGAAGCAGAGGAGAGGGCAGCAACTCTGAACATGACAAACACTGAAGCTGCTGCAAGAAGAGTTTTGAACGGGAGGCAAACAACGTCGCACCCACGCTTTTCTGACACACACGGGGACAAGAGACAGCCACCACAATTCGGAAGAGTAAAATAAGTCTCCTGATAATGAATGGCTTAGTTACAGCACCAATTATCGTATGTAAATCCCACATCTGGGGCACAGAAGGCTTCTTTGAATAAGCAGCATTAACACATCACAGATTAGACTCGCTCTCTCTGTCTTCCCCTCTCCTCCATGGCCCTTTTTCGCGCCTTCTTCCCTTGTCATAATTTCACTAATGCGAGAAGTTTCCAGAAAAGCCCAAGCGACTGCATCCTTCGCTAATGCCAACAAATGTCAGAGTTGGGAAGCAGTAGCCCGTGTGCTCAGCAGAGCCCCTCCTCCCTTGCTCCCTCTCCCTCTCTCTCTCTCTCTCTCTCTCTCCCCCTCCTTGATAATTACCACAGGATTAAAACACTCACCACCTGATAGGAGCCTCAGAGGAGAGGGTAGAATGAATCAAGCTGCGCGGAGTGTGTGTTTGTGAGCATGTGCGTATGAGTGGGTGCAGAGTGTAGGTAGGAGGTCTCCAAGTCTTGGGAGCTAATAGTGAAAGCTTCACAGCAAGTAAGAGAAAAGCCCAACTGCCAGCTCTCTCAATTCCCTCAGCTTCTCATTAATCTCAGGTTAAGTAAATATGTGGCTGCACCCAAGTGCTTTTTTCTCCCTTTCATATTCAAGTGACTGTTATGGGCAGAAGATGATAGATAGATATGAAACTACACTAATTTGCCCCAAGAGTACAGATCTTTGCAGGAAGCCTGCAGTTTGATTGGTGTTTGTCTTGCAATTTTTACCCAAGTACTGACATCAAGAGATCTAATAATAACTTCTGTTGTCTACTTTGTTACTCCTCCAGTTCTAGAGTTCGATGACTTGGAGCTGTTGCTGAGACGTGCGGTTGGCCTGCATGTGTGTGCGCGTGTATATGTGTGTGTGTGTGTGTGTGTGCGCGTATCTGTGAAGGTGGTCTTAAAAATGTGTCTGAATTCGTCCTGCAGACATGCTCAGTGGCGTCTCACCGTCTGTCTGCAGAGGTGCTGTCAGCAGCTGTCATGATGAAAACACATTACCTTGGCACAAATAAAGATGCCACATGCGTCGATTCAATTTCCTTGCTCTCTCTCTCTCTCTCTCTCTCTCTCTCAATTAATAATGAAAATGAAGGCAACCTTGCTGTCATAAAGAGCTCATGTCTACAACCCTTATCCTATCAGGTTAAACTATATGCAACATATCATCCTATAAATGCACTGCATTTGAGCTGAAAAGCACTACAGCTAAAAAAGACCACAGCCTTGTGTTTTGAAAGGCTAAGTCTCTCTCTATTTCGTCCTTGCTCTTGGCTATTCACTTGCATACATGAGATTCTGCTGTTTTCTGTGCATCAGTGAGGGCTTGTGGTGTGGGCCGTTTGAGCCATGCGGTTAAGGTGTGACCTTTTGCAAGCACAAAGAGAAAAAAACAACAACACAGGGTCTGGGGATTGTGGTCAGTGTGCAATGCGGTGGAGGCCTCTGCTTTGCTAGATGCACATGAGCAAATCTCCGGGCAATCCAGCTACTCACCTCTTCATCTTGACAGTTTGTGAGAGACTGCTGCTCTGGTGCTGGTGTAGGGTTGGACTCTGCGCTTGGCTGTGCTGGAGGCTGATCTTGTTGCTGTTGTTTGTGTAGAATGGATTCGAGGTCCTTGGACACCTGTTTTCGGCTGCGGGGTGACTGACCAAACGTGGACGCTCTGTTGTCCACAGCAGCCTGGTCGGTGACTGCAGATAGCTGCTCGTTCTGCGGCTGGTGGTTGGACCTAGAAGGCTGTCGGAGTGGAGCTCTGCCGGGGCTCAGCTGGATGGGCTCAGGCACAGGGGGGTGGCGTAGGCCGCTGAGAAGAATGCACCGTAGACTGGGGCTGCAAGGCTGTGCTCTCAGGCTCCCAGCGCCTCTGGAGTCTCGGAGGAGAATTGCAACTGGGTTGCTGGGGGCACTGGACCGAGTACTTGTCCAGCGGCGCTGGGTATTTTTCCAGCTGTACAGACTGGGCTGGTCTGCAGTGGAGGCAGCAGAGCTGAGGCTGGCAAAAGGCCTGGTAGGCACAGTCTGGCTCTCGGACCGAATGGCACAGGGTGGACATGGCCATGCAGGCCACGGGCTGCGGCCTCAGGATACTGGGTCGGCCCATGCCCTCGGAGTATGAACGGCTTCCGCCCTCAACGCTGAGCTGACCTACAATCGAGACATAAAACGTAAATGGAACGGCTGAGACCCAGCATCCTTAGGGTGTTACGTGTGTAAAGATGACAATCAAGATACATAAAAACTTTTAATCAAAAATTCAAATTGCAATTAAAAAAAGAATGAAAGCTATTATGCCAATTAGCATGAGAGCCTGCACTTTTAGCATCATCAGCATTATGCCTTTATCATAAATTCAAACAATGCGTTATATGCAAAGCAATTAACCTCAGAACAGCAGTAATTTCAATGGCATGGAAAAATATCAGGTTGGTCAGTCTACCCACCAAGAGTGGAGATCTGCTTGGTCCAGAAGCTGGCATCCCAGTTGAACTTAATTTTCAAAGGGGCCCAGGCTTCTGAGTGTATCAGAGGCTCCAGTAATTGCTGCATTTGAAGAGCAATCTGACAAATGAATTATAGATCAAACCTCACGATCACAGACAGGCACATCAGATCATAAATATGTATGCAATTCAAGCACTTTGCTGAAGCTTTTTCGGGCCGCTGTTCAGTGCTGGCTTCAGTTATATGTGGTCATTAACAAAGCCTGATGACGACTGTGTGAAAGTGTGGCCATCTCACACCTCTGTGTTTCACCACCCAGATGATGGCGTCAGCTACGTTTCCCTAAGAGTGATGTACCACAAAAGTCATTTGGGGACAATGGAATAAGTAATAATGCTTTTGACCATTTTATTTGGCCTAAATCATTTTAAATGTTCTTATTACAGCAATATTCTGTGGAGATCTATATTCTGGAGAAACCAATACAATCCTCCACCTCCTGACTCTCTAAAGCCCCACCTTAGCTGACTGTTCGCAACATCTCGGGTTGTTGGCGAGCCCGGCTCTACGCACAAACTGGACGACAAACTCATCAACATTTTACTGATAAAAACAGTAAAACACAATATTTATTATGTTGATACTTTCTTTGTCATTTATCTGGAAGAAAATCGTAGAGGGGAGGAAATTAGGTCATGAGCCAACCCAAGGTGTACATTTAAGGGTTAAGGCCTACCAGCTCTTTGCTGAACAGCAGTGGGTTCCTCCTGTGATGGGCCACTGCCCAGGTGATGAAGTTCTGTATGTGCTCCAGCTGACTGCACAGCTCTATCGCCCCCTGTAATTGGTCCTCCAGGCGCTGCTTAAAGCCACTGGAGATACTCTATTGAAGAGGACATCAATGACACATGTATTTCTTCCTGAAGAAGCAGCAGCCAAAGTCTGATATACATCATCCTAAGATTCACATCTGGATTCACGCAACATTACACAATTACATCCGCCTTTGCATGTGATCCAATCTGATGACATTTTGTTCTGCACGCACCATCTACGTCCATGGTCAGCTGGATACTTGGAGATGAATATGTCTAGAACAGCGCAGACAGGGAGAAAAGGAAAGGGGGAGAAAGTAATTACCTCCAGTTGCTCTATTAATAGGTTGGCCCGTTTGTTCAGCTCATTCATCATAATCATCTTGGCCATTTTAATCTGGTTCTCTGCCTTCCTCTGTGTGATCTTTACGCCATGAAGTCTGGGAAAACGGACGGGGGGAATGAACAGACATGTTGATTATTGATCGATGATTGGAGGATGAAAAAACGTAAAAAGGTATGATGTGGAAAGTCTTGGGCCCTTCGGGCTGCTGCGCACATCTGTTATGATCATTGGAAGAAAAGAGATCAATGGTGTTTGTGTCACCGGGCTTTAAACTTTGCATGCAATCATAACATTTCCCTGTCCAAGTTGGACTGAGTGATAGCCACAGCCAGCCCTGGCTCAACTTAGCAAACAATACCTTTACTGCTGCAATCATGCAGAGGTTGGAGTTCATCACTCTTTCATGGATTTTGCTATAAAAGGATTCTGGCTGCATGGACTGAGTGTACAGGTTCTTACCTGCCCTGGATCTGCTTGGCTGTGTTCTCCACAGCTGATCTTTTCTCCTCTACCCGAGCCATCAGATTCTCCAGGAGCCATCGCTGATCCTGTAAAGCCTTGTTGACGTGAACCAACCTGAGGACAAAGAACCCGGCCCTTAGTCATCAAAGTTATGTAGAAACGAGCGCATCTCACAACCTTGAATGACGGACAAACTACTCTGTGTCTGATTCATGAAACTGCTGTACGACATCAAAACAAGTGGTGATCTGAGCGCAACAGATGAATCAGCGTCTGTGCGTGGAAACTATATTTATAGTGAGCCAATAAAATGAGAAGCCTTCAGTATTAGTGCCTTTGGTCATCTTAGGTGGAGTTTGGGAGTGCGCTGCTGCCCCTACTGGCCAGAGTTTAACCAGATTTATAATTTTAAAATTAAAAAATGTGAAATTAACAAAACATATTATTTTAAGACAGTAGAATTATGTGTGTAGTGTGATTATTTTCCTAAAACATTGGTTACTTGAACTTTATTATTACAGTATATGAGTTGGTTTCTCCTGTACTGGCTAAGCTATGTTCTGGTTTTTTTTTTGGACGGAAGTTATTTTCTGTATCAGTGGTTCAAACAAAGGCATAGTGCAATATACACAGATCACGCATAACATTATGATCCTTGTTTCTACGCTCATTGGCTGGAGTTTTTAAACACCTCAGTGTCACTGCTGGACTGAGAATAGTCCACCAACCAAAAATATCCAGCCAACCGCGTCCTGTGGGCAGCGTCCTGTCACCACTGATGCAGGACTAGAGGATGACCAACACAAACTGTGCAGCAGCAGATGAGCTATCGTCTCCGACTTTACATCTACAAGGTGGACTGACAAGGTAGGAGTGTCTAATAGAGTGGACAGTGAGTGGACATAGTGTTTAAAAACTCCAGCAGCACTGCTGCATCTGATCCACTCAGACCAGCACAACACACACTAACACACCACCACCACTACGTCAGTGTTACTGCAGTGCTGAGAATGATCCACCACCCAAATAGTACCTGCTCTGTGAGGGTCCATGGGGGTCCTGACCACTGAAGAACAGGGTAAAAGGGGGCTAACAAAGTATCAGAGAAACAGATGGACTACAGTCTGTAACTGTAGAACTACAAAGTGCACCTGTATAGTAAGTGGAGCTGATAAAATGGACAATGAGCGTAGAAACATGGAGGTGGTCATAATGTTATGCCTGATCGGTGTACGCCGATGATCCAAAAAATTGACCACTCACAGATGTAGCGTATAACACTGATTATCTTGCAACAACGATGCACGTTAAGATCTGGGTTATATTAGACAGTAAGGGAACAGTTGGTTCTCATGGTCGACGTGTTGGACGCAGAAGAAATGAGTGACTTTGACAAGGGGCCGAATTGTTATGACCAGGCGACTGAGTCAGAGCATCTCTGAAACGGTAAGACTTGTGTGGTGCTCCCGGTCAGCAGTGTTGAGAACCTATTGATGGGATATGATCTGCAGCAGCTCCGACACACAACTTACAGGACTTAAAGGATTTGCTGCTACAGTCTTAGTGCCAGATACAACAGGGCACCTTTAGGGGTCTAGTAGAGTCCATGACCCGGCAGGTCAGAGCTGTTGTGGCAGTACATCCACTTTAGTACAGGTATTGGTGTGTGTACTTTAATTATTAGTATTATTTTCTATTTTTTCTGTTAGTTCTTGATGAATGAGGGCCATGTATGCTGACATCTAGGGCTGCATGGGAGGGACAACATTACATATGACTATTTTATTGCTACAGTGTGATAATAATTAATAAACAGTATACTGTGCAGAAGTACTCACGGCTCTGTACACCAGCAAAAAACATTCCACTTTATTTCAACTACAATAAAACAACTCAATAAAACAGCTCAACTAATATTACCTGAGAAATCAGGCTACATATGGATGTACTTGAAAGCAATATGCGACAGTGGCCACCTGACATACGCGTGTTTTTGTGACTTTGTGTCCATGTGTCTGAATGCGTGTGTCCTCCATGCTCACCGGTGGTCCTTGTGGGAAGACAGATGACAGATGCTGCAGGCCATGAGGTCACACGTCTCACAGAAGAGTTCCAGAGGCTCCTGCTTATGGATTGGACACATGACGACAGCATGCCCGCAACAAGCTGAACCTGAGGAGCACAACATGAAACGAAAGACAGAACAGCTAATCAGGACACACGCGATTAAAGGAGAATAACATCAGAATGTGTGAGTGGACTTACAGTCAGGGACGAGATATAAATATGTAAAATGCCATTTTATTTAAAGGTCATTTGATGCAAAGAAGGAGTCCATTGCTTTTTTATAGTTAGTATACCTTCATTGGCCATTCTTCTGCCAGCCCTCCTCTATCCCCTAATCAGTGGTCACTTTCTGACCACAGAACCACTCTTAGCTGGGTGTTTTTGGGTTCCCTCTCAATTTAAACGTGCTACTGACATGAGTAAAAACACTGATACACTTGTACCAAAGTGTGATACACACTACCATGTGAATGTTACTGTTGTGTTGAGAATAGCCCACCACCCAAGTAATATCTTGGTAACAGTGGCCCTGTGGTCAGACCAATGGTGAGATTAGCTGTTATGTAACTGTGCCTAACAAAACATGGTCTTTAGACTGTAATCATACATGCACAAAGTGGACGTATAAGACAGATGGACATCATAAAGTGGGGAGTGAGCGCACAAAGTAGGAGTTTCTAATAAAGCAGATGAGGACAGTATGATATTATAAGTGATGATGCTGGAGCACTTGATCATCCCGACACCTGACAAATACGTATATTACAGACACCTGACCACTGAAGGACAGAGTAAAAGGGGGCTAACATAGTATGCAGAGAAACAGATGGACTACAGTCTGTAACTGTAGAACTACAATGCCACCTATATCGTAAGTGGAGCTGGCGAAGTGGACAATGAGTGTAGAAACAAGGAGGTGAACTTAATGAAGTGACTGGTCAGTGACTACCAAACATATTCTACAGCAGTACATGTGTAGTATGATGTGGTACAACATTCAACTAATTGCCATAATAAACTAATTGGCACTATTAAGGACTAATAACTTCACAATCTGTGAATTTTATACACATGTAAGGACATCAGAACACAGTTCTGTATGACCGGCGCACGTTTAAAAGACGTCTTGGCTTCAATGAGTCCACCATTTTGTTAGTCTGTTTCTTTTTAGTTGGAAGAAATGCAAGCATCATAAAAAGCCTGTAAATATTTCTGGACTTATCCACACATCATTTTTCAAGAGGGAAAAAGTGGAGCGTAGCGTACCTTTGATCAATCAGCTCATGACTTATTAAAAGGCTTTGCCAAATATGAACGAGGCGACGCTGGGCTGCATTTGAGGAACCAAACAAAGCTTTCGGCGTTGCAGGATAAATAAAGTAACAAGCGGCGCAGGGGAGCAAATTACTTTCATGTGTGCGAGCAGGACGGCCTTTTTTTTAGAGACAAAAAAACGAGCACTGGACATTTAGTCATTCTGAGCCATTCGGAGTGGAAAATGTGCTATTTAAACCTCATTAAACATCACATCTTATAAAAACATTCATAAACCAATTTAATGCAATTTTCAGCGAAAAAAGTCAGACTGAGTAGCGAACCAGAGCGAGCTAAACATTAAATATTTAAATATTAGATCAGTTTGTACTGCGTGACAGCCTTTCCAGTTTTATACTCACTGCAGAATAAATAGCTTGTCCGGTGTTCATTCATGAACTGGTATTTTACTGTGGTTGTAAGGTCGTCACTACTGCTTAGTAATTAAGTAACACACCAATCAGTTAATCCAGCTACTGAGTATTCAAAGTTAAAAAGGCTATGAAACAATAAACTAAACAATACAATAAAAATGAACACTAACTACAGGTTTTAAAAATGTTCAAATACCGTAAAAAAGATGAACAAGGACATCTTAAAAACAATGTAAAGCGTCTCAGCGAGGTGTTCAGTCCCCACAAGCAGCCACAACCGCTTCAGTATGCCTTTGCATAAATCCTATAAGGTCCTGGAGACACACTGCCCTGCACATTTTAGTGTTTTCACTGCTCTCACCACACCTGATCTAACTGATCAGCTCATTATCAACACTTCACTGAGTGGTAGTGGGTGTATAAAAGCAAGGAAGGCTCTAAAATAAGGACCAGGGTTGGGAAACACTGGTCAAACAGGCCGGTCCAAATTGTGGGTTGAGATCTGGTGACTGTGAAGGTTACAGCATATGATTTATGTCCTTTTTCATACTCATGAAACCGTTCAGTGACCCCTCGTGCCCTTCGAATCGGGGCACTGTCATACTAGAGGAGACCACTCCCAAGTTTCATTATAGGATCATAGGATAAAGGTGATCAGTCAGAATAACTCTGCATTGCTTTGAAGGAACTCTCCCCTCTGAGGGAAATGTGGACCCAAATCATACCAGTAAATCACAAATCACAACCCCCCCCCAGCATTACAGGGTCAGTGAACCCCTGGGTCAGATATTCAGGCCTGTGCTGTTCTCCTGGTGTATGCCACACATGCACTTGCCCATTGCTGAGAACATAATGAAGGATGACTCATCTGTGTATATCACTTTTTTGTAAACCACATCTCTGTAGGCCAGTGTCTGTGGTTTTAGCACCACTGAACTCTTAAACATGCATTCGTCTTTGTAATGAGAGGTTTATGCACTGCAACCCAATAATAATATTCCTCAGTCTGGTCACATCCTGTATCGATGTTGCTCTTCTGTTTGTCCTACCGTGCTGCACTAATGTGCATCGCAGTCACTGAATGTGCACTTTTGATTCCAACTTACAGTCTTATTTACTGATGTTGTTCCCATAGAAGTAAATGCAGACGGTAATTAAGTCACCATTCTTACTGAAACTCGCCAGCTGAGCGGTGTTTGTGGCTTAAGCTCCTGTCATCAATGCCTTAATAATGAACCCTCTTTTAATCAAGAGTCAAGAGCCTGCTCAGTATATTTATACATGCTGCACAGCATGAAAGGATGTTAATAGCTTAATTGTACAGTCATGGGCAACATTTGGGCACCCATGGTCAAATGACATGTTCTGTATGCTGACTGAAAACAAGTTAATGCATCCTCTACAGAGAACTGTGTTATCATTTGAATGCACATTTCCTGAACTGAACATATTGGGGAATAAAATATAAACAGTGCAAAAGTTGTGGCACATTATATTTTATGTTTAATTTTTATACAGAAATAATACACTAAAGTTTGCAAAAAAATATCATATGCAAGCATGTCCTTGTAGAGTAAATGTAAGCATATTTTAGAAAACTGTTCATTTGACCAGGGGTGTGCAAACTTCTGCACATGACTGTATTGTGCAACATACCTCTCTGCAAGCATCTGCACTTGTTATGCTTCTCCACTCATTTAACCTCTTAAACTGCCAGCGCTCACAGTTTTATTACACACTTCTATAACTAAAGAACAGCTCAGCCGGTTTGAACTGAATCCCTGTAATTACTGAATAATAAGCCTTAGTATGTAATAAGCCTGGGCTTTTAAAGGTTAATTAGTCAAAAAATGCATGCAAATCGGTGTCCATCACTCATGCATTCCCAAATATTGGAAGTTCTGTTTCTTACCGTAAGACTAGTAGAAGAATTCTAAACAAACTGGCTATTTTTAAATGGAGTAATGGTGTTTAACTGAGTCATCAGCACTGCTGTGTTACTGGAGGCAGCCAGACGCAGTGAGGAGCTCTGATAGTGAAGAAGTGGAAGGTTCACACGGACAGCGCCTGCCATATTTGATTTACAGTGTGTCAGTCGCAATGGCCAGCAGGCCAGCGTACGCAGTACACGGCTCGCAGTCTGGAGTAGATGGAGGCATGTTCACACGTTCTGAAGTGTCAAAGAGAGAGAGAGAGAGAGAGAGAGAGAGAGAGAGAGAGAGAGACCACACGCTCCAGCAGCACCCAGCAGCCACAGCCTCAGAGCACTCTGGTGAGTGACCACATCCTGCACACAGGCTTGTACTTTCTCACTCGCATCTGCTGCTATTCTAGCTCTCTCACACACACACATAAACATTCTCTCTCTCTCTCTCTCTCTCTCTCTCTCTCTCTTGCTTTCTCTCTCTCACACACAGATTCTGTTTCTCCCTCTATTTATCTCACACATTCACCACATAAACTCTCTCTCTCTCTCTTTCTCTCTCTCTCTCTTTCTCTCTCTCTCTCTCTCCATCTCTGAGTCTCTGTCTCTCATGGGCAACAAATAAACAGATGTACAAAATACATACATTCTCTCTCTCTCTCTCTCTCTCTCTCTCTCTCTCTCTCTCGCTCTCTCGCTATCTATCTATCTGTCTTTATCTCACACATTTGCCACTTAAATTCTCTCTCTCTCTCTCTCAGTTCCTCTCTCTCTCTATCTTTATCACACATTTGCCACTTAAACTCTCTCTCTCTCTCTCTCTCTCTCTCTCTCTCTCTCTCTCTCTCTCTCTCTCTCTCTCTCTGCTACCTTGCAGAGACAGAGCTGTCAACACCAAAACATGCCAACCCTAATACACGAGCGAGCCGCACTGTGTGTTGTGGATTTGGTCATATCAGGCTGTGCGGACGATCGACGGAGCATAAGCAGGCTCGGACCGGCTGGACACATCGTGCTGCCTCAGCTGAGCAAGTATCGCTTTCAGAAAACTGGGTCACATAAAAAATAAAACACTACAATGCATCACGGAGGATAATTATTCACACTTATTATGAAATGCATTATTCATCGCGCTGAGCCCCACAGAGAGAGAATAAAGACAGCGGAAAAAGGGAAACAGGGGAATATGGCGCGGGGCAGATACGGCCTACGAAAGCTTAGAGCTTCCAAGCACCAAAGCTGGAAGAAGCCAGAGTGGAAAGGGATTATGAGGGAAAAGTGAAAGAGCATCTTGCCTGTTTCAGGCGCCACTGGTGGGCTGCTGGCTGTCTGGTGGAGGCGGGACTCTGAGGCCTGAGCCGAAGCTCTGTCGTGCTGGTGCAGGTCTGTGCACTGGAAACACAGCCACTTGTTGCAAAAGGTGCACAAACTCTGGGCCACTCTGGGCTCCGGACAGTCCGAACAACACTGAGAATACAAAAACAAGGATGAGACCTGGACCAATACAGTGGATGACCCCTTCAACACTCATCCTATTTACAAACATAGCACAGACTCAGCACTGGTATAATATAATAACAGAATAAGGGTCAGGCTGATACCAACAGAAAATGCAGGTGTAGATATCAGAGGAAAAAAGAATTCCGTAATGAAACAAGACGAAAATATCACAGAATTGCTCGTAGCGCAACATAAAGTAAAGTAGGTTACATGATAACTACGGACGCACTGGGCCAACGACAATACCCAGTATTCTTACATGTACATGTACACTGGGACTACATCAGAGGAATGTAACATTTACTTGCAGAGGGTTATAAAATTAATTAATCAACAGGCATTTTAGTGTAGAAGCCCTTCATCTCCAACACATTCTGCTCTCCAGTAAATTAATGTATCACCAAATATCAGTTTGACATATTGGTCAAATCCAATGCCAATACTACTCAGATACTATCGAGCGTCTTTACTGATAACAGTAGCCACAAGTGTCAAATTTAACACAAAAACGAGTAGCATTACACATCCTTTATTTGTGCTTTAGAGTGCTTTGAGTATAATATTTCACTTATCAGCTCATTTTAAAGCTTAGCAGGTTACAAAGAAAAAATAATTGGTTGGTATCACTTTCAGTTTCAGTATCAACGTTGGAAAATAAAAGCAGTACTGTACTACCTCTACTATTTCAACAACTGCAACAAAACTACTATGTAAACTGTATGCATGTAGTTGTGAGGGTGAAGAAGTGAAACGTAGAGCCACACAGTGATCCACTGGAGTTTAAGGGGTTAAACTCAGACTGAGCTGCTCTGTTACTCTCTAAAGCAGGGTTTAAATATCCAGCTCACCCCTGTAGAGACTTTCAGGCTCTTTGACTTGAGCTCTTTTGACTGGTTTCCAGGTTAATAAGTGTGAAACAGATTTGCCGTGTTTCAGTATTCCGGGAAAATTGGATTTGTCGATTTGCCTGTCAGTAGCCCTTGACTGACAGGGAAGCCTCCTGAGATCAAGTCCAGTGGGAGGTGCATTGGAAGAAAGTGGGCATGTCAGAGAGGCCACCCACCACATTTAAAAAAAAAGAGCCTTAGAACTACACAATAAGTTCAATTTGTGATGTTTTAACAAAAAAAATCATTTTGAATTCCAATGGCTTTTTCAAAGAGCTTTAAAAAGCTGATTAAAGAATGTAAATTTCACCTTTATTCTCCTGGCAGATCCAGACCATCCTCACTCTCACAGCGGCATACAGTACATATTACTTTCACGGCAGTTTCTAAATAATTCATAGTAGTTACAGCATAATAAATCTTAAGATTAGTAATGTAATAATAGGTTTAAGGGCTTGAAATAAGGGTCTTAAAAGAGGTAAGCTAACAAGTGCTCCTTCCAAAATATTAACAAGACGCTGAACAATGCAACACAAACACAAAGGCATGCATCATTCCAAACAATAACACGGCATTTAACAGCACGCAAAAGCACCAGCGCATTCCTCAACGCCCTCAGCAGAGGAGAGCGAGCGTGTCAGGGTCTTACCTTCTCCATGGCAGAGGCGTGATGCGAGGCTCCTCGGTGAGAGCGTGAGACGCTTCAGAGCTTCCAGCTCTCACTGCGCTCTAGAGCTCTGTGACAGCTCCTACCTGCGGCAGGAAGTAGTGCACGCTGCACACACTTCACACTTCAACCCCCAGCGGAGCCGCCTCCTGTGTGCCTCTCTCTCTCTCTCTCTCTCCGTCTCTCTCTCTCTGTGCGTGTCCTCGGGTGCAGCAAGCCGTGCTGGACTCCTCGCCGCCTCCCTACAGTGGCCTCCAGACCCACGCGCCTCCCGCCGACAGCCACCGTCATGATCCTTTTTCTTAACTAAGCCCTGTTCATAATAATTGGGAATTGGGGAGAGGTGATAATTATTTCTTTTCTAGGGCGAAACATCCCCGCAAGCCCTCCTTTTCCCAAAATGGAAGTGCCGAGTGACCTACAACGGTTTAAGAGGAAACGCAGTACGTGGCATGCATGAGGGGATAGCAGTACAATGTGTGTGTGTGTGTGTGTGTGTGTGTGGGCACAGGGGCGGCGAATCCTGCCCTCGCCCTCCTTCGCTCCTCACATCCCTGGATGGGCGAGAGGTGGGGGGACGGGTCCCACCGGAGCCGCGTAACACAGCGAAACGGGGTCATCCCGGGCTGCAGGACCAGATGGAAGCCGAGATCAGCTCTCAGAATGCCCCCCAAAGCGTGAAATCAATTAAGATTTTATCACACACGGCTCTGGAGGAAAGGAAGAAGCGCCGAGAGCTCCCCAAAAAATCTGCTTCACTACAGCTGTTATTAGCCGAGCTGCCACGATTAGTCGACGAAGTCGATTAGCCACGGACAACGTCGATTATGGAAGAGAGTTCACACATTGCTTAATTGGCTTCTTAACCTGCTGACTTATTAATCAGTTATTAATCTCAAAGCTCATTACTCAGTAGCTACTTGAAACTATACAAAACTATATAAAGCAAATATATAATCAAATAATGTGATCAGGAGACTGAAGAGCTGAACTCTGGATCCAGCAACAGGTTACTGAGGTTTGAGAGCTTAAAACAAAAACAGCTTATACGGCTCAATAATGTTAGACATTCCAACATACTGCTGTTCCACGGACGCAGTAGAGGTGATCTGGCCTCCACTCTTTAGGCTGTCACCATCAATTACATCATCATGTCAGTCATCATGTAATCTACCGAATATTCTGATGATTAATCAAATAATAAGAAACCATGTACAGAATATCAAAGACTCCAGGATACTTCACTGAAAAAAAAGGTAAAGACGCCCTTAAAAGACTTTATTTTTAAAAGCATATAAATAGATGCGTCGATCAGGCTCTGCAGGAAACCAGCAAGAGAATTCAAAACATGCATTACCATCATGCGAATGACAGCCTGCTGGAAATTTTTATTTGATGATTTTTTAGCAATGCTGCTAAATGGAGTTATAATAACTTTGAATAACCGAGTTTGGGAGGAGGAACATGCCTGAAACCCCGCCTCCTTACAATCTAACCCCCTATAAATTCACATCCTCACCTTTTGTTTTCTGTGACAAAATCCTCACAGTTCCCACCTCCACCTGATCTCCTTCCTGTCCCTCAGTCCAATGACAGGCCTACACCAGTTATAAGCGAGTCCGGCCTTATAGCTACAGGCAGAACCCGCCCAGAAATTCAGCCCAAGTTCTCAGAGTTCTCTCTCCTCCCTCAGCCCCTCCTCCCTCACACTACCACCACATGTTAAAGGCACAGTCCGAACTCGTGAATGATGATTCAGTACTCTGGACTGAGTTACCTGCACTGATTAATCTTCATGGTTTGTTTTTAAAGTGAAAAAACAAAAAAAGCTCTATTTTCTTTTCCAGTAAAGAACTTAAATGTAGTTTCAACCATTCACTAAAACAAGTGCAACTGCTAAGCAGATCAAGTTGTGCTGTAGTCCAGGCATCAAACGACTTCCCACGCAAAACATGAACATGGGCACAAGTGATCTGTTGTACAGACGTTCTAGCTACTGTAGGCTAACTTTGCATTGCCAGCTTTAGCCTCATTGTTATTATAAGTGATTCACAGGCTTTAAAGAAAAACATGTATTCACACTGCACTGTGCAAAAGTCAGACACCACCCTTCATTTAATCTCCAGATTTCTAGTCAAAATGGCCAATAAGTACAACTTATTCATTTCTTATTACTTATTCAACAACTAAATACAGTATGAAGCTTTCAGTATTTAGTGTCTCCCCGTTTCGTCTTTATTACAGCTTCTACTCAGGAGACTCGCTTTCAGTTTTTCAAAGAAATCTGCAGGGATATTTTTCTGCACCTCTAAAGTTCAGTCTTAGAAGTTGATTGCATTTTCTCCCTCCCACAATCCAAATAAACCCAGACACATTTGCTGATGTTGTGGTCTGTTGGTCCATTGCTCTGAGAACACTGATCAGATTCTTTGTTTGATATGCAAATTTTAATGTTTTTTTTTGTGTTCATTTTTGTCACTTTTGTGACATTTTTGCCCATTTCCTTTTTCGGTAACAGCTTCTTAACAGCTACACATCCTTTCAGCCCCATAGTGTTGAGTTGTGTTCTTACAGTGGAAGGATGGACAGAAGCACCTGTTGAATTTTTCAGACCTGAAGCAAAAGTGGAAGCTGATTTTCTCCTTAAACATAGCAGCTTTAAAGAGCCCATATCTATTGGCATCCTTGCATTTTATTTGAAACTTTCGATGTTTACATACTAGATCACTTTCCAAAAAGTGAGGAAAACTCATTTTCCCATAATGTGGGTTATTTTTCTAATTTGTTTATTTGGTCTACCAGGTCCTGCAATTTAGGTAACTCTTTGGCACTTTTTTCCTTTGAAAAAGAAATAACTTGTACTTATAATAACAGCTGCTTTGACTGGAGATGAAATATATGAAGGGTGGTCTCTGACTTTTGCACAGAAGTGCAGTAATGGTGATGAACTGTCCTAATGACTATTTAATTGTGTAACTGAGTTTAACTGAGTGATTGTAACAGCTCTATGCATTGTAAAAAACCGCCTGTTGCAGAAATGTAACTTTAAACGACTGTGACATCATCCAACGTTCAACAGCAGAGCGAGAGGAAATGGCAGAAAGTATAAACGTCTGATTCGCTGATTAGTTGATATAGAAATGACTGTAAGACACATCACTAGTTATCAGGCGGACGGATCAGGGAAAGGGGGGAGGGGGGAGGGGGTGAGTGGTGTGGCAGCGGTGTGGCTTAGTCAAGCAAAGTAAACAAGCCAAACAGAAATATCACACATCAGCACCGAGCAAAAAAAAAAACCCAGTATGAAACCACCTCTACCGCTGCGAGTCTGCCTGACAACAACCCCTGCAGCCTGACCTACAAATCTGACAACTCTCTCTTCCTCCAGAGCTGCACAGGGGAGCTTAAAACCAGCCGATTCCCCATTGTGTACTCGCAGACCCACTTTAAAACACAATTAGCCTAGCCAGGCACTCCGACTCGAGCTGGCGAGGCAGGCAGGCAGGCAGACGCGCCAGCATTTCAAAACTGCTGTCTTGCCTTTCATGCCCTTCCATTTAGCTTTTAAAACCAAAGAGCTCCCCCTCTCCCTCTCTCTCTCTCTCCCTCCCTCTCCCTCTGTCTCTCTCCTTGCCTCTCCCACTGCCAGCTATGGCTCCTCTTCCCTGCTAAGTGAATTCAGTGTGGGGTATGTTGCTGCCTGAGTGAGCACAGCTCTCTCCAGAGAGGGCACATTAATAGAAACTCAAGAGGAGAGGCTCTCCCCTGGAAGCGCACCTCGCTAACATCCATTAACATTGCGGTTATGAGATCACGATGAGGGAATGTCAGATTTATCCACAGCAGATGGTAATCTCATATTTCAACCTGCCCGTTTCATAACATCTTCATCGTTCCTCAAGGCACTGGTTCCCAACCCCAGTTCCAGGGACTACACACAACAATAGTTTTCCTGTGTCTTAACACACCTGACTCAGCAATGCAGAGCTGCTAATTACCTGATGAGCTCAATCAGGCGCAGGAAAAACACAGAAACGAACAGCCCAAGGGTCCGCAGGACTGGGGGTGAACATTTCTGGCTTACTGAAACGACAACGTGGGTAAATCCAAACTTTCCCAACTGAAAATATCAGATTTTTGTAAAACACTTATAAAATAATGTGCGAAACTGTTCAGTTAATAGGCTCAGTGTGGTTTTTAGTTATGTTAGTTAACTGATCTCTCTGTAACTGAACAGCCTGTTTGTCTTATTTTACATTTCTCTCTTCTGTAAAAAGGCATATTTGATATTTTAAATAATACAGTTGAGCTCAAAACACCAACTTCATATTTGGTATGTTTGTTAATTCATAACTGCTCTTTCCAGTGGTGTTATTTACTTTATGGCGGGCTTAGCCAGGCATGAGAAATATGCATTTGAAATGTGACAGTTTTCATTTTTCAAGGCTAATAAAGCAAAAGCCTTTATTACTCTATGACTAATTTTTGATGCAATGCACAAAAAATGCTGGAGAACTGTTTTTTGTTTTTTTTTTCCTTTCTGGTTTTGTTTTTTTTGGCAAGGTACAAAATGGCAAATATGTATCTCTGTTTTGGTAGTTAAACACATCTGCAGTGAAAGAATAATAGTCCTTGACAACTTCATAGCATTAATACTTCAAAAGTAATAAACTCAGCCGTTTGAACTCATTTAAAGGCAAAGACAAGAGCCATGTCAACTGTTTTTAAGATTATTTCAGAAACTGATGCACCGAACCTCTGAGCACAATGACATTATTTCTTAATAGTATTCAGCACATCTGAGATGGCCGGTCTGGTGGTGATTTCACATGGACCATCCAGGTTTTTTTGGAAAGCTGACGTCACACTGAAGACAAATAGGTGGTGACAGCTGGACAGTGTATTACTTCTGCTTCATTTAGAGGTGAGGCAATAGCTAAGCCTGCGGGGAGAAGCTTCTTCAGTGAAAACAGGGATTCTTCCTGAAATCCTCAATCGGGAATTACCAAAACAGTTTCACCATTCCCAACGCTGCTATCTGAGAGTGAAATCAGTAAACATTACTGAACTCTTACAGTCCTGTTGTGTAAAAGCCTGATGGTGTGTGGCTCCAAAGGCCTGGCAGAAGCATCATTTGGAAAGTGGGACTCTAGATGGTTCATTTCAGAGACACAAACCTCTTCCTCAGTCAAGGATCTCGTGGTTAACTGTGTCTAATTAAAAAGGTGTGATGTTCTACTATCACGCTATAAATAAACAGCCGCTAAAAAGAGCACGAGCCTTTCTTTAGAGAAAAGCAGCCGAGCTTTTCCTTCATGCAACACTTCAAGCGTCAGCACACCTCACCTCACACTTGGATTATACCAAAAATAACTGCCACATAGTGGATAAAAAAGGTGACAGGTAAGACAAGCCAACCTCTCATAACTTTAAAAACACACCACTGCTTTTGGACTGAGATCCTGCAGATGCGAGAAGAGTCGGGTCCTTTTAACTATTAGCCAACTGAAAAAACACTGCTTTGAATTTACATGATTAAAATGTGTCACATCAATGCAATTCATGTTAAAAGAAGCGAAGTGAAGGACATCAATCTGGGTCGGAGTTCGACACACTGTTTCAATCATGAACCATTTTTGTCAGTGTACTTTCAAAATATCAAACCACCCATGTAGTCCTATGTTTTGTGGATCATACCTAATGAAAAGGTGGGCTGGTGAGTGAGGGGCAGAAAAAATGAATACACTGGACATCAGCGTCATCAGTGACTTAGACATAAACAAGAACTCTCGGCTCTTAATCCTGGCCTGTCTGCTGTATTATTCTCGCTCTCTAACGCACCCAGTTCATCTAAAGAAGGGCTTGTTAATTAGCTCACTGGCTGGATCAGGTGTGTTGGCAGTGCTTCTCCAGGACTATGATTAAGACACACTGCTTTAGACTCAGCTGGCTTAAACACTTTCTGAGGACGGCTTATCCCGGATCATTTTTTAAGACTACACTCATCGTAAACAAGGCGAGAATCAGATCCCAGATCGGAGCTTTTCTGCTCAAAGATGAGAATGGATTTTCAACAGATCCACTACAGCTGTTAGAAAGTAGGTATGTCACAATCAGCCCTGAGGAAACTTTATTACAGAAGAACCCAGAAGAAGCACTTCAGTCCACATCTTCGCTCTACATCTGTGACTTTTTTGCCAGGAAAAGTTTGTGCCATTATTTACTGTAGAGTCCACTCTGATGAAGCTGCGGTCTCCTAATCAGAGTCATATGTCTTCTGAGGTTTTGTATGTAATGCTGATGGTAAAACTGTGGTAAAGCTGGAGAAATAAAAAGTATATATATATATATATATATATATATATATATATATAAAAACATACGTTTTATACCAATACCTCAGGCATCACACTGCATACATACGTTTAATGTAAGGTAGCTTTAAGAGGCATTAACCGCTTTGGACGTCTGGTTCCTATCACCACCACTGTGAACAATTCAGCCCCAGCAAGTTTTTCTACAACAGCATTTCACATCAAACCACTCCATGATTTTTTCTCACATCTTAGAGATTTAAATACTGAGAAATAAAAAAAATCATCAGATCCCTTTAAGTCCAACAAACACTGTAAGGTGTTTATGTTCTATAATGCAGCCTATACTGGACAAACGATCCTCCCAGTTACCTGACTGGTGCTGAGTTGAAGGGAGTTTTTCCTTTAATAACAAGTGCAACTACTGATTCTATCGAGCTGAAGCGAACACTGTTCAGATGCCCACATCACTGCCTTTACCACTGCCTTAACCCCCCCCCAGCTCTCCTCCTTCCCAAAAATCCTCACTCGGCGAAGGTAAAATCGCAGCATGCATTCCTCGCGGACTACGCAGCCTCCTAAAAGCGCCCGCGCGGCCAACTATAAACTCCCCTCTCAGCCCTTCCCTGCTGGTAGTGGCCTGTTAAACGGGGCTGATGAGAGAAGCGCATTTCCCAGTTTTAAAAAGCGCCAAATGATGCGCATCCACACACGACAGCGCCAGAACGATCCAGCACAGCTCACCTCAGCGACGGGACCCCGCTTACAATCCTGCGCAAACTGGTTGGAGCCGAGACCATCAGCGGTTAATGACGCAGCCTAATAAACCGCCGCTGCGCTGCAGGTTAACGCGCTCGCGGCTCTCAGACCGCACCTCGCTCCTCGGGAAGGAGGTGCGTGTAGATCCCGGCGATCCTCCCCGCCAGGCGCCCGGAGACGCCGCAGCTTTCGGACGTGCCTCTGTGCCGAAACTGTGACCGTCCTTCGCCGCGGACAGTCCGACTTTTTCCCTTCGCTCGCCAAACTGTGAGAAGCCGGACCGAAGTACGATCGAACCGCAGCGATAACTTTCCGCTGAGCTAGAGCTCCGAGAACGCGCGCCTCGCACGGCTTCGCTTCAGCGCCGCCCGAATATTAAAGTTGCAGCCTGATATTCGGTCAGCTGGCACGGAACGGCCAGTGCAAACGCATCCTGCCCACTGAAGTTCTTTACCTTGACCTGCCCGCCGGTCCAGTCCAGTCCGGTCCGGTCCAGCAGATGTCGCCTCTGTCGCACTCGTATTATTTCTATGCTGAGGGAAAGTATCGCCTAAAATCGCGAGATTCTCAAAAGCGCTTCTCCTCCGGCCGCGCGGCTCCAGCAGCCAGGTGATGCTCTGACAGCCCTTCCGAATTTACTGACCGCAGTGTGTTCAGATAAACTGGGACAACAGATAAAGTGGCTCGTGCCAATGACAGCCAATGACAACACGTTATTTAGAGGTTGCTGTATTGAACACGATCACGTTTTTGATTGACGTGACATCATGACGGTGGGCGTGGCTGCTTTTATTAAACCAAAATGCAAAGAAAAATACAACAAAGTATGACAGCAGAAAAATCCTGCTCTGAAATGTTAAGGCTGTTTTGTCATTATGTCACTGTTTGTTCTTGGGTTTTAAAATCATAACTGACCATGATTTACCAACAAATTGCATAGTGCATAATCTTATATGACCTTCTGATAACGCGCTGTTCTGTGGGAGAAAGATTCTCATTATTGTGACGTAATATCTCTTAATATTTACTTACTATGTCATAATAGTGAGAGAATGTTCTCATAAGAAAGTTATGAGATGCTAAGTCATGATTATGACAGTCAATATTATGAGATGCACTTAATATCTCATTATTATGAGATGCTAAGTCCTAATTATGAGATATTTAGTCATAACTATCAGAAAATAAGTGATAATTATGGCAACGTCTCACAATTATGACTTACTTTCTCATAATTATGGCTTAGTATCATAAGATTCAATCTCACAGTTGACTTAATATTTCATAATTATGACTAAGCATCTCATAATAATGAGATATAAAGTCATAATTATCAGAAAACAAGTCTATGACGTACTTGGCTACTAAGTCATGATTATGAGACAGTTAGATGTAATTATGAGATTGTAAGTTGTAATTATGACATAATAAGTCATTATTGTGAGATGGTAGAGATAGCAAGTCACAATTGTCGTAATTATGAAATAGTAAGTCATAAGTTTGGAGAACCTTCTCACTAGTATGACTTCCTAAATAGCTCTATATTTTCCCAGTGGTGTAAATGGGCTTCCACTCTATTCAGTAGCTGACTAGCAGCAGTGCAGGTGGGGTGGTTTGCACTGGTGCCCACTAACATCTTTACTGGACATTGTATAACTCCACTTACATACGTTAAGACCCATAACTCATATATAGCTACTTAATAACTTAATAATATGCAGTACTGTGCAAAAGACAGAGACCACTTCAATTAATCTCCATTCAAAGCGGCTGAGAAAAGAGAAAGCTGTTCATTTTCTGGATGTTTCTGAGGAGATTAGATATAAGACAGTCCACCTGCACCAGGAAGGAGAAGGTCAAAGGACAATAACTGAGAAAACAGGAGGTTCAAAAACTGGAGTTGAAAAGTATTAAAAGATCATGGAAGACCTTGTGGACCAAAACTGTCACCAGCAGATATAGAACAGTAGTAAAACCTTCCTCTTTAAAAGAGACAGGAGAAAATCAAGGACTGACCACCCCAGAGTCCAGACCTCAACAACGCTGAATGTGTTTTTGCTCACTTGGATGGTGAGAAGCAGAAAATGCAACCAGCTTCTAAGACTGAACTTTGGAGGAAAAATACCTGCAGATTTCTTAAAAAATGTACAACAATTTTACAAAAATAATGGAAGATGTTCCGAAGCCAAAGTCTGGACACACTAAATAGTTTTTTTTGTATTTATTTGGAGTCTCCTGTGTGATTTTCTGTTAAATATGTTTTCTACTTTTTTCCTGATGCTGAAAAAGCAGTAACTTGTGTTTAGTGGCTGTTTTGACTGGAAATGAAATAAATGAAGGGCAATCTCTGAATTTTGCACAGTATTGTTTGACAGCCTTTAGCCTACAATGGAGCCCCAACATTGAGACATAGCAGTGGTGAGTAGACAAGTATTACACTGCCATTTGTTTAATCACTGTCAAGGCAAATGATATATGCTGGGCCGATACGATCCTAGTTAAACCACAGGTTCTACTGATAATGTATTTCAAATGTGGAAGCAGCACCTTCATCACTCTGACTGCCCACTCCAGCTGAAAGCCACCCATACGAGATGAGGTAAGATGAGAGACATTGACAGGCACTAATTTAAATGGAACAATCACCTGCAGGTGAGTGGTTTTATGGGACTGTTCTAATATTTGCCAAAAAGTGTACTGATTTACTTGAACTCACCCCAGTGCGTGCAGTAACACTGGGGTGGCACTGAGTCTCAAGCAAATGACTGAAGTCCAAACGAGCTTCTTGTTAAGCGTTCAGTGGGACGAGCGCCATTTCCTGTAGAGCCCTCCACATGGGCTTCCGTCCCACTATTTGATTGTGATAGTTTTTAAAAGCACATTTAGGCGGCCACACGTTCTGACATAGAGTTACACCATCTGTGCTTACTTTCAGATTCTTTGAAGAAGTACAGTCTGAATTCTGCCTTTAACCCATTTTCTTTCTCGCTGGTCTCTGCCTTGGCTCTTACCGCCTCTCTGCCTTGTTCTTTTTTTACAAATGTGCTGGGCAAAGACAAGCTCCAACGGTTCTTTGCCATTACGAGGGTAAAATGTTTAATGAGAGGAAATGAGAAGAAGCTCGTATAACATTGTGAGTCACAGACAAAGAATAATCTGAAAAGCTTTATTGATTTTTTTTACAAAGCACTGCAAGTATGGTAATTATACTCTTCAAGTGTTAATACATGTACAAAACGCAATGCACTGAGCAACATCTAGCGTTAAATACTACAGAGAAACTGTACATCCACCTCACATTAGTTGCCATTTATTCATCCGACCACATTCGGTACATGCACTTCTGATTTGAAAGCTACTGCTGTACCAATATAACCGTTCATCCATGCAGTACCGTTCTAGCGTTACTCTACTCATAAACAAGGTACCAGGAAACTTTACGACAGAACTACATATGAGGGTCACAGGCACTATTATAAATATGTACAATAGATTTAATTACTCAAGTCAATCCAACTGATGCATCTTCAGATATATGAGTCGTGTTAGACCTTCAAACGCAGTGATTTGCCATCGGTTGATGTACAAATGTCCTTAATTTTTGGTTCCATGTTCCATCAGTTCTTTTTATGGAGAAGCTTCCCTGGAGGAAGATTGAAAAAGAAACAGTGCTATTGATTATAAAGCATGTCCAGTCCGTTTAGTGTGATGGATTAACAAAGACAGGCCCTTCAATAAAAACCTTCTCACATTGTTTCTCAGTATTAAAGAGTACAGCAGACGTCTGTATCCTGGTGACACCTATTTGACTGATGTTCATAAAATGACTAATGTGATGTAAGTTTAGTCAGTGGGTGTACAGAGTAACAGAAACGCCACATGGAATACTCATTGGCCGATTTATCAGGTACATCTACAATATAGGTGCACTTTGTAGGCTTTACTTTATTGTTCCTACAGGGGAGATTTGTACTTTTGCTGCCCAGCCAGGGAGCAGCACAGTGTCGCTAGCAAAGCAGGCCAGCATGGGGCAGTGGGGAGTTGTGTCTTGCCCAGAGGCACAACTAGGAATACCTGGTCAGTTCTGGGATTTCAACTCACAACCTTCCTGTTACTGGCTCATCCCTACTACCACCAAGATTGCCACACAATTTAATCAGCCCCCCTCTGGCCCGTCCATCAGTAAAAAAGGACCACTATAGTACCACCACTGACCTGACGTTTTAGGGTGGGGGATCAGTTTCAACACAGCAGTGACACCAGAATGGGTGTTGCAGCATTAGCCACCGCAGCATTAGCTACCTTATTATAGTTTAAGGTCCCTGGGAACACTGTGTAAAATACTAAAGATATTTGTACGATACTGGGGTGATATATTAAACACACAGCACAGGTTGAATTAAGGGAGAAACGAGTGGCTTTACATATGCAGGTCGTGTTGACTCTCCACTGTGACCCCCTAAAAACATCATCCAGCGTTTACATGGAGATGTCTTTCAGAAAGTTAAGGGTCTTATTCACTTTTCTGCTGGACGTGCATCCAGGGAATGCTGGCATGGCCATAGAACAGACAGATAAATGGACAGACAGACAGACGACAGGCAGACAGATGTGCTAGCTTGATAGCTCAGTTATGTTTGCTAGGTTTGTTTTCATTAAGTCATCAACTTTCACTTGGCATATTTCTCCAACTCAGACATTGAGAGACCACAGAGGAATGCAGTTGTCTTCAAGCTGTGTGGGTGGGAGGAGCCATATCAGCCTGAGGATTGGTGAGGATATTGCATTTATATACACACCGATCAGGCATAACATTCTGACCACCTCCTTGTTTCTGCGCTCAATGTCCATTTTATCAGCTCCACTTACTATATAGGTGCACTTTGTAGTTCTACAGTTACAGACTGTAGTCCATCTGTTTCTCTGATACTTTGTTAGCCCCCTTTTACCCTGTTCTTCAGCGGTCAGGACCCCCATGGACCCTCACAGAGCAGGTACTATTTGGGTGGTGGATCATTCTCAGCACTGCAGTAACACTGATGGTGGTGGTGTGTTAGTGTGCGTTGTGCTGGTCTGAGTGGATCAGACACAGCAGTGCTGCTGGAGTATTTAAACACTGTGTCCACTCACTGTCCACTCTATTAGACACTCCTACCTTGTCAGTCCACCTTGTAGATGTAAAGTCAGAGATGATAGCTCATCTGCTGCTGCACAGTTTGTGTTGGTCATCCTCTAGTCCTTCATCAGTGGTCACAGGACGCTGTTGGCTGGATATTTTTGGGTGGTGGATCATTCTCAGCACTGCAGTAACACTGACGTGGTGGTGGTGTGTTAGTGTGTGTTGCGCTGGTCTGAGTGGATCAGACACAGCAGTGCTGCTGGAGTTTTTAAACACCCCAGTGTCACTGCTGGACTGAGAATAGTCCAACAACCAAAAATATCCAGCCAACAGCATCCTGTGTCTGATCCACTCGTACCAGCACAACACACACATTTCACCACCACGTCAGTGTCACTGCAGTGCTGAGAATGATCCACCACCCAAATAGTACCTGCTCTGTGAGGGTCCATGGGGGTCCTGACCACTGAAGAACAGGGTAAAAGGGGGCTAACAAAGTATCAGAGAAACAGATGGACTACAGTCTGAAACTGTAGAACTACAAAGTGCAACTATATAGTAAGTGGAGCTGATAAAATGGACCATGAGCGTAGAAACAAGGAGGTGGTCAGAATGTTATGCCTGATCGGTGTATATTCACATATAAAAGACAAGAATTTCTGCAAAATATGTCTGCTATTCAGAGGACATATAAAAGTTATTCCTAGGACAATGTATGTGTACACTGTGTGTCCAGAAGAGCAAGATTTACCCTCTTAGAAAGTAAACACACATTTAGATTTCCAGGGGCCTTCTAATACTCTCAGAGACTGTCACTCATCTTTTTCCACGCACAATTTGTGTCAGTCATCGTCTAGAACGTCCACAGTGTTCTTTTTCTGACCACAGGACCCCTGCTGGGTGGATGTTTTTTTGTTGGCAGACTATTCTCAACCTAGCAGTGACATTGAGGTGTGTAAAAACTCCAGCAGCACCGCTGTGCCTGGTGCAGCATCCCACATACTACTGCACTAGTACGCTGTCAGTGTTACTGCTGTGCTTGGCAAAGTCCACAACCCAGACAATATCTGAGAAGTGGTGACACTTTGTATTGAAAGATGGGCTACAGTATATAACTGTAAACATATACAATGCACCTACATGGTAGGTATGCCAGATTAAATGGCCAATGAGTATCTCTTGTGGTGTTTCTGTTATTTTGTAAATGCCCTGTATAGAACACACTCCAGGTCTTGCTTCAAACTAATGAAGGGGCTCAGAACAACTGCTAAACTCACCGAGTCCTTTCAGAAACTTGTTCACTCCACTCTGCTCTGTATCTGGTAACTCCTCCAGGTACTGCTCTACTCTCTGCTCAAACAGACCTGAAACAATACAACCACATTTCACATATTCATTTCATTTTCATAGTTAGGCATTGAGTGATTTTAGCCATTTGTCAAAACCTCAAAGTGGCACCAAAATCACCAACAGATGGCAGCAGAGAGCTGGATTTAAACTTGCCCCACCACTGTTTTCCAATTACAATGGGTGTGGGTTTCATAAAGCCTGCAGCTAACATGATGTGATGTTTTGGTGGTCACTGACCCAATTTAGCAGTCCAACCTATAATTCCCCTTTACCTTTGGCCCTGCACTTCCTCAGCTCTCGGTCCTGAATGAACCCAGCAAACATCTGTGACTCCATGAAAACACCCAGGAAGCGGCGGACGCTCTTGGAGGCCACAGACTTGCGGAAAGCTTCGCGCTGGAAAATGCGCTCCCCCCTCTCGCTCTGGGTCAGGAACAGAGAGTAGTGGCCGATGGTCTCCAGGAAGAAGCGGATGAAGGCTTCCGACACCACGCTGTTCAAGGAGTTGCACTCTGGGGAAATTGGAAAAAGAGGCATCACCGACATTCATTAATCAAACGACTAACAGGAAATTAAGGATGGGCAATCCTTTAATTATCATGTTAGATGATATTATCATTTATATTTAAAAAAAAGGGATGCTCATAAAAACCCACCGTTCATCCTCCATTCTTATCTTTCATATTTGAAAAGGGGATGCTAATAAAAATCTGCAGTCTATTAGACTAATTTGGCACCTTTAAATTTTGTGTTTTATATTGTAACTTTTTACAAGCAGAAGCTTTTTTCTTTGCAGTTTATCTCCTGATTACAACTGTGCATTACTTCCATCTCAGGCTCTAATATTTGTCCTAGGTCATTTCTACAAGCACTGTATGCATCTGAGAGTGACTCATGCACGGTTTCTTACGCAACCTGTGCGCAACTAAGCGGTAAATGTATTTATCAGTGTCTCAATGCAAAAATACAGTGATAATATGACGACAATACTGTCAAATCACTCAAGCTTACAGGAGGTTAAAAAACAGAGATTGGTGGCCTTGCCCTGTGCTCCAACATAGTGAGTGTGTTAAAAAAACAAACAAAAAAACTATTATTACATTTACTTTTGAGTGCATCAGTCTTACTGACCAATAAACAACAAGGACTCTAGCTGTTTGGACTACATTCAAATCTCTGATCCAGTGTTGTGAAGTTCTACCTCTTTACGATGGTTTAACGAGGCAGCAGCAATAACCTGTTACAGTCAGCTAACAGCTCAGCTGCGCTGTCAGTCTCAAGCTAACCAGATGCTACTGGTTTGATGCAGTGTCAGTCTCTTTACCATCATCTGACTCGCTGTCAGAGTCTTGATTGATGATGTCGTTCCTCTGCTCCAGGGCCTGCTCCAGCGCAGCTTGTAGCTTGCGTGGTAAGAGGGAGGCCTCATCGTCCAGCTGCACAGTTACACAGTTACAGCGTTGACGTTTATTAGCAACATTTGTCTGCATAAATTCTCCTTAACAACACTAAATCTGACAAGATCCACTTGTTTGCATTTCACCGGTTCCTAAATAGGAGTTCACACAAAAAATGTAAATGATGCTAACAATAAAAGTTCATAGAGGCTGGATAGCATTCAACAAATACGCTCATGCTAACTGATTCCCATTAGCTTTGATTTATAGTTAGCCATCATTAGCATAAGTTTAGTGTATGTAAGGAAGTCACAGCAGACATGAACTCTGTGGTCTACTTTAACACAGACACTGAAGTAGTTTTTTTTTTTGAGTATTTTGACAGACATACCTGTCTAATGAACTTATCTGTTCCTAGATCAACCATCAGGGCCTGAAATGAGAGAAGATCAGTTAGAATAAGACCAACATTCTGCTTTAATCACATGGCATTCATTTGTCGTGGGAACTGCACTAAGTCACATCATCTCCAGATGCTGATCCACAACAGATGGCGCTTGACAACCAATTAAAGCTGCAGAGTTAAAAATGACAAGCGTCTTAAAGTGCTGCTTGTACGTACGCGTTCACCACACAAGGTCAGCACTAATGGACTTTACAAGAGCACTCGTGGTCAAGAAGTAACAGGGTTGACGCCTCTTCCTACAAAACTGCTCAGTGAGTGTGAAAGGCCCAGTAGGGAGCAGTCCTGAAGGCTGTGGCCAGCCTGGCACTGCCCCTCAGGCAGCTGGGAGCAGTGCTCATGAAGGAGAAGGGGGGGGGGAGACAGGCTGCCAGAAACACAAAGCTGGAGCTTAAGGAGCTGACGCCAATTTAAAGACTCGTACACAGGAATTGGCCCTTGTTCTGGGCACAGTGTTCCATGTGTGATGCTTTCTCCCTGCTTCCTGGAAGCAAAGATGAATCTGGCCTGACTCCCTTCATTTCTTGGTATATGAGCTCAACGCGGCAGGTCAACGGCCAGGCAGTTTATTTGACTAACTGAGGACTGAAGAGACAACAGCAACAAGGAACGTTAAAAAAAAAAAACAAAAGAAAACAAAAAACGAACGGTTTGGGTGATAGAAGGTTATGAAAAGGTTATGATTAGGGAAAACTCACTTTAAACAGCAGTGGAACAGGAGCTGCTTAAAAATTGCCTGAAATCATTTTTCCTGTGTAAAATGGACGAATATGTTAGAACATGCCTGTGAGGGCATGAATGGGCTTAAATGTAGGTGTGTTTGTGTGAACTTCTACATCATACGTTTTAGTGGTGACGCGGCTGATGTGTTTGCAAATGTAGTCAGAGTTTGGATGAGCAATAGTCAAAAAAAAATACAGAAGGAAAAAAAAAGCTGTCTGTCTGCTGGGGGCAGATAAACAGCCTGCTGAATGGGTGTAACTCCTCTCAGCTCGGCTCTCTCAGTCCCAGCGGTGATGAATCACTGTTCTCTCTCTAAAGCTCATCAGATAAACCACAATCTGGCCTGGACTGGTACGGGCACAACATCTACCACAACCGTGCCGAGAAACCTCAGACAAAGAGTAACTCATTAGAGAGCGAGTGACGAGACGAGAGCCGTCAGAATTGCTCCATTAAACTTTTGAAATATACATTGAAACTGCTCAACAAATCAGCAATGATTCAGGCTTAATGATGATAATGCAAAATTTACGTTCTCTTACTGGTCTCTCAGTGTTTTCAGTGGCTTTAAAGGGTTCCTGGTTTCTTTTCCCCAGTAAAGTCTTTTGGAAATGTTTTAATGTTTTTTGTTGTGTTCTTATAATTTGGCTTAAAAAAATACTTTATTAATCATAAATATATTTGGTTGATTACCTGATTTCTGCTAAAACTGATAATGACAGCCTTAGACAAAATAAACTGCTGGTATGCTAGTCTCACGGGGTTAGATGTGATCTCATACCGAGAAAACATGCCTGGGGACAACTTGTAACAACTTGTGTGGACCTTTCAGTTATGTCTTCCAGGCCTGTTGAACGCTAGAGAGCGCTACCGAGCAAGTCCAAAATGAATGGGCTTTGGTTCAAGATCATTGTTTGTGAAGGCTTCATCATTTTTAAATGAACACAGAACATCATAACATATTAAAATAAATAGTGCCGTTATTTTTTTGAGCTTTTTAAAACTCCAGTTTTAGGTCTTTCTAAAAATGCCTCATGAATGTGTTTGAGTGGAGTGCAAAGGGAGTGCAAACTGCTTTGCTCAGCACACCAATCAATGAGCACTCAGTAGCAGTAATGCTAGCGTCCTACTGCCCAAAACCTGTTTGCTGTAGAAAATCGGTAAGACACTGGTCATTTCTCTGTGACTTGTCACTGGAATACATCCTCCTACTTTCAAAAATGAAAGAAGGTCCACACAAATGGTTCGAAACAGGTCTAAAGTTCTCATTTTTAGCATGTAGATCTATTCAGCCCTAGAGCTTGTAGGGCGCCCTCTAGCATTTTGCAGTCAAGCTTTTGGTATAACAGGAGGAAGCAGCCAGGCTCTCTTTAAACTGGCTCTGATTAAATGTTTGTTCCTGGATTGCAGTGAAATAGCATCCTCCTTCTAAAACCCACCCCCAAATTCCTCTAGTCCGAACTCTTTCATTGTCTGGAGTACAATCAATAACAAAAACAAAACAAGCTAGCTTGTGAAATGCTTTTGTAAGCTAAATAAATTGTTTTTCCTTGTAAAAGGTAACGTTCATTTTTACCATATTAAATATGTTCTCTGCACATCCATGAGTTGATGACTTAAAGGCCTGTAGCTGGTCGGACAGTATTGACGAGCGCACCCACTTTGATCTCTGCTTTCATGATGGATTGGCTTGATTTAGGACTGTGTCCAAAACCGCATACTACATACTACGTTGCTGAAGGCCCTACCATTGTTGGTCAACTCTTCAGACATACTATTTAGTATGGTAGTAAACCGTTTTGGACGCAGCCAGAAATTTCACATTCAGTTTGTCCCACCTCTAATAAGTCTACCACCCCACCCACATTTAGCCCAAAGTTTCTCATGGTGGTCCCCAGACGTCCTCATGACAAGATCAGGACTAGTGCCATGAGACTACTTATATATATGCTTACATACATCAAAAGTGTGTAAGAGAAATGAGCATTACCTCCTCCACTGGCAGTTCCTTAAGTTTGGGCAGTGAGCTGGACAAGATACCCACAAGGAAGGGCGTGGGGCAGCAGACAATGTCCACCATTGAGGTGGGCAGCACGGGGATGAAGGTATGCTGCCAGGAGAAGGGGTACAGCAGGGCCACCACCGCGTGCACACAGCTGGACAGGGTGCTGCAAAGAGACAAAAACACACTTGCTGTCATCACCTGGCCTTAATAAGCACAAACCCACAGCTAAATCATGCACAGCTCCTCAGCAAACTCGGTTATGGACGCTGCTGTGGAAACAGAGCACGGCCAACCCAGAGTTTTCCAGTTTATCCTGGCTTTGCAGAAGAGTCAGTGGAATCTGTGATTACTTGAGTATGCAAGAAAATAACCAGTGGCCGGCTCATTAGATACTGAGGAAGTGCCACTTAAATGCAGGCTTCTGCACACAAACCAATTGGATTTATCAACTCCATAAGTGAGGGGGAGTAAGTTTATTTGCACTACTGAGAGCAATCACAGGTCAAATGTATTCTATGACGAACACTTATGTCACAGAGTGGGAGCAGTTTAGTTAATAGGATATGTTCCTCTGGAGGCCATGATAATCAGTCAGGGACACAGACATGGTAACATCCAGCTGCTACAAGCCGTGTTTTGTCTAAGGCAAAAAGGAAAGGAACCATCATGTGTTGCTGCCAGGGCGAAAAAGACAGCAAAAACAAACAGACAGCTTTCTGGGGGACTCCAATGCTTAACTGGTTTAGAATCCACATTCCCAATTAGAGACAAAGCCGTGCTTTTCTCTACTCTCTTCTAGCTTCAGGGCGAATGATGAAGCAATAGATGACATTATAACAACAATAATAACCTGTCCATCTTGCCAATCCCTTTTTTCCTTGTTCTAAGTGGTGGGATTAGCTTGCTTTTTCGAGTGCTAAGTGGTCTGATGTTATAAGGAATTAGAGCTGTCATTAGTGATGTTTTGTAATCAAGAAATTGGTTCTGATGATTAATAATCAGAGGTCAAAACGGCAATAAAAACTGACCTAACTGAACAATCCTCTTTGAAGAAGAAGATTTTTGAAGATAATATTTTATTGACAAAATATTCTAAGAAGCCCTTAAAAAGGTTTCATTAAAAATATAAAAGACTACAATTAATGCATAAATAGGGCTGAATCTCAAATGGCTCCCTATAAAGTGTGCTGTATACACCACGAAACTCTGGTTACTACAGCCAAACAGAGCTCTAAATGTTAGACAGGGAGTCAGGCAGTTAATGGCTGAATGTAAATGGCTTTTATTCAACACATGATGCACTATTCGGGTAGAGAGGCCATTATTTCTTGACCTAATAGTGCACAACATCGTGAGTAGGGAGCCATTTGCAATTCTAGTTGGGTATATGCATCAGATTTTATGCCTTTTTCGCCAGTTTCAGGAGCAAATCAGGCGTGTTCTGCCTGAATGTTTGGTATGAAACTGCCACAATGCATTCAGTTCAGGGAGAGCTGCACAAAACGTGGAGTGATCAAATGATGCGCGACAAATGACAAATTCCGCATGATTTACTAAAGCGGCCGGCTTTTAAAACCAGCTGTAAATTTGCATTTGGGTCTCAAAAGACCTGCTGTTGAGAGAATTCCTTTAACAGCAGCAGCTACACAGAGGAACGAGCCTCAAATATGTGCTGAAATGTCTGATGGGATAGAACTCCACATATTAACATCGGGATCTCTTCATCACTGAACTTCTATTTTCTGTTTTGTCTGTTGTTTGTTTCACAGCCTCTTTAAAGCCTCCTCACCTCATGAGTGAGCAGTTGGTGGGCGGGGCTATACACAGTCTGCATGACAACCAGCAGTCTTAGTAAACTTAACGTTGAATTTGGGCACATATTCTGGTCTCATCTGCATTTGTTTGTACATCTGACCCTCTATTTCTGACCATACAACTGTTAAGTACGCATTACCATCATGAAAACTGCCAGCTGACCACTGCCATTTCACTGAGAAGGTACGTTTTAATTGATGATTTTAAATAGAGTCATCGAGTTTAATCAAGCGTTCATAACAGCCTTACTTGTTTTTTCAAGTGCGAAAATGGTCTGAAGGAATCTGTGAGATCTCACAGCTGGAGCTAAGCACCAAAGTCACAAATAGCACGCTGTCCTTCTCACGGCCCGCGGGTTGTTGACAGTGGCTGACCCTCTCTCCCTCTGTCCCCTAATGCCACACAAGCCCGTGTATACAGAGGCAGAACAAATAAACCAGCAGAACCGAACCGGCTCCGGCTGTAAATTAGAGCGGATTAGATCGAGAGCAACGATCGAAAGTGGTATGTAAACATCATACTGGAGATAAAATGCTTTCATAATTATAACAGTCATCTAAAGTTACATTTTCACAGAGAAGCACAAAAGAATGGCACGTGTGTGTGTGTGTGTGTGTGTGTGTGAGTGTGAGATAGAGATAGAGAGAGAGAGAGAGAGAGAGAGAGAGAGAGAGAGAGAGAGAGAGAGAGAGAGAGAGCAACGACTGCTTCTTTTAACTACAGTGCAAATTAACTATAGTCTATTAGTTACGTAACCAAATAAACATTTTAAAGAAATCAAACATTACATTTACAGTTTATGGACGGTAGAGCCCAGCCAATACATATCAGCTGACTGATAAAATCAGCCAACACTATATTTATATTCCTATCATTAATATTATATAATTATTATATTATTATGACTATGTGAGCATTTCCTGTTTACTTGAGTTTGACAAAGTCAACAACAGCAAACTCATCATATCATATCAGTCAGTAACGCACTACTTATTTACAGCCACTGGTCTGATTTAGTTTTAATCACATAAAATGATATCGGCTGGTATTACGGTGATATGCAAAAGACCTTCCTGGTTAAATGATATGTTTTGCTTATTTTCTAAGTATATATTCTTTACAGAGAACACACTTCTGCACATTTTTAATAAAGCATACAATTATTGCATAGTTATTGTTTATTTGCTGATTTAGCACACTGGACAAAAAATTAAACAAACATAAACTGTTGCAAATAAATAGAAATTGCACACTGAAATTTGCCAAAAAAAAAGGCCATACTGAAGTTTGTTCCCTACAGAGGATGAGTTCACTTCTTTCCACCTAGAAAATCAACAAAACATGTAATAAGACCAGGTGTTCGAGCTTTAGTATATGAATATTCGTTATCAGACTGTTTAGCTCCTTGATACTGGCATTCGTGACAAAATGTTCGTATCAGTAGGGCCCTGAATACATAAGGTGTTCTAGGAAATATGTACCGATAGTCTTAACTGTGGCATGTTTGAACAGGGAGAGCAGAGGAAGAGGTTTTAAAAGTCTGGCCACAGGCAAGACAGAATTTAATAGCCCCCACCTAAGCTGTCAGTAAGGCTCAAGCCTCGGAGATACATACATATACACTTGTGAGAAATGAGGAGGGAGGAATATGAAACCAAGAACACAGTTTAAGCACTGCTTTTACTTCGCTTAGAAAATGTGTCAGGTTGTCAAAATGAAACTTTAATGAGCTAAAAGCAACACACTGGGGGTCAGTGTAGATATAAATACAGCTGATGTGTGTTGAGTGAAAATGATAGTGTGCTAAATCAGCACAAGTATGGTTGGACTACTTTCCTAACACATTCCTCCTGTGAAGATAACAATGCCATAGCTGGAGGTCAGTGTGATATACAATATCACGCCAAATAATCATGGGGACTAACCATTCCAAAACAACACAGACACAGAGAGCCACAGTGGTCTGGTATACAAAAACACTGAAGAAAAAGCAAAAATCCATGTCTTTCTACTGGGGCTGTCACTGTTGATTATTAGTTATCGAGTAATCTAGTGATCATTTTGAGGATTAATTAAGCAATTGAGTTTTTTTAAAACGACCAAACAAGCGTGTTCAGTTAAAGTCAAAATGAATTTAACTGAACACATGTATACATGTACGTATATATATATATATATATATATATGCTGCTGTCGGAACAAAACCTTGTATCTCCATTTTTGTCGAATTTGAGTATTTATCAGAATCAGTACCTGTTGCCTTTTACATTGTGCGTAAATTTCATGATAAATGGACCAAAATGACTCGTCTGGTTACACTGACTTACGTTACATATATGTTGGCCCTACTATCCAACGCCAGAAGTCCAAGATATCATAAATGGACCCTCTTTCTTACCTTTAGAGAACTGAAAACATGTTAAAATGTGTTAAAGCACTGATGCTTTTTTAATCAAGTTATTCATTTGTTTATTCAAGCTATAACAGCCCAAATCACTAGCTCGAAAACTGTGTGGCTTTCTTACACATCTTGTATATGTCACTGCTAAATCTCTCCAGCAACCCCCTAAAGAACATACGCAGTGGAAGAAGTGCACAGGTGAGAATGGATGCACCCCCCCCCCAAATGCTCCTATTTTATCTGCTAAACTCAAATGTGGTGAATTTTGACGGCAACGTTGCCGTTTTTATAGAAGTAATGAGATCGTCAGCTGTTTGGCTTCTGGCTAAAGAGGCTTGTGAGTTCAGCTGTATCCTGTAGGAGCTATTAAGCATGTGTTTTTACATGCTGTTCCATACTGATAAGTGCTGCAGAACACTAAATATCCTCTTAACCTTAAAAAGTCAGTAGCTAATATTGTGCAACATGTTCTAGAACAACAGAAAATATGTTTTCTGTGTTGTGACCATTTCATAGCGCATAAACAACAACGTAATGCCATACGAAAGTGATAATATACAGTCCTTAGCAGTAAAGTTTGCCTCCAAATTTGACCCTTTCTCTTTTTCCACTTGAGGTCTTTCCTCGGTGTAACACAAAGTTCTCACACCTTCTGTACACCAAATGAACGTCTCTCACTCAAAAGGTAACCATCTACACTCACAATCTGCCACTGATAATGAAGCTGAGCCAGGGAAAGTAATTTAGATATAGCACAGGCGGATCAAAACCAGCCAGCGTGCTAAAGGTTAAGCCTTTCCTGCCATCAACCAACCACTCAACACACAAAGAGAAGGAGCTGCACAAGCCAGAACACCAGAGCAGTTATTTTAAGTTAGTCCAGTTAAGTAATCCCTGTATGATGGATTTGTGACACTGAGAACCCAAGCTGTGGAGCTGACTCATCTGCTTGGCTGCGTTTCACTGTGTGGCTGGGCAGCTGATTTCTCCAAGCATCAACACGGCTGATGCAAAAGTGTTGAAGATACGCTGGGGAGAGTTCCTCAGCGCTACAAGAAGCCGCTTTAGGTCCACTAAAGTTTCACAATCCTTCACGGCCTACGAAGCATGGAAAGGGTTAAGAGAGAGCTTGAGCAGCTCTGAGAGAGCTTTTCCTAACATGGAATGAGTTTTCTTTCTGTCAGATCATAAGCAGCGAATATACATTATAGGCCACGGAGGCATATATCACGCACTGTTGGCAGGGAGCACTGGGACTAGGTTACGGTGGGCTTTCCCATGGGGGGCTTTGGCTACGTGGATGATGTGGGAGAGAAAGAGAGAGAGAGAGAGACAGAGAGAGAGAGAGAGAGAGAGAGAGAGAGAGAGAGAGAGAGAGAGAGAGAGACCGACCATTACTGTGTACATACCCACCCAGGGACACACACATCCTACCTGTCTGCGTATCCTGTTTTGAACGGTGCCTAACCCATGGGTGTCAGACTTTAAAAGACTGCAACTAGAGAGCTATTATGATGAAGGGGTGTGTGCTCTGTAAAGTAAGCCTTTTAAAACCAAAACCCAAAGAACAGGCTTTGAAAAAGGTGTGTTCAGTTGCGAAGGAGATCCTGGTGGTTTTGTATTTCTTTTTCATCATGATGTTTTGCCCTAAACATCCATCATGAAACATCTAGATGGTGTGACTGACCCACACCTACCCCAGCTAGAGATGGCACCAATCCCATACTCATTGTTCATAATGGGCACATACCAGGACGAAAAGACAAAATCCAATACTTTCTCTATCAAATCTAGCCTAATTGATTAACTGATTAGGGGTGGGGGGAAAATCGATTCTTAGATGCATCGCGGTGCGGACGTGGACGATTCTGAATCAATTAAAAAATGTCAAAAATCGATTTTCTACATTTTAATTGATAGTGTAATGTTGACAGAATGCAAAAGGCGGAACTCAGAAGTGCGGAAGGGCAGCGTCCGGACAGTCTGTGGGGGCACACAACAAAAACACAACTGGATGAGTGAGAAATCCGACCGGCTCCCTCTGCTTTAAAAGCTAGGTCAGGTCAGGAGTCACAACCCAAATGTTAAGAAGAGACATTTTGCCCTTTCAACAAAAATCAAACCACCTTGGGAGCCACAACATCGGGGCTGAGATACAGCGTCCAGTCTCGAAGATATTTTACTGACACAGTGACCCCCCACAGCCCATTAACGTCCTTCCACTTGCAACAAGTACTCAGATAAAATTTCATTTTCTTTCTCCTAACGCCAAAATGTTCTTGAGGATAAAGGAACAGTGCCAAGTCAAGAGGTGATGTGGTTGATTACAGGGTTTTGTTGACACGTTCCTGTGAGACTGATTCAAAAATGACTGAGGGAGCTCCATGTCTGGTAAATTATAGAAGCTAATTCATTCTGGAATTATTACTTAGCAGACATTGCAGATTTGTGCTGAATGAAAATCACAGATCTCATTGGTGATTAATGAAAAAACAGCATCAATCCGGGTTAAACTAATCCTGTTCAAACAGTGCTTTAGAAGAAGCATTAACACCAACCAGCTGACATACAGGTACATTACACATGACTGAATCAGCAGATACGTCTACGTCAAGTTTTGGACCGTCTTTAAATTGTGGTCTATTTGTTTTTTCTGTATGCTATAAACTGTTTGAACAAGCGTGTTTTGATACGCAGAATGCCTCTGTCAGTCACCCAGTGGTACTGAGGTCACTTATCAGAGAGGAGTACGTACACACACACACACACACACACACACACACACACACAGGAAGTACATTCCTTCCCTTCACAGTCACTGCCTGCCCCAGGTCCCCCCCCACTGCTGTTTGTTTAAACTAGCCACTGATTTGTGGAGATTAGATTTTCACAAATAACCCGCTGCCTAATGTTCCCCGCAGCCCGCCCACAGGCTTCCGTGACTGAGCATGTCCATTTGGGGGGGAGGGGGTCCACCAGAGCCCCTGGGGACCCAGCTCTCCATTTCATCCTCCATCCGCCCCTGCCCAGCGTCCTGGGACTTGCCAGGGACCGTGCCCCATGGCTCTGCCCTGACCCACTTCCACATCCAGATCAACAAGTCACTCTTGGGAGTTTGGCCCGTGTTTGACTGGGGCAGCGGCGGGTGCGGTTCAGAGATGCCTCCCCTGATTAATTTAGCAGTGGCCTCCATGGAGCAGACATCGGGTCCCACTGCTGCCCAAAACCGCAGTGGAAAGCTGCTATTAGCCAGATGTCCTGGGTGGACACTGAGGAACTGACAGAATAACTGGGTCGGGACAGCGAAGTTGGCCACTTTATATTCAGAGGAGACATGCAAGCTTTGGTAGAATTATAGTACTGATGCTATGGTTGGTATTCCATTCAGAAAATTCAGGAGTCCCTGAAAACAATGTTTGCCCCCTTCCTCTGAAACAAATCCTTGCCTTTATTTTTAGATCAAGTCTAAAAAAAGTCTAAAGACTACACAAATGTAAACATCATTAAAAGAGTTATATTGCTGTGAGTGCATGGAAAAATGGATGTGACTCTGCAGTTCAGTGTGGAAGGTCGTTATTGGGAACATCTGGTCTTGCTGCTTGTCACAGTGGTCGGCATGTTTTTAGAAGCCCAGCTCAGTTGTGGAGGATTATTTGACCATGTTTGGTCTGAAGAGGGAAGATCTTTGAGAAAGGCAATAGAGGCCACATGCAGTATGTGATGTAATGCTACTCAGACACCTTTCACTCATCTCACAACCTCAGCCGCACTCTGTATATAGCATAAATGTGCTAAGTCAACAACCAGCCACTGTTAAGGTCACAAGGTCAGTCCACGGGTGTCTTACCTGAGCTTATTGGCCACAAAGATGACCCTGCGCTCCAGCAGCAGTGAGGCGAAGACACGTACCACTTGTCTCACACTCAGACAGCTGAAGAGGCTTTCGAAATCCACATGCTCCAGCCTGGAGTCTGTAGGCCTCCTCAACTCAATCACCTTTGGAAAGAACACAGTAAAAATCAGCATTTTCGTAGTGAAAACAGAACAGGTCAAACTGCTTCTATCGAATTTTGTTTGGGTAGTTTGACAATTCGACACTTTGGTTTTTGATTCAGGCTGCACTGATTACATCGGGATTCAGGCAGTATTGCAATATCTTGTGTTTTTGCGATACATACTGCAATATTTGAAATATAAACTGGATGAACTATTCCAATCAAAGCTAACTATCACTCTAGAGATGGAAATGGTGCATTTAGAGAGAAAATTAAGACAGTGGTTCAGTATTTTTGTCATAGTTTCAGAATTTAGACAACTACCATCTAAAAATTATAATGCTACAAACTGCAATAGCAATACACCTTCTAGCATATATTAAACCACATTAGTGAAGCCTTGATACAACATGGTCAACAACTGGCCTGCATTATTTTGGTCCCATATTATTCATACGAATGGCTTAATGCATTCCAACACCCAAAGAACATCTGTGATTGGTCAGGATGCTCACAGCACACAATAATACATTCGGTGACTGGTCAGGAGCTCATTTGCACATTAGCGCTAATGATTCAGCTATCTTACCTCGTTACCTGCGCCAGGCAGGAAAGTTTTCACTTTGATAGTTTTGCCAGGGGCTGGGAATGGAGACTCCATCAGACTGCGCATGAAGGGGTAGACCAGCGCTGCCGAGATCCCTCTCCTCCTCTCCACTTCATCCAGGATCTGAAAAAAAGGTACCAAATTGGACTAGGGGTGGGCGATATGGCAAAAATATGACATTACAATACTTCAAGCCATTTTCACGACATAAAATTATGAATGGTAACAATGTTTACTCAACCTTTCACACACTGCACTGCATACATCCAATCAACACTATCAGACAGATGCAAAAAGTACCTATTTCTGATGTTAAATCAACTATTCTCTATCAATAATTCAATTTATTTAATAAAATCAAAAATTCATTTAGATTTGTCGTCTCACAAAATACCTTCTTGAACAAACAAATTGCAATATTAGGAGTATAAATTAGACATCAGATGTGTTTAATCTTTACTTTTATTGTTCATCGATCTGAACTGTACTGCTCACTCACTCGGAACCCATAATTCCCCTGGCATCAGATTTAAATGAGTTAAAGGGAACGTAACCAAAGTCTCGGAATGTATCACATGCGAAATATTCAGTTCAATAGCGTTAAACAGGATTAACGTGACATAATTTATTACCATAACGCTAAAAACCGTCACATTGTCCACCCCTAGTCAGAGCCCTTAGAGCAGTGGACCATGTGAAATGAATTACATAAAGACTATGTCATCGCGGTTCGGTCTACAGGCTTCACATAGAGACTGATTGCAGGGTGTCATCATTTGTTTTTTGCTATCTGAACTGTAACCTTACACTGCTGGGCCATGTTTTGCATCCATTTTGGATTCAGGGTTTGATAAAAGTGGCTCATTATGCATCATTCCAGAAACATTTTTCTCAATCTCACAGACATTTTCCATTTGTCACCATGCTAACCGATGGCTGGTTGCAGTACAGTCTGCTTCTTTATCTTTCTTGGCTTTTCCCACAATAATCTTACTCTCACCCTCAAACTCCCTATGACATCATGAAAGATGTGGCATGATGGTTTCGCTTAAACTTGCTGTATTCTAGAGATACACACTCTCCTAAGAGAGTGGATTTATGGAGAAACTGATAGGACCCAGTACAAAGAACTCTGTGTTTAATGTTCTCATGAGTGAGCTGGAAGAGGAGGAGGCAAATATGCGAGGATAACGGAGAAAGAGAGATTAAAATAAGGATTATTCAAAGCAGGATCACTATGGATTCGACGACTGGCTAAGCGCCAGCAAGAGTCAGATATGGGAGTTCCCACACAAAAATCTGATATATGGCCATATATTCTCTATATGCATATGTTTTCAGGATACATTTTTGAAGTGATTAGATATAAAACAATACACTTGTGTAAGAAAGATGAAAGTCAAATGAGAACTAGAGAAAAAACAGGAATTTCCAAACTGGAAACTGAGACTCCTGATGACTATGCAAGGCCTGATAGAACACCAAAACCGTCACCATCAGATAAACAGTACTGCAAGCTTTCATCTTTGATAGACATGAGAAAAAAATCCATCCTTGTCCATCCTTCCACTGTGAGAAGACAACTCCACACTATGGGTCTGAAAGGATGTGTAGCTTTTAAGAAGCTGTTACTGAGAAAAGGAAACGGATTAAAAAAAGAAAGAAACAAAAATCTGAAAATCAAACAAAAAAGCTGCTGGTGCTCAAAGAACAATGGACTGACCATCCCAGAACCCAGATCTCAACAACATTGAATGTGTTTGAGATTACTGGATCATAAGAAGGAGAAAATCTTCTAACCATCTTCTAAAAGGTCTCTGACTTTTGAGTAGCACTGTACACATCTACATAAATGACTATACATAACCCACACTAACCCATAATTGTACTAATAAATGTAGTACTACATTCTGTCTCATGGCAAATGACATTGTCTAAATACAGGCCGGAGTACGTGTTTCTACAAACCTTTAATGGGACATAAACAATACAAATATAATTTATATTTAGCAGAGGTAAAAAATCATTTTAGAAGATTCAAAGTGCATGTGCACTAGTAAAATAAGTTACATATATATTTATATACTCAGTGTATCTGTAATATATGTTAGTGTATGTATGCCATATCCCATGTATGCATAATGTCACTGTCAAAACAAAAACAAAACAAAAAACACATGAATCTCCTTTTTCTTTCGATTGTTATCTTTCCTCATCATTCAAGCACAACATCTGTCTTTGCGCTGTGTCAACGTTTCAGCGTGAATGGACCAATGGAAACAGTCCAAAAATAACTTGGAAAAAAAATCTCACTACATTAACTTACATTATAAGTGTTTTATATAAGATACACCATCTTGGAGTTTTTTTGTTTGGACAGTAAAGACATACAATGACCAACCACTTCATTAAGAACACCTCCTTGTATCTGTAACTGCTTGTTCATTTTATAAAGTCCATTTACCGCAGAGGAGCATTTTGTAGTTCTACAGTTACAGACTGTAGTCCATCTGTTTCTCTGCATGCTTTGTTAGCCCCCTTTTACCCTGTTCTTCAGTGGTCATGGACCCCACCGGACCACCATGGAGCATGTATTATTTGGATGGTGGATGATTCTCAGCAATGCAGTGTCACTGGTGGCAGCTGTGCTATTGTCTCTGACTTTACATCCACAAGGTGGACCAACAGGAGTGTCTAATAGAGTGGACAGTGAGTGGACACAGTGTTTAAAAACTCCAGTGTTTGTGTTTGATCCACTTGTACCAGCGCAACACACACTAACACACCACCACCACATCAAATAGTACCTGCTCTGTGAGGGTCCATGGGGTTCCTGACCACTGAAGAACAGGGTAAAAGGGGGCTAACAAAGTATCAGAGAAACAGATGGACTACAGTCTGTAAGCGATCCTATCTGGTAAGTGGAGCTAACAAAATGGACAAAGAGTGAAGATACAAAGAGGTGCACTGAATGAAGTGGCCGTTTGGTGTATATAACATATATGTATTGTCATATATATATATATATATATTTTTTTTTCATTTGGGCTCAGATGGTGGAGCAGTTTCATTGCGGCTGCCCTGGGGGAGGTGGGGTCAGTATGGAGGAGGCATGTCTATGACCTCACCTTGGAGAACAGGTCGAAACATCCCAGCCTGCTGATGACACAATACACTTCTGGAAGGCGAGGTCCTTTCCCGCTCGGCTGCATAAGAGGAAAGATCAAACACATGAAATGGCAAAGAGCATGTAACAACAGACCGAAGCATTCACCATAATTTCCATAGTCAATATACAGACAGGCAGAGAGAGAGACAGAGAAAGAGTGAGAGGGAGAGAGAGATAGAGGGAGAGAGAGATAGAGGGGGAGAGAGAGCCATCCTCCTGGTAAACCACTTAAAACGGTGCTTCAAAAGGTAAAAACCACATCAGTGGGTTTAGGTGCGCCACAGTTTGCCTGCTGTTAAATTGACTTGTTATGAGGTTCTTTTTAAAACGTGAGGACTGAAGCATTAATGTAACGGCTCTATTCGGACTACACTGACCCCGGGCTGGATTTTATGATCTGTCTTCATGGTTAAACTTTACTTTCACATGGTGATAATCCACGGTCTCAAAGAACAGACAGTCCTCAGTATGAGTCCTCCATTCTAAACAACTAACAGGTGCAGCTGCACAACGTTAATGATTAGTCATACACAGTCCACTAAATAATCAAAGCCTAGCCTTTTTCTGAGGAACCAGTCAGGTTATTAGAACTGTCTTCCAGCACACACACACACACACACACACACACACACACACACACACAAAAGAATTCTCGATTCCACTTCTCCATATTAGGTATGCAATTCTCCTCTGCTGCCTTTTTACAAATGGATGATTAAGTCAAGCATGTGGAGCTGGGCTGAAATCCTCAGGAATGCTGCCCTGATGCCAGCCCCTGGACTTACTCCATGCAAAAAGTTCACCACAGGCCTGCTCTCAAACGGGACATCCACATCTACTCCAGGAAAAGAAACTCCAGCACTTTAGGTCCATTTTTATCAAATGTCTCAGAGCAAGAGAGATTCCCCTTCCTATGAGATCATATTCATACATTTACAGTACAGCGCAAATGTCCGAGACCACCCTTCGTTTATTTAAATTCCAGTCAAAATAACCATTAAGTACAAGTTATTCATTTTTCCGTAGATTAGACACATGATAATCCTCTTGCATAAGGAAGCGGAAAGTCAAAAGAAAAAAGTGGAAAAACAGGATTTTCCAAAACCGCAGCTCAAAAAATGACTAAAAGCTCCAAAGAGATGGGACTCTTCACATCTGTGCAAGACCTGATCGAACACCAAAACTATTTCCATCAGATAAACAGTGCTTGAAGTTTTCTTGTTTAAAAGAGGAAGAAAATCAAGCTCCGCTCTTTTCAGATCTTAAAAAATCTGAAAGAAATTGTCCATCTTTCCACTGTGAGAAGACTCAACGCTATGGATATGAAAGGATATGTAGCTGTTACTGAGAAAAGCAACTAGAAAAAAATAAGAGAAAACTTGCAAATCAAACAAAGAAGCTGTTGGTGCACTCAGAACAATGGACTGGCCACCCCAGAGCCCAGACCTCAACATCATTTAAAGTGTTTAGGATTTTTCTGGATCATGAGAAGCAGAAAATTCAACCAACATCCAAGACTGAACTATGGAGGTGTGGAAAAATATCCCTGCAGATTTCTTTGAAAATTGGGAGCATAATAAAGGCAACGAGTGGAGACATTAAATACTGAAAAAACGAAATTTTGCATAATTGCATGTTTTCTGTTTTTTTCCAGATTATGAAAAGTAAATCACGTGTACTTGAGGGCTGTTTTGTCTAGAAATTATAAGAACGAAGAGTGGGCGCTGACTATTACACATTACCGTATAAGCCATGCACTGCTCCTAGCACTGACCCTCAGAGGTTTGAAACATATGGCTTTTCTGCTAGGTGCTCAGAAGCTTCCGTGGTAGCTCATCAAGTGGATAACTGATTTTCCATGCTTTAATACACAGTCACAAACTGAAACCTGTCACGTAACAAAGGCAGATCACACGCGCTGGCGAGAGTTCAAAGAGTTCGCCTGTACTGATGAGATCCTTAACTCCACAGCTCATAGTCAAGCATGCTAAGCTATTTCCAAACAAAGCAAAAACCGGGGATCGCCATAAAACTACAAAAGAAAACAACTTACTGCATCTTTCTCTACACTGACAAACATTTCTTTTCGTTCTTCTCCTGAGAAAGTCCCGTTAAACCGAGGGGGGAAATGTTTATGAGCAGCTGCTCCTCTTTGAGCAAAAAGAGAAGGAAAGAAAAAGATACAGCCTGACTCGCACTGAAGTGGCTGACCAGTCATCATTTAAACTTCATTCATGGGCTCACCCTGTAATTACAGTGACGCAACATATGATGTATGTGTAGTGTCAGAAACCCAAACCCAACAAACACTACCAAACAAATGGAGCAAAGAAAGAGGAAATAACGAGGTGAGCAGGGACTTACCAGGAGCCGCCTGCAGTACCCAAAGCGCCGGCTGCCATCTTCTCCAGTCAGCATGAAGGAGAACGTCTCACTGTACCAAAACAAACAAATCATACCCGCATTACTATTTCATTTTTGCAGGGGAAAAGTATTCAAACCCAGCAGGGTAGAAACCGTGTTGACGCTGGTGGCTTAGTTAAGATTCACAAGCATCATGGGGAGGAGGTGAGGCAGCTGGGGTTCCATGCAGGAGAACCAATTACCTGCACTGGAATTACTAAGAGAAAATAGTTTGGGGTGAATTGGTTTTTTCATTCTGAGGCTAAACGCAAATAAATTTTTATAAGCACACACTGCCTAAAAAGAGCAATTACAGTTTAATTATGAATGATTATGAACGGGGTGGGAAAGCCACATGCATCTTTTAGCCTGATATAGCTGTTATGGAACAGTAATTAAGCAGAGCAAGTCCAACAGAATAATTTCTGGCTAAACACATGGTAAAGTCATAAGGGGCATAACAGCTCTCACCTCAAACCTTGACTGTGCTTTTGGAAAAGATGCAGTCAAGCAGAAGAAGAAAGACTTTCAGTGGTTAGTCATGTGTAGGCAGAGGCAGAGAGACTGAACGGCTGGTACTGAGGGGGCAATACCTGCTGTACTCAGACACGGGGCTCCAGTCCTTCGCGTCTGGGAAGCAGAACTGGGGGATGGCTTTGAGACGCTGCTCGGCTTCTCTCATCTGCTTGGTGGGCCTCTCTAGCTGCATGAATAAGACAAAAAGGACAACTATCAGACAAAAAAAAACAACTCTTTCTGCTATTTCTCTGCAGTTCCCCCACCACTGCTATGTGAAATATGTCTGGAACGGTCATCTCCCACACAAGGTCATTCCCCCTTCCTTGTCCCCAGTGCCCCACTATTCCAATTCAAGATGATGACGTCAGTAGGGTCGACCCTCAAGCTGGCAGACAGCCAACATATTTTCAGTTTCTCAAGGGGACACCGTCACTGAACCATATCTAAGCTAATTAAATCCCCATTTCGGCATACCTAAACACTTGCTGGCTGTGGCAACGGTCTCCTGGCAACAGGTCTTTTATACAATCTCAAATGCGAAGGAAAAGCCAAAATATTCTATCTCTAAATCTGAACCAATGGCAGTGATGCACACTTAACAGACTGAAACCAAACAGTTCTAAAGTGTCTACAGAAATTAAAACCACTACATGAACAGAAGCCACTCCATGATGATTTGGTGTTCAGATAAAAACACCGAACATCAAAACGTCGTCAAATCATTACCTTGGGGAACTGGTAGGTGACCTCTGGGATGTAGGAGTTCTTAGTGGGCTTCTTCTTCAACGACACCACTACAAAGTACTCAAACAGCTCGCGCTCCTGCCACTCGATAAGCTGGAGCTCCAGCGTGCGATAGCTGGGCGCCCGACGTAGCATGGACTGTAACTTCAGCAGCCTCTGAGTGTGAGCTGAGGACACAGAGCACCAATATTGAAGATGAGCACTTCATCATGCCCAAGTAGCAGAGCCCAGATCAGACTGCTTACAGTACTAAATATCACTCATAGTTATGTCACAAAATGTATGTACATTAAGGGCAAGATGTACAAAGGCTTTTGCACCAGGTTTCAGGCATAATGAGGACAGATTCTACCCAAAAATGCATCATGTACGAAACAGATGGCGCTATCCGAACAAAACCTTGTTCTTCCAAAATGACAAATGAAGTGAATATAACACTTTTTTTTCCTAGTAATTTTGGAACATTTCTGTTGGACTATTCACCATTAAATTTCAACACATGCAAAATTAAAAAAAGTAAAAAAGGAGATCTGGTTTTGTGCAACAACACCACGAAAACACAAATGTGCTTCCAGCCTCATACATCAGCATTTCAGGAAGAATTGTGCAAAACATGGATTACACAAAAAAATGGAGATATGGAGATTATCAGAAATGTGGCTGATTACATAATCCATTTGATGAGAAGTCACAACATAAATCTCCTCCACCTCTTAAACTAGGTATACATGGGCATTAGTGTCTTAAGAGTTGCTGGGAGACTTTCATTAGCAAAGCCAGCGTTAGCAACCAGACGGATACACAGGCACGTGCTCCGTTCACGTTGTGACTCCTGCGGCATTCACCTCCTGTGTTACTGTTCCTCTTCTCTTTTCTGAGCCAGACTGGAATTACACCCCGGCAGAATGTTATGGTGGGAAAGAACTTCATTTACTAATACTGACATCTCTTCATCACGGAACTTATCTTCTCTTTCGTTCCATGATTGTTGATGGCTGCGCTTTTTCATTATTTCCTTCTAAACCCTGCACCTCACAGGCATGAACCTCTGAAGCTGTGCATCATTCTGCCCATGATAGGAACTCTGGGTCTAAGTGTTTCTCTCTATTGAAAAAAAAGAGCGCCGTCACTGCATCCTGTGATGAACAAAAATATCCAAAACCCGTTACGGACTAACACCTAAAACTGTCACTGGATCTTAATTTGAATTTAGTCTTTTAGAAGTAAAAAATTATATATTTTTTGAGAAAATAAATATATTAATAGTCAAAATATGAATAAAGCTAAGAAAAATCTCGAAATTACATACAAATGATATCACATGAAAGTAAGTCTATTAAACATCTATAACAACACCAGATATTCAAACTATAAGCTACTACTCTGAAAGTAACTGAATACCATACCTGAAAGCTCGCTGGCCTGTGTGGTGTATTCTGGTGAGGCTGAGGTCCTTTGATATCAGTATACATCTGTGTTAGCTTGCATGTACCAATATTCATATTGCTAATACTGCAAGTATTTACTGACCTTATAATTCAGAGTTTCCAGTGACAATCAGTGGAAAAATGTACGTACAAAATATAACAGGTTTGGAGAAAACCTGCTTAGATACAGAGTTCCTCATTATTAGGCAGTCCTGTGCACAGTTTGCATGGTTAGCTACAGTGTTAGTAAACGTTACGCTAATTTCAGATGTACTGTGGCCACATCAGGTCTCATGTACGCACATCTGGTGCATATATACTGCCAGACAATCCTTTCTAAGATGTCCTGATGTGAAAATGTATTAATATATTGCAATTACAACATTATTTGTGTTGTCTTTAGGATCAACAGCTAACGTAGGATGTTGGCAGCCAGTTAAAGTCTTACAAGGGATATCTGATAACAGCAAACCCTCTGGAGAGCGTTCTGGAGACATTAACTTATGATGCACATTCAGGGTCATGTACAGTTGGATGCTCTGAGGAACAAAGGCTTTGATGACTATAAAATTAAATAAAATAACACTTAAACAAAACAAACCGCCCACCAGGGACCATTATTCAGCAACATGTGCTGAACCCCTCACCTTTGAACCTGTCATCAGAGTCACTCTCACTCTCACTGTTGTCATCTGCAAACAGAAAAAAAAAATTATTTGATGTCAAAGGGCAATTTGGCAGAGCTATGCTTGGACCGAGCACTGACCCCTGGGGCACTATTTGGAAAGCTAATGTATTATCAGTGAAAACCTCTACCTCTTAGAGAAGCAGTCTCTATATTGTTGAGCGAGAGTTTCTTTAGTCTCTTCTTGCCTCTTTTCGTGCAGTAGATAGAGTTTATTCTCTGCACCACCTGATGAGGGAAAAAATGATGTTGGTGAACACTGGAGGAATGCGGGTGAAGTCTAAAGTGAGTCATAGGAACACTCAGTAAATCCTGTGACAGTACGGGATATCAGAACCTGTAAATCTCCGACACTTAATCCTGTTTCTTTGGTGTACCATGAAGGGACTTAAACATCCAACCTTGTGGTTGTGGTTATGAGTCATTTTACCACTGCAATTCTGGCACGGCCCACAAACATCATTCATAAGCTGTTGTCATTATAGCTGTGTTAGTGTGATTGTTCAGACTACGAATAACCTTTTAGAACCGTTCAAGAGGCAAAGAAATCTTGAAACGTCTACCCAATCCTGCAAATCCTTTAAGAATCCTCTAAACTAAACTTTAAAGGTGATTTAAAGATGATTGAAGCATAACAAGCTGCTCAAACAGCTACGTCACTAGTGGAGGCACCTTGAAACACTCCTGAAAAACAGTTTGTATCTCAACATATCTAAACCAAATTATTTCTTTCAGATTTTACTGATTGCATCTTAAACCGGTCTGACTTCATTTTATATGGGACTGTTGTTGATAAGTATTTAATGAAATGCATACTGTGCTCATTACAGCTGTCGGTTCAGCTACAACTACTGGTCCAATATGTAGCTCAGGAAAAACAGTGAAACTTAATCTCTCAGTCCTTCAGGGCAAGAGACCGAAAGTGGTATGGCGCCCTGTTTGGTGCAGTTATGTGAACTTGAGCAATGAGTTACATGTTTTTCTTTCCTTTTTTTTACCTTACAGCTAATATTTATGAACTTTAAAATGGACTGTGCCAGAGAAGAGAGCACTTTCCCCAGAAACATCTGCTTCCACAAAGTGAGACTCACAGTACTGCTACATATTTCCCCAGTTACGAGCAACTATGATTAGATTGCTGTGACCGAAGGTCTGACTGCAATAAAAACAGAATATGCTGCAATATGTTAACTGTAGATTAACTTTGTATACTGCAGTAAGCAAATACTGTGCCGTGCAAAAGAATTCAACCCCTTTAAAAATCACCAGGTCTGTCTGGGTTATGATGACACTTTGATATTTTGTGTTGTGTCATTTATTATAAAAGGCTAAAAATTCAAAATGAATGAATTAATTTAAAATGACACTGCCTTAATGTAAGAAAATATTCTGTGATAAAAAAAAATGACTAGCTGAACAATGCTGCTTGCATAAGTATTCAACCCCTGTGCTGTGGCAGCTCCAAGTTTAGATATATGAAAGATGCGCTAACGAGGACACACTTGGCTTACAACTGGTCCTCACCTGTGAATCGTTAAGACGTTCAACTTTTCTAGATGAAAGACCCCCTTTACCAAAGTACCATTGTTCAGACTGTGAATCTGAACCCTGAGAAGTCTGTCTCTCAAAACTCAGCACCAGAGCATAAAGAGGGAAGCCACAGTAAGGCCAAAATCACTCTGAATGAGCCACAGAGTTCAGTGGCTGAAATCGGAGTGAAGGTGCACCAGAGAACGATATCAGGAGCTCTGGTTTAGGTGACTAGGTGACTAGAAAGAGGCCACTACAGAAGAAAAAACACTAATAATTACTTCTTTAACAAACATCCCAACAGTGGGTGGCAGCATCATGTGGTGGGGATACTTGTCCTCAGCAGGACCTGGGTATCTTGTTAAAATGTGGATGGTGCAAAATACAGAGAGATACTGCAAGATAACCTGATCCAGTCTGCTAAAAAAACTAAAGCTTTAGAGAAACTCCACCTTTCATCAGAACAGTGATCCCAAGCACAAGGCCAAGGCGACAGAGCATGAGTGGAACAGCAAAAAGGTGAATGTTCTACATGTTCTACATGTTCTCCAATCCAATCGAGAATCTGTGGCACTGTGTGAGAAATGGCAGTGTCATTGAACCAAGCTGAACAACCTGGTGCCAATCTGCCATGAATAATGGGTGAAAGTCACTCTGAAATAATGTGCAAAGGTGGTACAAACTGACTCTAACAGACTTATTGCTATTGCTGCAAATGGTGGTTCTACCAAGTAAGTCTAAATGTGTTGAAACCTTACACAAGGAGCATTTTCCAGTTATTAAAGAATGGTGGAACAGTCTCAACAGTCATTTGTAATCCAGAGAAATCTGGTGGCTTGTAAGGAGGTTGAATACCTGAATGGCACTGCATAATATACATATATATATAGGTCATTCTAATACAGTTATCCAAGGAGGTTTGCTCCACTCTACCTTGGGGATCCGTCTCTGTCTGCGGGAGGCCAGCGTGTCACTGGCACTGCTCAGGCTGTCATCCAGCAGCCCACAGGAGGGCGAGGCCATGTCCAGCTGGGGAAGCAGCAACATGTCATCGTGACTGTGCCTCTTAGACAAGCGGGACAAGCGGTGGCTCTTCCTGTCAGCAGGGCCCGGGAGCCGCAACGACTGACTGCTTGGCTTAGATGGGAGCTGGAGGCAGAGGAGAAAAGAAGAACATTAGGCTGTGTCCAAAAATGGAACCCAAACTGAAATGTGATGCACTATAAGATGGTGTTATAACCTCTTAGATAATCTCCAGTAAGGTGTGCAGTGTGTCATACAGGGAATTGTTTAATTACATGAACAGTGTGTTTAGGCTGTGACCTTATATGTTTACTTGAATTTAATCAACTGTATAAAAAGGGTAGGATCGATATGACAAATCTGTCACCAATAACGATCAATACGACAAATCTGTCACCAGTTAAGCCCATATTGATGGCAGGGAGTGAAAAATTCTGGTAAACAGTGATCTAATATGTTAAAAATTCAACAGATGTAAGTTTGTAAATCAATGTAAATTGTCAAATTTCTTAAACCTAAAATCTTACATTTATTAAACAACAGAAACACAAAGTCTTAAATACCATAAATATTGCAGCACCAGCTTTCCAGTATTAGTTTTTTAGTTTTAGTGTTTTTTATTTTTATTACTTTTTTACACGGCTAGTTTTCATTTTAGTAACAGTTTTAGACAACTATAACAGTCTTGCCAGGCACAGGTCCACACTGCGTTCCGTGGAGCAGATGATCTGATCGTTGTTATAAAGGGAGTTGTAGAGTTACCTGGGGAGGTGTAGTGGACTTCCTGTCCTGGGATGTCCATATCCTGTTGAGCGAGTCGTTAGACCTCTCGGGTAACAGCCGGGACTTGCGGCCCGCGCCTCTCCCCTTCAGATCCACATCCTCGTACGGATTCTCTTTCATAGACTCTGAGAGAGAGAGAGAGAGAGAGAGAGAGAGAGAGAGAGAGAGAGAGAGAGAGACTCAGACTAAAAGCAAACATTGGCAACTCAAAAGTAGACTTGAAAGGAAGGAAGGTAAGGGGGTCTTCTTAAAGAGTGAGTGGGAGGGAGACAGATTCAGAGGGAGAGGGCAGGGGGCAAGAAGGAGTGAATGGAGCAGCGAGGGGCATCCAGTGAGACAGCTATTGAGGGCTTTGAGCAGATGAGTCACCCAGGTTTACTTCTGGCAGGCTTGAAGCTCAAGTGCATTGTCTCCATGAAATAGTTTCTGTTGAACGCAGGTCCTCAGACTCCACGACGCATCCAGCACAACGGGCCAATGATACGCTAACATAGGAGCATGTAGACGGACCACTGTGTCCTCAGAGTCCTGAAGCATCAGCATACAGATCCCCTCACACTGTGCTTTACCATAAAGCATAACCAACCACAGCAACAATCACAATCACAGCCATGAGCACATCAGGGATGAGTAGCAGTTTGATTAGTAATGAAAATCAAACTGTAAATAACTTCTCTCTAGTGTCATAAGTTCTCGTATTTAAGGAGACGTTTTAAATATGTAATTAATTAAAGGATGTCTGATTTCTATACTCCACCAGAGGACAGTTCAGAGCCTGCGTCTTACCTATTTTAGTGACGGAAACACAGAAAGACTACTGCAGCCACCTAAAGAAGAGACGACACAAGAAGAGAAGCGCCTTACAGCAATCGCAGCTTTACTATAGATGAAGCTTTGTATTAATGTGTTAATAAACATGAACCTCAACTTCATTTTACCTTCTATTTTTATTCACAAGGTGAAACAAGGCACAATGTGATCAGGCTAGTAATGATAGCCGAGGCAACAGATGCTTGGTATTCGTCTGTTATTAGGGGTGTAGGAAAATAGTAACACTTGAGTATCACGATATTATGTTTCGTGATACTGTATCAGTTCTCAAAAACACAGTAATGATTTTGTAAATAAATAGTTAACACATGCAAAGATTCATGGCAGATAGTGGTTCACTTTGTGGTGTGTTTAAACCCCCAATCGCTAGTGTTGCAGTCTGTCTTCAGCCATTAGACTCTCACATTTCAACTTAAACAAGCAGCATAAAGGCTGCACCGCTAACATTAGCATTAGCTGAGTAGGAACACCAGATAACGTGCAGAGAGGAGAATTAACACCCTCTAATATCTTCTGGATTTCTCAAACGCTAGAGGGCGCTCCCGAGTGAGTCCAAAATGAATGGGTTAAGATGAAGCATTTTAGCAATATCATAGTTCATAAATGCTTAAACATTTTTAATGTAAAAGAATATTTCCTGAACACAGAGCAGCATAAATCATTTTAACACAGCTGTTATATTTTTAAGAGCTTTTAAACTCGAGTTATAGGAGTTTAAAACGGCATCTTATGTATGTTCATAACGTCAGTGAGCGCGAACAGCCAATGAGCTGCTCCGCTCGTCAACCAATCAGCACTCAGTAGCAGTAATGTCAGCATTCTGCTGCCCAAAACCCGTTTGCAGTAGAACAATGGAAACAAACAGGTGAGTTTTCTTTGCTTTTTAGTGAAATACAAACTTCTACTTTCTAAAATTAAAGACAAGTAACTTTTCGTTTTAGCCGTTTAGCTCCATTCACCCCCATTCATTAAGGACTCGCTCACAGGCGCCCTCTGGTGTTTTGCAGTCATGTTTTTGATATAACGGGGGAAACAGGAAGAGGCTAAAGTCTTCATGAACCTGTTCTGGCAACGCTACCACCCATGGCTGAACAGTCAGACTGGTGTTCTAACAGTTTGTCCCACCCATCGAGCGAGCTGGTCTCTACTACTACAGTGTTCATGTTAATTCAGTCTTTCTTCAAGTCTCTGGTACAGTCTGTTGTATTATCCAGCTCAATATAACTTCTTACCCCCTGATAAAGTGATTTAATCCTGGTAATTTTTGGTAAGGAGATTTAGATGAGGCTGAATTGGCTTCCTAATCCTCAGCTCCTTGTTCGAATTTTCCCGTTCCACCTTAAATGGTGCAGTAGGTACTTTCTGGGGCCTAAGGCGTTATAATATCTGCTGCACAATTTAAGGTGGAATGGGAAACTTAGAACAAGAAGCTGGAAGGTCGAAGGAATGAATAGGAAGCTGGTGTGCAGCTTTGCGTGATTTAGGCTATCAAAATGTCCTACATACGGTTTCATGTAGAGCTCTACCTATAAATCTGCGCTACAGTAGGACTTTTATTTTATTTTAACTGATTTAAGCAAACGTTAATTCCTTTGTTCAGACTCCACAAAAAGCAGGGTTATGATGTTGGATGTTACAGGGACTGAGATAAATGAAAAGCAGATTCCACTGTTCTGACTGTATAAAAAGTAAACATTTTCTTTTGCTCAGATTTTATGCATATGGGGGTGGGGTTTTTTTTACACCATGACAGTTTTCCAAAAATTATATTAAAAAAAAAGCAATATATCTCTTTCCTTACAGCACAGCAATATATTAATGTCAGCATATCATATTGCCAGGTTCTTGTCAATTCACAGCCCTACTGTTTATCCTAAAGACTTCAAATTGACTGCCTTTCTCAGTGTAAATATGAAGTCACACGTTGGGTTTTATGGCTTTTTGCCAGCTGTTACTGAACGCAAAATAGCAAGCTGACAACTTCCCAGGCATTGTCCAGTGCTGGACGTTACTGCCTAGTGGCACTTATCAATGCCAAATGGTGGTGACATGTTCAACTTCATTGGACGGACGCTGCACACCACCTGACTAAGCCATCCAACGTGCTGTAACATCATTCAGTCCTGTGTGGACTGTCTTCCAAACAATAAATGCAAATCAACTACAATGCAAACAAAACGCCCAGTCCCAGATTACTCAAATATTTTTCAAATAATGCCTTACAACTTTTCTATTATTACATATGACTGAAATGCCCAAACATACAGCACAATAAAGAGGAAACAGCCAAGTTAAAAATACTAAATGATCCATAACTTCTACATTTGGCCGATTTACATCTGTAAAACAAGTTGGCAGCACTGCATGTATAGGAAGCCCTTAATAGGGTTTTATTGTGGGTAACAGTGAAAAGAAAATCTGCGTCTTGGTCCACGTCTGGAAGCAGAAAAGAACACGATGTGAAACAGTGAGCACCACTTCCACTCCAACATGTGCTCTGCATTCCAAAAACCTTTGGCCTGCTGCTGATCACTACAAACAAACGCTCGCTAGTGAAAGGCGGGACTCACAAAGCCCAAAAGCTTCACGAATCCCAAAAAAGCTTTACCCAAAGTGATGCCTAACTATACACCATCCTTAACATCTAGAACACAAAAATGACAATCATCAAGGCTCTTCCATCTCACTCAGAAGACAGACTGCTGAGAATCACGGTAAATTTAAAGCTGAGAGACAATGACAGGGCCGCAGTCACCCCAGAGTGCTCCATAACGCTCCCAAACGAAGCTACGTAATGACAACATGCTGGCAGAAATGATATGCCTCCCTGACCACCGATGTGCTGGTGGGTACTAATCAGTTTCTCTGCTTACAGAAACAAACACAAAGAGAGAGCTGGGCACGACTCACTAAAACACACACACCCATCACTCGCACACACAAGTACACACTGTGATTGCTCCTTTGTGTACACAAGACAGGCTTTCAAAGTGAACTGGACAGAGAGTTCAGACAGGGAAGCAGACAATGTGCGTATCACGTTACCAATAAAAACAACACACTGAAACTTCTACAGCCATTTTGTGAGCATTACAGCAGAAGCAGGCATTCATGTGGTGGTCAGAAGTTTCCTCTGAACCAAAGGGTTTGAGTTGTTTAAACACTCTGTGGCACCACTAAACTACAGTGTGCATCCATCAACCCAACCAGCAGATTCCATCATGTGAAAGGCCTGAAAATACACGTTACACAAAAGAAGTATTTCTGTAGAGACACTGATATTTACATCAACAGAAACCTGATTAGGGCGGCCACATGAGAGAAAATGGAAGTTTCTTTGAATGGAAGCCTTTGAGCTCATGCATTAAGCAAACATGCACAGCCTTTCTTCCAGGAGATTTGCATCAGTGTTGAATGTAATTTGACCCTGTCTGCAGGACCTATTTGACAGATCAATCATCACTAGACTAATGTGCTCAGCACAGGTAGCCTGAGGCAGCCTGAGGCAGCGTGGAAAATAAGACGGCTGAGTCTTCAGCTGCTTTCTGAGCGAACAGCGAGTGTCTACTCCAACAGTAACGCTGTAGGAGGAAAACCATCCATGATTTCTCCTCACCGACAAACGCACAACCTGATAGCACTGATGAGTGTGACCGTAAAGGTCCTTGTACTTCGTGTTTATATGCAAGTTCCAAAAGGAACACACAGCAAAAAATCAGTGTCAAAAAGCTTGGTTCACATCTGGAAGCAGAAAATGACAACATGTGAAACAGTGTGTACCACTTCCTTTCTAATACACACTGATCAGGCATAACATTCTGACCACCTCCTTGTTTCTCTGCTCATTGTCCATTTTATCAGCTCCACTTACTATATAGGTGCACTTTGTAGTTCTACAGTTACAGACTGTAGTCCATCTGTTTCTCTGATACTTTGTTAGCCCCCTTTTACCCTGTTCTTCAGTGGTCAGGACCCCCATGGACCCTCACAGAGCAGGTACTATTTGGGTGGTGGATCATTCTCAGCTCTGCAGTAACACTGACATGGTGGTGGTGTGTTAGTGTGTGTTGCGCTGGTCTGAGTGGATCAGACGCAGCAGTGCTGCTGGAGTTTTTAAACACTGTGTCCACTCACTGTCCACTCTATTAGACACTCCTACCTTGTCAGTCCACCTTGTAGATGTAAAGTCAGAGACGATAGCTCATCTGCTGCTGCACAGTTTGTGTTGGTCATCCTCTAGTCCTTCATCAGTGGTCACAGGACGCTGCCCACAGGACGCTGCCCACAGGACGCTGTTGGCTGGATATTTTTGGTGGGTGGACTATTCTCAGTCCAGCAGTGACACTGAGGTGTTTAAAAACTCCAGCAGCACTGCTGTGTCTGATCCACTCAGACCAGCGCAACACACACTAACACACCACCACCACGTCAGTGTTACTGCACTGCTAAAAAGTGCACCTATATAGTAAGTGGAGCTGATAAAATGGACAATGAGTGTAAAAACAAGGAGGTGGTCAGAATGTTATGCCTGATCGGTGTATGATCTGCATGTCAAAGACATTAAAAAAAGAAAATTTTACTTCTTAAGATTTCCTGAAACATAAAAAAGATCTTGTGCTGTAAATTATCTTACTTTATTTAAGAAACTCTTAGATTGATGTCAACCTAAAATCAGCGAAAACTAGAATATGCATCTTTTTTTATAAGTATTTTCTTATTTGGTAATTTCTTGAAATGGGAATCCTTGAACAACCTTATTTTCAGAGTACAATGGTTCAGAATATTTTGCGAGACTACAAAGCTAGACTTCTGTCCAATTAAATTCTTGAAATGTATTTTTTTATCCTGAAATTTCTGCTTTCATAGAGGAGTTTTAAAACATTTTAAGAGGTGTATATCACCAGCTAATTGGTTTAAATACAACAATCCTACCCAAAGTTTCTAAAAGCTATCTGATTAATCTCACACATACAAATCTAGTCTAATCTGTTAATCTTTAAATAAAAAAGTAAGATCCTTTTTTTTCTGGCTTGTCAAGGTTTCATTTTTTTGCGGTGTATTCCAGCTCCATCTGCTGCATCTGTAGCTTTAATTCGATTATCATGGACAATAAGTGTCTAGTGCTTCAAACACAAAACAAAGCCTAATGCTGTGTGGTGAGTGGTGTCAATTCTAACCGTGTTCTAAATCATACGCTACAAATGTGGCAGGCAGAGATGAGGTTGGAAAACGATTGGGTGTTCCTTTAATACAACGCTTGTAATACACAGGTTTCATTATGTAGTGTTTCCCCCACCATGAAATGGCTCCCAGGATGTAACTGGTAGACTAATGTTTTCTTCCAAGCATTCATTATTATGTAGTATCAAGATTTGGCCAAACATTTTCAGATGCACTGTATTCACATCATCCCATGGATCCAGCCCTGATATATATAGCAGCATGATGTAGCAGTGAGAAGGTGTGCTGGATTGTCCTGGACTAGCAGCGTCTACCTTTAGCACTGTAGTATTTAGTAACAGTGGCCTTTAACCCTTTAAGACAGATGCAAAAAAAACTGGCTACTTCTGCCATGTTATCTACTCTTTTTCATTAATAGCATGATTTCTGAACGCTGTTGTTTATTTGATGTGTAAAGGATGTGATCAAACAAAGCCAAATATTCAGAGATCATTTTTTTAGGGATACATCGATACCGATACTGGTATCAGCTGTTGGGCTGATACTGTGCTCATTTACTCGTACACATAAAAATGCACCGATACCAACATTTCAATACCCACTGATGACGTAAGTCGAATGTACACTGCTGTGCTAATGAACAAACACAGTAAAGGAGGCTCTGCTCACACAGAGAAAAGCTACCGCCAGACCTACACTGTCGGGTTTTACATACACACAATCACAACCGCTTCCCAACACATCTAGCGACACGAAAGCTAGAAAAACAGACGATTCCTGCCAAAGTACGTCTGCGCCATCTTTACTCTGGTTCACTGAATAGAATAGCAAGTTGTAAATGTTAATACAGTGATTTTTTGTAAACTAGGCTGAAGAGAAACCGTACTGTCCAATCATGTACATCACCGCCTCGTTTTAGCTTCAGTGCCCAGCGTTAGCAGTAGGGGTGGGGGAAAAATCGATTCTTAGATGCATCGCGGTGCGGACGTGGACGATTCTGAATCGATTCGCAATTGTCAAAAATCGATTTTCTAAATATTGATTTATAACGTAATGTTCACGGAACGCAAAAGGAGGAACTTAGAAGTGCAGCGCCCGGACAGTCTGTGACGGCGCATAACAAAAACACAATTGGAGGAGTGAGAAATCCGATTGATACTGTCTGCATTCAAAGCTAGGTTAGGTCAGGAGTCACAACACAAATGTTAAGAAGAGCCATTTTGCCTTTTCAACAAAAATCAAAGCACCTTGGGAGCCCCAACAACAGTATGTCTCAGTATGTGCTGATGTCCTAGTATAGACTAAAAAATATAAACTAAAACTCAGACTTACTTTGCTCTGCTTTAAGCTTTAGCTATAGCCACTTTCCTCCCGTCTCCGGCAGAAAACTTTTCCGCAAAAGTTGAATAGTTTCTTGTAAAATGTCTCTCAACGTTCGACTGCTTACGAGGCTGAAGTCGCTTCTTATTCTCCAGCTTCTTGTTCGAATTGTCCCGTTCCACCTTAAATTCTGACCGAGGTGCCTAATGTAAATGCCGAAGTTATAAAATCACTAAAGAAAGCGGGTAGAATAACTAATGTGCTGCATGGACATCCACTGCCACTGGATCTGATGTCACTGGAACAGCGTATTTTATTGCAGATGAGTGGCAGCAGCGTCTCATGTGCTCCAAACAAGAGCAGTGAATGAGAGCCTTCCATTAGTTTATTAATAAAAGATATTGGAAGTAAATTCATTATGGATCATTACAAATACTTTACTTTACATTCAGCTACAGCTCAACCAGCCAATCAAAAGACTTCAGACGTAAAACTCCATGTGAGCTCCTCAGATGCGTCAGCCTCGGATGTGATTCCTGCTGTCGCTGTGCTGCTGTTGAAAGAGACAGATCGGGGTTCAAACCTGTGAAACGTACTTTACTCACAGCTGTACAGAAGAGCTTTTCTAAAAAAACCCGCTCTTCTCCACTGCAGTACTATTCAATAAAATCTAACTAATGTAGCATAGCTAGCTAACACGTCATTTAATATAAGCTAGAGTTTAATGATTTACCTGTTAAGGTAGATCGCACTTATTTACACTAACAACTGCTTAATTCTGGTTAGGTTACTCAGTATGGTATCGGATTCAGTAACGGCGTGTACTAAAAACATGTAATCTACTCGATTTGAAAAAAATGTGATCCATGCATCCCTAATTTTTTATTATTCACAAACTACCATTTTGGACAAGAAAGCACATGAACAGGAAAATAAGTCACACATCAGCCACAAACGACTCACGTTACTCTGATTAAACAAATCAATAATAAGTGCTCAGTGATCCGAACTCAACTCTGATGGAGCTCATAAATAAAGGAAGTCTAGTGCCTAATTTATATAGTGATAGAAAACATGGTTCTGCACAGGAAATTGCAGTTCTACACGCTAAAATCAATAAAGTGATTTTACTGCTGCCTACAGGGACCTGCAGGTGGCGCAACTCCTCTGGTAGCAGATTTAAACAAGCAGCTTTTTGATCCGTCGAGTTCATGCGCTTTCCAGCAAACTGATATATTAGCTTGGGGTGTCTTTACTGAAGTATGGTGTTGTACCTCTAAATAGAGGGTAACAAAAGATGTGAAACTCAAGTGTGAAGTTTCTTGAGAAAACACATCTATACAGCCTTTGTTTGGGCTTAACAGTTCAAACCGTTTTCAGCATTAAGCAACTATTAACACAGTTTTTATATATTTACACAGAATTACATGTGAATTATTCTCTGGCCCAGTATGGAGTGTAAAGCATTGTTGAAAATAAACGTACAGAGAACATAAAGTGTATTCACATGTATTGTATTATCTTTATTGTTAAAAATAATACTGTTCAGCGTTACTTCAGCCCTACGCACATTTGATGAAATCACGGAACATTGTTACCTTTCGACAACCTGGCCTGAAAAACAAAACAAAAAAGAAATTCGGGGGGACACTGTCATGTCATGAACATAAATATCTTTGATTCGAACTGTACCAAGTACCAAACACAGCAGGTACCAAAAATTATACTGAGGGGCCTCATAATTGCAAAAATCTGACACTGGTTATTGTATCAAGTGAGAACTAAATCAAGGCTTATCTTTCACTTCCTGTCTTTGCCTCAGAAACAGGCCGTTGACCTGCTAACCACAGCTGGCTGCATGAGAAAAGCTTTAGGAAACCAGCCACACATGGCTCCTTCAGCTCCATCAGTCCTGAGATCAGCGGCTGGGGACTGCTGACAGCCCACAAAGACCATATATTTCTCTGGAACTAATCAGCATTCGCAAAACCGAGGTGTTCACTGAAACAATGGGGGCTTTGTCAGGGCACCGCAGATAGTCACACTGCTCCCCAACTGCTACTAACACATGCTTCTTGGAACCACTGGTCATCTATGCTGAAACAACATTGCCCCCTCTTCGAGCATCACAGGGCCTGCAATTCCCGCCAATGTTCTGATTCAATCGCATAAAACACAGCCCAGAAGAAAACAACCGCAAAACTCTCCTGGCTTCATTGTCCAGAAGCTGTCATCTGCCTGTCCAGCCGGAGCTCATTCTTTCAGATTCCTTTATAGGTTAGTGTCTGGTGCCCAAGCCCCATCAGCAGCAGAGTTTATGGTCTGGCTGCAGGACGAGACAGAAGTACACTGTCGCCATGAGAAGCTCCTCAGGGTCCGAGCATTAGAGCGGCTACAGGCCATTTCCTAGCGGGAAGGAATGTAGCACATAAAAACCAGCCAGAGCGGCATGCCAGCAGTTCGTCACCCTCGACCGAGAGAAGTGATTTTACTGACTACTTGTGAAAGCAGTGAGAAGCACAGAGTCATCAGGTGATGAAACCTTTTGCCTACGGATGACTGTTTTCACACTAACAAGCCGTTCCCACAGTAAGGCATGTTTAGCAATAGCGGCTGTGTGGTTTTACAGAACAATGACAGCCAGAGTGCTTCCTTCTACACAATGGAGGGCTGAGCACGATCTGAACACACCCCTCCATGCCAAGCCACCCGAATATGGAGCGTCATTATATTCACAGAGCAACACAAAAACAGTAAATAGTTATTAGTAATGTTTACATAGTATTATCAAAACAAATACTGTCTCTTATTAGACATTTAAAAAAGCAACTTACAATGAATAAAGATTAACAGTTTGTAAAAACTATTATCTAAATCCATACTATTATCAACATCCCAAAGGTGCTGTAACTATTTTGGCTTGCCAGATTTGGCTTTTTCCAAAGAAGAGGATGCACACAATTCTAAACCATGACTTTCAAATTCTCCTTTGCCAGTATTACGTAACCCATCTGTTATTTCTGGCTTCTATATCTCCATTGTCTGGAAGCACTGGCAACCGACGCACACCATCAATCATTACACAGAAAATGCTTTCTGAAACCACAAAATTGGTGGGAAAGGAACACTGCTGGCTTGTCTTTTCTTGCAGAACTAGGAACCAGTCTGATGTGATCCACTACCAACACCTCACCTGCATGAACTACTGCAAGGTCTTGATGGCTAAAGTCTGACTGGTCACTGAAAACAGTGAAACTGACTGCGCACTGTTTGAAACGATCTATTCACCAAGCACTGCCATACTAAACCACAAACGATAGCAATCATCCATCTTAGGGCAAAAATGTGGTTAGATATATCTGAATTCAATATTCATTGTTTATATAATATAATGCAATATGGTTTGTCATTTAATTTGGAGAATTCGCCAGCAGATACAAAAAAATAATCAAGCTCCTTAATTTTCATTGTGGTTTCAGGTTTAGGACAGAATGAGTCAGTGACCCAGTTTTGAACCAAATTCGGAGCCCATTCGAGTCTGTCTGTCACTTCTTACCTATGATGTCTTCATAGGCATTCTCCTCTAACGTGCTTTTGGAGCTGGGGCGACTGTGGTTCTCTGTGGAGGCCGTGCCATTTTCCGTGGGCGAGGAGGGGTAGGAGGAGGGCAGGCTGGCAGCATCTTCGGATTCACATGATTCTCTGGAGGATGAATGGGAGAGAAAGAAAAGAGAGAGCTCAGCTTTGAAACACACAGAGCTGTTTTGCTAAACCAGTGAAGTGCTGGCCAGTTGGTCTGGCTGCCTAACATCCTCCCCCTGACTGATTCCAATCAGGCCAGACCACCTGAGCAGATGAAAGCCCCCTTCACATGATGCACGGAGTCCAAATATGTATCATCCCTCAGTGTCTCTCTCCTGGACTGCCAATTAAAACGAGAAGCAGAGAGAAGGGCCCGGGCATGCTGTTCAAATGAATAATAGCCTTATTATGCTGATGGTAACATAGGCTCCAATTGGACTGCAATTTCCTGTTTATCCACAATAAGCCAAACAAAATGAACACTCTTACTCTTCTATGTCGGCGAACTCATACCGGATACAACATCAAAGCGTCAGTATATGAAAAGCTCACTTAGAGAGTCAAACCCCAAACAATGTGATGCTGGCTCACTAAATGCCTATGGCTTTTAAACAGTTGACTCTGCAACGGCCACAGGAACGTCAGCCGGGGACTCTGCCACACAGATCCTTCCCCGCTCACACATCATGAGAACCTGGCTCGCCTCCACACTCAGTGACCGACCTAAACAATCCTGACTCCAAACCTAATTCAAAAGGCCTTGAGGAACGAGAGCTATAAACAAAATGTTAGTGCTCCACAAAGCCATGAGAGCTTCCTCGCTGAGCAGCATTATATCAACATAATGAGAGGAGATGAGGCAAACTCTTTGGGTCAGTTACAGCTTCTAGTGATGGTGCATTTGCAGCACTTTACTATGAAGTTTAGTAATAAATCAAATATAAGTTTGGTCTGTTCAAAGTATGTTTTCAGCCAAGGACTAAGTAGTAGTTTAGTGAGGTACTGGAAAAAAAATAAAGAATGTTTTACAGACCTTGTGAAAGTTACTGAGCGGCCCTTACTTCATTAGTACAACTTGCAGATATTTAAGCACTGCCAGTGCGAATAAATCTCACGTTTAAGATAAAAGGAACATAAAAATACATATTACTTCAGAAGACATGAGAGCAAAACTGCATGCCGTATAATACGACACCTGAGTAAGAGGCCTCAGTTACTGTTGCCTAATATGGGAAAAGACATGCTGGGAAAAAAATGTCAGAGGACTCTATGCTGATCTCTGCTTACTATCAAATGGAAGCTTTCAGCAAAGTAACTCAGTTTGAAACCTAAGGGTCTGAGAAGTGGTTGAGGCCAACCTTCGATGTGTGACTATGCAGTCAGAAACAAACGGCAATAACTTATGGCTAGAGCTACATCAGCAGGGTCAGCGCTTGGCCTGCGACCCTTACTCTTAACAACATTCTCAACATAACATTTATGCATTCCAAGATAAATAAATGATGTATGACTTGCAGGCCCAATCCTAATAAAGAGAAGAGACTAAATCACTGCTTCTCTGTACAGATTTAGAACCTCGTTTGGAGGTTTGTGAGAAAAGGCCCACGTTCCTTAAGGCAACATCTGCATTAACAATAATTACAGATGAAATTGGCAAAACAATGTATGAGTAAAAGAATCGTGTTTCTCACCTATCCTGAGACCTCTTGGCTGAGATTCCGCCTGCCTTCAGGTGGCGTGTTATTGTGGGGGTTGTGGTCTCAGAGTTGAGAGGTAATCCATTGCTAGGCAAAGAGTCCTTGTGGTTCCGATTAGCATCATATTCAAAGGTGCGCTTAGGTTTAGGCAGGGGATTGACAGGGGTGCCTGGCGGGCCCTGTGCAGAAGGAGGCTCCAGGCTCTCAGACCGAATGGAGCTCACGCTGAACCTCTGCCTGAACTTTGAGAGTTTTTCCGTCCCAAGGCAAGTATCTGGCTCAGTGGCAACAGAGCAGATGCTGCTCCGCTTGCTTCCACAAGTGCTGTCCAAGTCCTCCATTCCAGCAATAGTGAAAGACTTCCGTGATTTGTCCAGGCCATAGCAGTTGCTGAGATACGGTGGTGGAGCAGGGGAAGGACTTTCCTTCAAGGCTTGCTCGATCTTCTGTATCCGGTTTAGTACGGCGGAGGTCTCCTTGCGAGCAGAAAGACTACGGAGAAAGAGCCCTGGTGACTCTGCCTTCGCGGGTCTCTTCTCTCGTTCTCTTTTCTGGAACTGTCTGAGGCACTCTCGATCTGAAGCCCCTTCCTCCTCCTCTGTCTCTGGGTAGGAGCATTCAGAGAACGCTGTGCTCATCCTCCGCATGCCCTTGAAGTCAAAAGTCTTTTCGCTGCAAGGAGAGGACAAGAGGCTGGGGCAGCCTTCGCTTCCACCGCCAGGCCTCTTCTCCAAGCAAAGACTCATCCTAGCCTGAGCCACCTTACGGCATTCCCAATCCGAGATCTTCTTGCGGATAGCGGCAGACGAGGCACCGCTCCCAGTATGGCCGAGTGAGAGGGTGCGCTTGTGCCCGTGGTTGGTGGAGGACGCTAAGGAGAGGGTACTCCAGCTGAGAGGTCCAGGACACAGTCCATCGCCCGCTGGAGATCCTTCCTGTGGTTGGTTCTCCTTCTGCTCCTGGTCTCCTCCAGTAGACGGCTTGTAGATACTGAGCTTCTTATCCAGATAGCCAATGCTCTTAGCCTTGGTGAGTCTACTTTTGGATTCAAACTCACTAGACAATGTGGAGCCAGGGCGCAAGCTAGCTGTCTTATAGCTCCAGTTTCTCTGAGATCGGAGCTTTGTGTCAGCTTTAGCAAATCTGCCCTCCTGACCGGTGTCCTCAGTGTCACTAAGCTGAGATTGACACGACTCCTTTACAGCAGAAAGAATAGGAGGTGGGGACACGGACTGAGACCTGGAACAAGAGCAAACAACAGAGGGAACTTACAAAAGAAACTCTCCCACATCAACATTATTTTGGTCCATTAGACAACCTGAAAGAGGCAAATGCAAAACTGTGCTGAGAAAGTTTCTCAACTCTTTTCTGTAAATGTTGTGAGAAACTAGGCATGGAATGTAAGCCGTTACCCAAAGGTGTTCTCTGCTTGCCAATGAGTTAATCTGTATATCTCTGCAGGCAATAGAGAAAAAAAACACTTCAGAAGTCAGCGGAAGAAGAAGAAACATGGATACAAGTTTCAAATAATAGGCAAAGCTGGCTACGTCAAATGTTCGGTGGAAAGTACCACAGCAATTTGACATAACTTTGGCAAAATGGAAACTCACTTCAAGCCAAAACAAATACAGCTCAGTAAAATGCATGTGTGGATTTTTCCACATAATTAAAATGATTTGGGGTGAATTTATATGGACCTCACACACAAAAGCCATGGGAAACCATCAAACGAGCGGGATGAAAATGAGCCTACCTTCACCAGTCCTCAGCCATTTCTCCTGGTCGTTTGTCCTGGCTCAAACTGTTTTACTCAGACAGACTACCTGACTGCCTCATCGTCATCATCGTTCCCGGTCTCATTGTTCACCACGCAGACACTACTCACTGCTGAGCAATAGGATTAAGGACTCTGCTGACCTCATTCCGGTCTCCACAAAGACGCAATCGCTTTCTCACTCATTTCAAAATCTCAAGAGCATTGCTTGTGAGATTCCAGGAACTGGGACTTGACTCGGCTCGTACCTTAATGAAACTGAGGCAGCCGTATCTGATGTCACAGCAGTGGTTAGAATAACAAGTGCAAGTTGGGAGGAGGCCAGGACTGTGATCCTGGGTGCAGGCTGGGACAGATTGCTTAACACCTCACCTTCAGCGCCCTTCCCCAAAAGGGAGGAGGAATGTAAAAGCACCTGAAGCCCTGCAGGCCTTCATTAAAGGGCCAATATGACAACAGCTCTTACACTCACAAAATGCACCACCACTCAGTGTAGAACTCGCACACAAAAATGTGCAGCTCTAATGGTCTAAACACAAAGACAGAGCAATCCTAAAATCCATAGTGCATTACAGGCTCACTGCTTAAGCTATTATTTAACTGCCTACTACGTTTCCCTTGCACTTCATTATAATGATAATTAATCATACTTCATAAACCATGACTGGAGTAAGTTTCCTATTTTGCCTGCCAGTTTTCTCAACGACAGCGTTAATCAGCTTTGACAGTCCAACAATATGCATTGGTATCCTGGATTATATCATCACTGTTGGAGTGCGTGATTTCCCCTTTTAATCTCTTATTTCTGCCCACACCTAAAACTTTCTACATAAAAATGCAGCACACAGAAACTGCAATTTCAGTTCAGCAAAGATTACAACGAATAAAAGAAGTTCGAAAGTTCAGTCTTTAAGGGAGTCAAACATACAAGACATCATAAGCTCTCTGAAGAAGTCTTAGCATGAAGAGGTGACATTAGTGAAAAATACAGCGCTTAATCCTCCCCAAGACACGCTGGGCTTGATACGACTGCAGAATGTGCTCACAGTGCACCTGAATTTAACGTTCAATGCAGTCACAGCCCCACCTACTGTGCATAGCCCCACCTACTAAGTGCCCCATGAGACGCAGGGATTAAAAGCTGTAGTGGAATAACAGAGCTGTCAATGAGCTAAAGACCAAACACAAAGTGAAGGTTCAGTGATGAAGAGACATCAGTGTTAATAAATTAAGTTCTTTCTCACAAAAATATTCTACAAGGGTTTAATTTTACCCGAGCTAATAAAAGTAGAACTGTAAAATGATTATATGCACATATGTGCAATATGCCTATGTGTAATTCACCGCTGCACATCACTCTGTAAAGGCTGAAATAATTTTAAAGTCAGAGACGTCGGCTCAGATGTCGCAGAACAGTTTCGGAGATGCAGTTTGAGGTTTTCAGACCACGTTATACATCTGTAAGTACTAACGTTACACACAGCCTAATGAAGTTCTGGCTAGATGTTTAGGTCTAAGATGCAAAATCAACATTAAACATTAAAAGGTTTAGAACATCGGGCCGCCTGAGCAGTCACTCTTAAGATCTGCTGTTACAAAGGGCCCTTGGCTCAGGTTCAAGCATATAATTCCAGATCGTCAAATGGAAAAAGACAGGAAGCTGCCAAATCTGACAAAGAAGTTTGGAGAGTACTGTTCAGAACACAGATCTTTTAATCAAGTCTGGTATTGACATCAAAATCAGATCTCATCAGAATAACTCATGTGGATTTGCCCCATCACTGAAAATCTCCTCTAAACTGCATCATGCCTTCTCCAATCCATCAATCGGAATTCCCCAGATCGGAGTGATATGAGACTATTACTGCAAATCCACATTTAAATTCAATCAGCCATGGAATAACACAGCACGTTAAAAATACCCCCCTAGGCCTGCCTGGGGCGCCACTCCAAATGTCATAAAAGATTATTTCCATGACTACAATATTCAGTTTGTGCAAAGTCCGTTACACGAAAGAAATACATCGAGTCCAGAATTCTGACATGGAACCCAGAGTGAATCTGTGTCTGTGGTCTGAGGAGGGTCTCTGGATGCCTGGACAGGGCCAGAACAAACAAGCCCAAATCTAGAGCTCTGGGACTGGGGAAGCTCAGCTGTACTGGCCACACAGGGGCCAAGCAGTATGCCAGTTTTGGTCTGGCTCTTCCCAGGGCTTGAGGGCAATGCTGACCACAGGCCATTTCCTGTTTGAAAGCTCTGCCATAACGGAGAAACTATGGGGCTCCACTAGCACACATCAAAAGGTGCACATTAAACCAAGAGCTAATGGGCCTCGACTCAGCCCCTAGAAATATGTGGGAGTTTCATCTGTGAGTGAGTTATTTTTTCAGTTATTATCTTTCCTACAAAAAGCACATATGCCATGCCTACCTACGGCCAGCCCCCCATCACCCCCCCACATAAATCTACCTCCTCAGCATGATCTCCTGCCCGTAAAGACTGTGATTTAGCAGTAGAGCCCTCTTTATCCCCATCTTTGCCACACGTTCTTCAGAGGGTAGGAGAAACTATGCAGTCTGGGGTTTTTTTTTGTCCCACTAGTTCGCACAATTTCCTTAGGTAAATATTTCTGACATTATAGAACTCCTGATAAGTCATTACACAAGCGACTTCTGTTCCACTCAGAAGAACGACTTTACTTGTCCCTTTGCCAGAACACACTTGATTGTGCTTTCACTACTGGCAGAGAGAACCACTGTTAAATGACGGCCGAATTACAGAAACTTCTATCATTCAGTTCCTGACACGGTACCCACACTTGACAGGCACCGAAAATGCCATTAGACTCAAGCACTATTATAATCAACACTCGCAATCAACACAGCCTTTTGAAATAGATTATTACAGCCTAAATAATTACTACTGGGTAGTGTTATCAAAGAACATACCAAGAGAACAGCATGTGTTTATTCATCCTATTTGCCTTAAGTGAAAATTAAACATACACCAGGAGTCTACGCAATCTTGATGACATATCCAGAAAAAGCAATGTCCATATGGAAGAATTTACATCCTCTGCCAGCTTCTCGTTTACAGCAGCAACATCTGAACTTCACCATAGCTGGACCCAGAGGAAAGATTACACTTCAACAGCTGCCCATTCTGAACAGAAGACATAACATGATTTCTGCTGCTAGAGTCCACGGCATTTCAGCAGAGACTGACTCAGGCTTTATAGAGTTTACAGTCATCCGGCAGAGTCAAACAGATTTTATAAGACCCAAAAGTTTTGGGTGCTGGAGCCTCAAGACTGGCTAGCAACCCCAGAGTTAAAAACTAAACTCATTACCCGTTTTTGCCATGTTTGTTTGAGTGAGACGCAGCACTGCAAGACATCCATCGTAAATGAAAAACATACTGCCATGGATTTACAGCGAAATTCCAAACAGGACTTGGCCCTACAAAAGCATCGCAGTATGAAGATCTTTGTAAGATAGGAGAGTCTGAGCTATGATGCTCACCTGTCGGGGATCTCCTGTGGGCTTTTAGCCCCTCCTGTTCTGGACACAGCCTTGGAGCTCTTGTTGGCAGTCATTTCCTCCCTTGGACTGCCCACTCTAACAGACAGAAAAAACGTAAGTAAATCAGATGCATGACCTAAAATCTTTTGAGTTGACTGATTAGACACTGTAACCATCTTTATCGCAAAATGCATAATATGAAATGAGTCTGCATGAAAACAATGGCATTTGGCACTACATGCAAACATAACATTACATAATACAACAACATCTTAATCTTCAGTTTTAACCTTCATTTTTCAGGTAATGCAAAATACACACACACACACATCTTCTAAGCCGCTTATCCTTCTGGGTCGTGGGGGGAGCTGGAGCCTATCCCAGCAGTCATTGGGAGGAAGGCAGGATACACCCTGGACAGGTCACCAGTCCATCGCAGGGCAGACAGACAGACATTCACACAAACACTCACACCTAGGGGCAATTTAACATGTCCAGCTGGACTGACTGCATGTGTTTGGACATGCACACTCCACACAGAAAGGACCGCCGGGGAATCGAGCCCTTGGCTGATAATACTGACGGATACTGACAACCTGTGATTAATTGTTATCACCAAAAAGCACAGATACTAACCGATTTTTTTTTTTACAACAGAGTGAAACCGTACTCAACTGACAACAATCACACGTCAGTAACTCACTGTTTAACTAATAATATTAAAGTACATTTTTTAAACTTAAAATATAAAATGACATCAGCCAATTTTATCAGTTAGCCTTTTAAAAATGGTTTGCCGCAAACTTTTCACACTAGTCAGGCTCTGATACACAACAAGCACTGCATAATCTTGCCACATAATTTGAGTTAATTGGGGAGGGCAATACGACAAAATCATTTCAATGCTTAATTACATCATGCTAAGCTTTTCTGAACGTATTATGGGCACCGTCAGTACTTCCACTGATTAACCGCCATGTTTCATTAAAAAGCACGTTCCTAAGGAGCGTAGCAGTCCGAAGTTTTTACTCTTCTTTGCAAGATTGTGAGTTAGAATGTAGTACAGATGTAGTGCAGCATAATACGTGTAATGTTCAATAAAAAAATTACTCAATTTTTTAACATTACTCAAAAATATTACTCAATTTTTTAAAAAATATGGCATTACTGGTACATTGTGTCTTGTTTCCGACATACTGCCCAATCCTAGGGTCGCTATAATGCAATGCAACATTATAGAACAAGAATTAACAGTTTTGTCTGTGTTACAATATTATATGTGTTCACAACTGCTTGTCTAATTTCTTATGATATAACAGTATTTATTAATATATTAATTTGATGGATGATCTATGGGTGACTAACCCTTGTGTGGTGTGTTTGTTACTCAGTGGTCTGCTGGACCCACCACATTATTGTTTTTTAAATCAATACAGCCATAACAATTTCTATAAAAATACCAGATATTTAAAATATCAGCGTAGGGTTTTCCTTTAGCAGCTGTAGCCAGTCAGCAGCCTGTCCATGATGTCCAACCTCACACACACACACACACACACACACAAACAGCCGGCCATGTAGGAGGAGAACAGAGTGACGGACACAGCACCTCAACACTTTTACTCCCCGCAGGTTCACCCAACACCACATGTGTAATACAGGGAGATTCACTTGAAAGAGGCCCTGAATATTCTGCTATAACTCCTGTTAGGATGAAGCAATCTGAACCAAAAAAATACACTACACATCTTGACGTATGTGTAATCGACTGCATTACATGCGTGCTGGAAGTGATCTTTCTGCCAGACACATGAAGGGGATACGGGGGGTTTGCACCCGGAAGTTCCGATGGCTGTCCGGCGCCTACCTCATCGCTCCGATGCAGGGCCATCCCAGCTTGTTCAAAGCTCCATATACTGAGGAGCTCATTGCACGTTGTTTCGTTCAGACTGCTTCGTCCTAGAGAGAGTTATTACAGAATATTCGGGGCCTCTTTCGAGTGAATCTCCCTGTATAAACGTGTAGGGGGTGAACAGTGTGATGTCTGAAAATGTGAACACACTGAAAATGTGTTATTTTATATGTTCTTCACAGAAAATGAGCAAAGGCTGAAATAATAACAAATCACATAATTTTTTATTTTGGCAACTACTGATAATGAGTCCCACAGACCCCGACACCATATGAGGGTTAAAAAGGTGTTAAGAAAGTAACTAGAAAAATATGCACTTAAATCAGACAAGCTTCTGAGGTTGGCCTTTACCTACACTTACCAGCACAACTCTGCCTCCAACATAAATATCCAGTTCTAGATGTGGACTGTCAGATATCAAATACATGACTTCACTGAACTGCAAATAGTGTCAAAAAAAGAAATCTAAATCTTCTGCTTGAGAAACAATGTATTTTTTTTTTAAAGCAGGTGGTAAGTAACATTAACATACATCAAAAATAGTTCTGAAAGGAGGTTACACGGTTCTCTCAGCGCAAAATCCAATCAATGACATCACGACCCCTGAAGTTCAGTACAGAGAGCGAGAAAGGGATTTCAGCTCGACGAGGGCTGGGATAAAAGATTATTTGCAAACAGAGAAAGTTGCCAAATACTGTGCAAGAGAAAAATCTATAGAGCTCTACTGGGAGTCAATGTTTCAAGTATTCTCTAGCAGTGTTTGAACAGAGCAGCCAAAATTAACAGAACAAAGCTGGTCTCTGGGCTCATTAAATAGGCTATTGATTGCTTTTTCCCATGAATGTTTGCACCTAGTGGATTAAAAAAAAGCTTTTTTCCTGGTAGATATTAGTTTTACAAGCTGTGCAGAAGAGAAGTGACTTTCATGCTTTAAGCTTGTAGGTTAAGCTGATCGCTGGGACCAGGGGAACCGGTTTTATTCTTTATTTTGTCACAGGAAGGGCCCAGGAGACACTGGACTATCTTGATTTATAGTAGACTGCACTCTTTGCACAAAACGTTACTTTATTACCGAGCTACTCGTTTGATGGTCATAATTATTACTGAAGATGTGTCCTGGGACTGTGGCCCTGAGCAATTTGCTTTTGTTGCATTTATCTTTTAGAAAAAGTGTTTAACTGTGACCCTGATCTCCGATCAGACACTTCTGGGCCAGAGAAATGAGTTAACACTTACACTGGCAGCACAACGGCCGTACATAAGCATCGCTGCTATAAATTGCCTTTATGCTAAGCAATGGCTTAATCAACATTCTCCTACCACCACAGCCCCAGATGCTGAGCACTTAGCTGTTTCCTCCCATCAAACCAGAGGGCAACCTCATCTGAGTGCAGAAGAAGAAAAAATAAGTTCCACACAGCAAAAGGAAAAACCTACCAGATGGGGCTAAGGATGGATGATACAGTAAAACTATCACAGTACTTAGAGACTTTTTCCACGATGCATGATAGACATCACAATATCTAGTTTTTCTGGGATTTGTTGATTTGGAAAAGCCAAAAAAAGAACCGTAAGTAGGGCTGGGTACCGAAAAAAGGCAGTACCAAGTACAAAGAAATTAAAATCTGTGACTTTTTTGGTATTATGGATGAAAATTACATCGTGAAGGATTATCAGAATTATTTAAAAAAGGAAGAAGAAAAGAAAAGAGAAACAAACGTGAGACGACATCTGAGTCTGGCTGGCTCCTCGATGCATGGAGAGCACATACAGCCACTCTGTCACAGAGGTCCAAGCTCTGGCAGTATTTTGTAAAACTAAGTTAACGTTAGATCTAAACAGCTCCTGCACAGTTAATGCTTTAAACTTTAAAACATTTGATCACAAATGGGATTTATCTCCGATGAGACACGGCACGAGAAATGGCACTACTCCATCACCGCCGGGGAAACACACCACAACCAAACACAGACATAAAGGTCTGCAGTAAGGACATACAGTGGGGTCCAAACATCTGAGACCACTGCTGAAAATACTTCTGTTTTGCATTGCTTTCTTATTTAATATAAAGTTCGTCATGTCAAATGATAAAAGTTTTTCATTTCAAATGATTTTTAGACATGACCATTTCAGTGAAAAGTAGAACTTATTAAATAAGTTTCAGAATTTCTTAGTATTTGATACAGTATGTCCATTTTTTGCTTTATCAACAGCTCCAGCTGGCATGGACTCAAAATGTTTGGGCAAAAGCCTCTGATCAGTATGTGAAATCCACCTGAGAGTCGTCTGAACACATTTTTTGTAAAAACAGTAAGGTCTTGTACAAAAGCCTCATGGTCTATTTCACAACTTTGACAACTCAATTTGAATAGTGATGTAGAAATAGTGCAGAATTTCAAATATTACTTCTTCATTTTGACTTTTCAGAACATTTTTTAGGATTCTAGAAGTTTCTGTGGTCTATTTCCATGTTTAAATGAAAAAAAAATCCAGATTTTCGATGTGGGCTCGGACTGTCGGGCTACACCGTATCAGCAGGTAAGGTAACAGTCTGCCGGGCAGCTTCCTGACTTCTGCACGAGAAGTTTAACTACTGTGAGATTCATCGTGTGGTGAGCATGTTTAGAGTCAGTCAGCACCAAAACTAGCACTTATTAGCTCACCAGCAGGCCTGCAGGACTGAACTACACACAGTAAATCACTATCCAAGGGTTTCATAATTGAATCCTATTATCTAATTGTTATATAATGATTCACAAAAGAATTTCTTTCAATACAATAATCCAATTTTCAGCTTATTAGAGCAATTAACACAATGAAGGGACAATACTTGAAACAAAAGCTGTGCTTTATAGTGTCACAGTCTAATGATCTAGCCACCAGTGAATATGTTAGCCACAAGCTAATGCAATAGCCACAAGCCAACATGCTAGTCATGATACAACGATACAATAATATAATGCATTTGTGCAGTCAAATGTGTATATCAAGCATTTCATAATGACTTCAAACCTCGGCCACATTTTAAAACCAAAACCATCTGTTAATTATTGTAATTATCGATTTAAAGCTCCCTCTTCCTCATCACTCAGAGCGATGCTAGCCAGCGCAGGTGTCTGTTAGCTGAGATAACAGATCTGGAGGTTCGCGTTCTCCTCCAAGCGTGTTCAGCTCTCCAATGACTCTGCATTAGCAGCAGTTTGAAAACATGCAGCAGCTGGCTTCACATGACCTGGAAGACGCTTATGTTTGCCTTCGTGTGATTGGAGGAGTCCTAATTAGTGGGTGAACTGGATGCTACTAAATTAGGAGAAAAATGCCCCCCCCAGACAAAACAAACAAACAAACAAACAAACAAAAAAACAGCATCAGAAATTTAAATTTCTGCAGAGAAGAAACGACGGTTCATTCTGTCTTTGGTCCATTTAGACATCTTTGGCTTCATACTTCAAACTGCACTGCAGAGTTTGTTTTGAAGCAAACCCAGACCGACTTGGGGTGCAGCAGAGTTCGGATGACATTCACACTTGCTCTAATGTAAACCGGCCCAGCCTGAATGCACCCTTATTGTGTACTATGACTACCCTGACCAATCATGACGTTTTCTGTGTCGATGAATTAAGACTGTTGATGTTGATGAATTTCATCAACATATTGGAAGATATTTCATAATTGCAACATACTTCAATATAATTACATAACGCTATTTTGTCAATTTTGTGAATCTCTAGCCATTGTCTTAATTCCACCTTTTTACTAGCTCCATTTGAGAACAGTTTATCTGGGTAAATATCTGACTTTTTTCCTCCAATAACTCAACAGTTACAGCAAAAACCCAAAATATCACAATTTGACTTTTTCCCAGTATCATACAGCCCAGCTCACAGCCTGGCAGCTCTTCGCTGCTGAGCTTTCAAAAGGCAATATTCTGGTTTATGAGGAGGTCAGTGCGAGATCCACTCTAATAGGTGCTGGGGATGGCTTGTTTACAGGAAGTTGTTGTATGAAGTAGCGAGCCAACCAGCGACAGAGCCGAAAGCCCTACAGAGACAAGATGAGGGGAGCGACGGCATTCCTTCTGTCAGCCATTTCCTGTTTCGGAGCGCCGCGAGATGAACATGCATCTTCATTTCAAATCTAACCCGAGGTCTGCTCTGTTCCGAAAATTCCAGCCTAGACTTTTTGCCCTTGCTGTTTGTTTTCTTGCCCTTGTCCCTGGAGGAAGGATAGTCCCCTGTAGGCTGTGGTGTCTTAGGAACACAAAGAACTGCTAGATCTCCAAAAAAACAGCCATGGTGTAATCTACTAAATCCAAAAAAGCACAGCTTAACTGGCTGGACATGAAAGAAATCACGAGCTGTAGAAATATCTGCATGGATGCATGCAGTACACTTACATGGAGACATACATAAAAGATAATAAGGACAGAACTGCCAAGTTGTGTTTCAGCTTTGAGTAAGTACTCCTGACTGAACTGGAGTACTTCCTAAAAGACTGTTTTAAAAAGGTTCTCTTCATTACAGTGTTCTAGAGTGGTTAGCAGGGAGTGCAAACAGATCAAATGGACCAAAAATATTACCAAAAATATTTGTGGCTCCAAATTTACAGGCTCTGAAAAAATAAAGATACAAATCGTGGTAGAACATCGCCTGAAGAACAAATATTCTTTCTTCCATGGCGAGGGCGCTTCAAACACAGAGCGTTTAGATGGAACTGTTTTTTCAAACGAGCCTGAATATTTTTATTGAGCTGCTGAACGATGAACAGCTGTAAAAATACAGTCCACTGTGCTCAGAAATATATTAGACCATTAAATCATCTCTATCGCTAAGCCTAAAGTGCAAATGCAGCGTGAGTTTAGAGGCCCGAATCAAGATCAGCTTACCACTTCACCAAACCCCTCTGCCACGAGCACTTTCCACTGCGCTTCCACTAAATATTAACGCTCTTATACTAATAAAGCATATTCCAAAATATATTACATTCTCATGGATGGATGTGTGTACATTTTTTGAGCATTTAGCGCTGGTGCTATAAAAGTTCACTAGCCAAGTTAATTTTTTATCACCAAGACAAAAAAGGATTCTGAAAAATATTAAGCTCAATTAGGCCCAGTCCCATTTCACCCCCCGCCCTGACCACTGAGCCCTCAGCCCTCTGCTTTGTGCGTTCATGTCTAGGGGTAGGGTGTCCTGATTCATGTTGAGATAGAGGGAGAGGGTGAAGTGTTGGGGCTACATGACCCTCCAAACGGAGGTTTTTCAGAGACTCCAAACAGAGAGTTATGAGGAAAAAAGAAAAACTGGTAAGATGGAGAATAAGAGACCAAACAAACCCACAAATGTGAGAATTTTCTCTGTTAAAAAATTATAATAACCATCATATTATCTTAGTTTAATGTCGTTTCAGTGTATTATGGTTACACGCTAATAGCATGCTAATGTTTCAGTAGCTAGCTAGCTAACTTTCCCGTTCCACCTTAAATGGTCCAGCAGTTCTGACACCTGAAGAACCAGAATGTAACTGCTGCTCCATTTAAGGTGGAAGGGGAAAATTCGAACAAGAAGCTGGTGAATATCTGACTTCAGCTTCATATCACTGAAGAATTAGGGGTGGGCGATAATAAATAATTGCCCCCCTCTTTGAAGATCATATGATTCCCTAAATGTAACTAAAGCCCAGCAGTGAGGAGCTGAACTTTACCCTCCTCTGCTGTCACTGCAGACTGGCAGGGTCGCCTACAGAGCAGCGCTGGTAGCTGTTAATGAAGTGATGCTGTTTTTATTTGAGGGTCCCATTTCAGAGGGAAGATTTCAGCCACTACCCTGTAACCCCGTTACAAAAAAGGGGTAGGGGTGAAAAGAAGAAATGGGACTGGGCCCAAGTATAACAAATTGTCATTTATACTGTGGAGCCCATATTAGAATTGTATTTTAATATTTATGTTATGCAATATTATCATTCATTTTCTCCACAATAATTCAGACTTACTACAAGGCGAGTAAAAAGCCATTTTTTGCACCTTTCAGTATGAAGAAACCCACACCAGCAGGAACACACATTTGGTTGGAGTCATACATTTCTAACAGAGGAACAAAACAGTGTATTACCTGAAGGCTTTGGTGTTAATCACTTAATGCTAAATAAAGACGTTTCATCAAGCAAACCTCAAACTCTTAAATCATTGTTACCTTTAAATATGATATTACAACCCTAAACTAAACAATCTCTGTGCAGTTTGTAAATCATGAGACCCAAACATCTGAATTTGTTCTCTAGCGTTCATATAACCTGATCGACTACAACTACCATAAACATCAGAACTCAACCTGCATCGCAGTTTGCTCGACTACATTTGAGCAGTCAGGAAACGTTGATCAATATTGGACACACCACACAGTCAGAACAGCTCACGAATAACTGATAATGAAAAACTGACTACAACTTCCATAAGTATTTGAACTCTGGTCAAAATATTCCACACATGCACACTGTCTCTTTCTCTGTATTCACACTGGATTAATTTCTCCGAGCGCATGCGCACTGTACAGCTCTGTGATGGGCAGATCATATTTTTTGCCAAAAATGTGAAAGATTGTTTCTGTTCATCAGCAATATAAGTAACGATAAAGCCTGGAGGACAAGAGACTTAACAGTAGTCTTGTGAATAGGGTTGTCAAAGTTGGCCATGGCGGGTAAAGTATTTGATGCCAGTTGCCCAACAAGTGCAACAAGCTGCAGCTCGCCTTCAATGGAAAATCAGGCAGAACCAGTTCAAGAATATTAATTGATAAGTTTACTGACACACAAACAGAACATGAGCGAAGGAGGTTAATAAAACACAATATCGCCACAGTCTTGTGGATACGACCACATTTTGTTAGATAATCCTCAGCAAACACAGGACTATTTCATTAGGATGTTTTTCTCTCTATATGCAGCTTTAAAAAGGGGTAAAATCTAGTTAGCATAGCTTAGCATACTCAACGTAGGTTTAAACAGAAAAACGCTTTAACAACTTAAGATCGTCTTCAAACTTTACACAGACGGTAGGAAAGTAAGCAACAAATCGCTGCTGCCATTTTGTCGTTTTTCAGTTTTTTGATATAATCTGAAAACGCCTGTTGCTCTTTACACTGTGTGTAAATTTCATGATGAATGGATCAAAAGAAACGGCACAAAATGACTTGGAAAAAAGTCTGGTTCCATTGACTTACATTAAAAGTAAAGTATGTTTTTTCCTTCTCCTGTAAAGTTACCATTTTAGAGATACAAGGTTTTCTTCCAACAACAGCGAACTTATATTAAAACATATATTTGTCATATTCACATGTAAAAATTGCATGTACATCAATATCCATAACGCCCAACCAGAGCAAAAATGTCTTCTGTAGTATTCCAGTTCACTTGTCCATAACTGACCAAATAACACATTCATTATCATGCCTAAAAGGCCTGATACAGAAGGCATTCTTCGTTCTACGGTTTATGCTTTGGATCATGTGTTCCTCTCAAGCATCTCAGTTATACAGTAGTTTCATTTTCAGAAATGTGAAGAACAATCCCGTCTTTCAGAGATAAACATCTACAACGGGAAGGGCAAGAGCTGCACCCACTTCTGTGAAAAATATCATTGCTTTGGTGATGCTGCAGAAGGAAGACGGCAGAATATGAACATCCAACACTACGAGTCATACAGAAATGAGCATGATAAAATCATGATCCTAAAAATATTTACTTGGCAGATTATACAGATTGCACCCGTAATCTAAAACACAAGGACTGTAAGGAATTTTTCCTGAAAATACGGTGACTCATGATGACTAAAGATTCTGTTGAGACGAATCCAGAAGTCTCAAGGACTCTAGAGTCCAGAAAGGAATCTGTAATTGTAACTGAAGGGAGCTTCTATGTGACGAATCACTTATAACTCAGATATTGTGTGGTATGTGCTATAAACCCAATCAGAAAGGGCTTCGTTTAAACTGATACACCTTTTTCTGAACTATATTTACCTCAAGCAGAAATCCCACTAGAGATGGCAAAACACTGATACTGATTCTGAAACACTACGTTTCAGCTTATAGTCACACTGACCAATTCTTAATTGAAGCACTTGATTTGAAAGTTGTGACTGCAAACACAAACATTCACAGATGTTCGTTTGTGGTCATTTTCCACTGGAAAACAGTTTCCACCCTGCTTTCATGTCAAATGTTCGGAAATTGTTTGCCTCATCTTTTACTGAAACATTAACTGGTAAATGTGATTCTGCATTATTCATGGATTCACAGCATGTAGCACAAAAGATGCACACTTACAATAACTGACACGTTTTGGGCCAGATTTACTAAGAGAGGCACTAGTTAACAACAGTCTACTGACCCTTGTGCTGGTAGGGGTGGCCGGTTTAGCACATTGTCTACTAAGAATTTCCATTCAAATGAACACAGGTGTAATTTCTTAATTAACCTATGACCAGCGTGATACCACCATGTGTTTGGCTCCCATGCTTTCTGTACGAGAGCCCATCTCCACCAGACAGGACAGTGTTTTAATCCTCCTCTGTTTCGGGTTAAAACTTTGACTCATTAGGTCCTTGTGTTTCTCAATATTTTGATTCAGTAAAATGTAATAACTCATGAATTCAGTCACTCATCAGAAATTCAAGGAGTAATGAAGTAACTATTGTTTTACTTTCTTTTAAAACGCATGTTTACTTTTGGCTGAAGGGATGAGCTGAACTAGAGTTCTGTGCAAAGCACCTTTGGAAATCATGTGATGCTGTAAGATCCTTGTTTAATTTTACTGAGCGCACTCTGATCACTTGAGAACTGTAGGATTTTGAAAGGTACCTTAATAAACCACAGCACAGGAATAATAATGTATGCAGTAGCTTTAGAAAAGCAGGTGTTGCAGAATGTAAGACTTCCAATATGTGCTGTTAACAGTCAGAAAATAAAACTGTCCAATCCCAAAATATTAGGAAAATAATACAGAAATAATTGGTAATCAAACTAAATCACACACAAATATTGCAAGTGTTGGTTGAATCTACACAAATCTGTGATCGCAAATTCCTGGAAGGACTGCTACAGTTAGAAATGGACCCCCATAGACCCTCACAGAGCAGGTACTATTTGGGTGGTGGGTCATTCTCAGCACTGCAGTAACACTGATGTGGTGGTGGTGTATTAGTGCGTGTTGTGCTGGTCTGAGTGGATCATACACAGCAGTGCTGCTGGAGTTTTTAAACACTGTGTCCACTCACTGTCCACACTATTAGACACTCCTACCTTGTCAGTCTACCTTGTAGGTAGCTGCACAGTTTGTGTTGGTCATCCTCTAGTCCTTCATCGGTGGTCACAGGACGCTGTTGGCTGGATATTTTTGGTTGGTGGACGATTCTCAGTCCAGCAGCGACACTGAGGTGTTTAAAAACTCCAGCAGCACTGCTGCGTCTGATCCACTCAGACCAGCGCAACACACACTAACACACCACCACCACGTCAGTGTTACTGCAGTGCTGAGAATGATCCACCACCCAAATAGTACCTGCTCTGTGAGGGTCCATGGGGGTCCTGACCACTGAAGAACAGGGTAAAAGGGGGCTAACAAAGTATCAGAGAAACAGATGGACTACAGTCTGTAACTGTAGAACTACAAAGTGCACCTATATAGTAAGTGGAGCTGATAAAATGGACAATGAGCAGAGAAACAAGGAGGTGGTCAGAATGTTATGCCTGGTCGGTGTACATTACTTATATATGACTTACACCCAGGTGTAGCTTTTTAAAATTCAGTTAAATTCCTTCATAAAAGAGAAAAGAACTAAACAAAAAACCTCACAGTGCAAACGTGTAAAAATTACACTGTAAAATACAAGAACTGGAATTCTATTTTAATACTCAGCTACTCACTGTTCTTATGTTAACGTGAGGCTATGTGTGGCTACTATGGTTATCACAAGGCCAACTAGAGGTGGGTGATATGGCAAAATCTCTATCGCTAAGCCTAAAGTGCAAATGCAACGTGAGTTTAGAGGCCCGAATCAAGATCAGCGTATCACTTCACCAAACTCCTCTGCCACGAGCACTTTCCACTGTGCTTCCACTAAATATTAATGGGTTTATACTAATAAAGCATATTCCAAAATATATTACATTCTCACTGCAGGGATGTGTACATTTTTTGAGCATTTAGCGCTGGGGCTATAAACGTGCACTAGCCAAGTAACTTTTTTTTGGCACCGAGATAAAAAAGGATTCTGAAAAGTATTAATCTCAATAAGTGTAACTAATTGTCATTTACACTGTGGAGCACATATTAGAATTGTATTTTAATATTCATATTGTGAAATATGATCATTAATTTTCTCCACAATAATTCAGACTTACTACAAGGTGAGTTAAAAGCCTGAGGACAGCAACATTACAGAACCAGATCCGACTCATTATTTCCCCCTCTTTAATAACCAACAGTAGCTGCTGCACTGTAAACATTATTTGTAGATTATGACATAAAAAATAAATGGCCTGGCTGCCTGAACAGTCTGTCCTAAACTTCAAATAATAATAACCAAATAACACAGCAAATGACGCACATTGTTCAGTGAACTGTCTATCTGATGTTCAGTAAATTCAAGTTTAAGGCAGCCATTTACTCTTTTTAAGCTTTAAAAAAAAAACAAAAAAAACCTATTTTTTACAGTGTGGTACTGGAACAATTCTGATACTGGGATCGGTCATCTTTTAAGGGCCACACTACAGAAACTGGTCACAAATCAAACATCTGTTACTCCAGATGCCACAATGTTGAAAACATTTACATAAGATTTCCTTGAACAGTTGCGACTCCTTTGATTCGTCCATATTTCTGAGGCAGAGAAAAGAAAACCTCTTTGTTCATAAGGTCCTTGAAAAGAATCTGGTTAAAAAGTAAGCCTTTTCTATCAGCGGCACTAACAAACACTATCTGACCAGCCCCCTTATATGAAAGGCATGGTGTGGAATGTTCCGGGGTCAGAAAAAGACTACAGGCCTCTGGCCTCGTCAATAGACAGGGCGGTCGGTCCAGAGAGCAGTGCACCACGAACAGGAATGCACTAATATTTGCCTTGTCCATCAAATGCATTAAGCACAGAGGGAGCAGCAGGGAAGAGGAAGGATTCAGTGGAGGGATCATTGATTAATATGTTCAATGCTTGACAGTGAGGGATTAACTGAAAGTCAACACATGACGTCCAACAGAGGGAGCAAACAGCAGTATGCAAAAGTTTAGGTGCCCCTGGTCAAATACACAGTTTACTGACTTCTGCACATTTTAGTGCACAACTACTGTTTATTTGCTGAATCTAAAACCCTTAAAAAGCATAAAAAAAAGAAAAGGTTATGACACAATTTACGTTTTATGTTTTTTTCAGTATGTTAAACTCAACAAATGAATAGAAATTGTGCACTAAAATGAGCAGAAAAAGGCCATATTTAAATTTGCTGGTACAGGTGATTAGAAAGTCAACAAAACATGTAATCTGACCAGGAGCGTCCAAACTTGTGCATATGATATCACGTCTAATTTTATTCAGACATTTGAAGGACAACAATTGTTGCTGTTTATTGACTATGAACTCATCAAACAAGTAGTATCTGTTGAAAAGCTGCAGCTTATTAAAAATATTTAAGAAATAGCTTATATTTGGGACGCACAATGATATTAGAAACGGCAAATAATTGTTTATAAAATATTGTTGCCATTGGAAAACAGACAAAGGTTAGATTTGACTGATCTTTAATGATTTTTATTTTACTGCTGAACATTTAGGGGATGCTGGGTCATATTTCTCCGTAATGCTTCTGAAAGTGTTAATCCCTGTAAGTGGTACAATTCAGTGTTTTACAGTTGAAAGCAGAGACGGACTGTAAAGCTCGGAATTCGAACGTTATTTTTGTGAAATGTACAGTCATTTATTTTCACACAGTTCTGATTCCCCACAACAGGCACTATTAGCACTGCAGTAGCTTTAAGTAGAGTCACTGAAAAAGAGGAAAACCACAGTGTCAAATGTTAAAACAGGAAGTGAAGCAGTTTATTACCCAAATAATCTGTTGCTTATTGTTATTAGTATGCTATTTTTAATTCAATCAGTTAATTCTAAAAAAGGAATATAGGCTGCAGGTCACAAACTTTTGCTGCTTTTGCTACGGCTCCCTTCCCTTCCTCCTGCTCCTCTCCTACCCCAGAGGAATGCAGAGGAATCAAGCAGAGGAAACGAGCTAAAAAAGGGGGCAGCTGACTCCTTCAGACGTCATTAATGCTGAGGGTGACCACTGATGAACCGAGCCTATCACAGTGTTTACTCGAAAGTACAGCCCTGACACTACAGAGAGTCGGCCAGTTCACATTTGTATGATTTTCTACTATTAATCTATTTTACACCAAAGTACACAACACAAAGAATAAATATACACAAACATAACTGGATTACTCTGTGTTTGTCCGTCCTCTCTGGGCGTGTCTGCAGTGATGTCACTCAGAAATCTGTGAAAGTCTTTCTGGGTAACATACACTCAGGTATCGTCCACTGGAGGCCACTTTGATGGGTATTTTAAACGGCTTTTCTCGTCTCCTCCGGTGTTCGGACAGCCGGTAAGATGGCTTCACAAAAGTGGTTTGCAGGTCATGAAGGAGGAGGAAAAAGCAGTAACTTCAGGGTTACAGCAGGGATGCCTCAGCTTCCTCAATCCAGGGAGGCTTCGGGCTGACTTACATTTTTCATCTTACAAATGGTAAAATCCCAAATCTTAGTTGGCTTTACACATAATATTACAGGTTTGGGCATTTTGTACTTTGTGTGGTCTTCATTTTTCTAGCGCTCAATGCTTTGGTCATTAAATTCTGCTCAACATTACAAACACTTGAATTTCTCTTAACCTCCTGATGGGCTACTACCATTGTACTATGACTACCCTTGAGGAGATGGCTTGGGCAGCTGGGAAATGTTTGATGCCACATACACCCAAGCAGTTCACACAATGGATAACTGACCACAACTAACATGAGCTTTAAGACTTTTTTGATACACACATTCATACAAGTTCTTTCACACACACACTGGACTTTCGTGTGTTTACACAGGCTTGGGTTCTCTCATCATGTGCAACAACACTGTCGCCCTGCATAGCTCCGTATATGTATCGGCATCGACAGTCAAGTACATTGTAAATATCAGACAGCGGCGTTTGCCCACTATTCCCATATTGGTGCATCCCTAGTTTTTAATGATCCCGAGAAAAGGTAAGCCATAAATCTGTTCTCTCGTCTGCTGCACCTTTTTGGCAGATGGGTCTTTCTGTTTCTGCTGATTGGCTTCCTCTAAGGTTATAAACCCACCGTAGTGCTCCCCCTCAGCCAAGAAAGCAATGAGCAGAGCACAAACCTCTGCACATTCTCAACTCTTTCCAGACATCATAACCCCTGGAGAGGCGATGGCTGAACTCAACCGGCTCGTGTATTCAGCGGAGACTCTTTTGTCTTCTGGAGATGATTTGTCTCTCTTACTTTCTCCCTTGTACACAACAGTACCTTGGTCTGGACTGTTGTTACAGAATCAGACGAGTCAGACGTGACTGTGTGAGAGTTGGGGGGTTAGATTACTGCATAAATACCTAAGGAAGGAGGACCCCCCTTTCAAGACCCTTAGCTTCCCACCATCATATGGTGTTCATCAGGTACTCACATGGAGATATGCATGTGTTACATGTCTCTGGTGGTGTCATCGCCCAAGCCTGTCATGTTTAGACTGAAGAAATCGAGGGCGCAAGTTCCGTCTGGGTGTCTCGAATAAAGTGAGAGCTTTTCAAACAGTCCTCCACCTGGACGAATCCCTGGTGCCGCTAATTAACTGCTCAAAATTCAGGCTCCAGCTAGGAAGAGTCTTTATGTGTCCTATGCAGAGCCAACAATGAAGCTGTCTTTTGTCTTCTTTTGACTTGGCTTTCAATGCCAGGGCCACAGAGGCCATGTCCCTGCGAATAATGACAGAGCATTTGTGTTTGAGAAGGGGGGAAGTGGGAGGGGGCTGGGGTGGAGGGGGGGGGGTGGAAGCTGGACCTTGCTGAGCTCTGAAACGTCTTTCCATCTGAACCCTTTTCTGTGCAACTCAGGCTGTCACAGCTCATAGCAGCTGCACACTCCCCAAACAATACCCGCAATGCCTCGCTCCCAGAGTCCTTACTGGAGAGGCCAGATGGAACCAATTCTTTAAACCCCTTTCATTCCATTTCTTCCCTGACTTTCAGCTGTTTACAGTTGTTTTTTTTGTTCTTTTACGAATGAGAGAATGGGTGATGTGCTGTTCTGCATTGTGAGGAACATTGTGCAACAACCCAATAAAGTCTTCAAATCCTGGACTGAGCTGAAATGCCAAACTGATCTGATTTCATTTCCACTGGCAATCACATATTTATGCTTAGAGAAGTCCAATAAAAGAACTAACTACTCCATACATTAGTCAGCTGTACGTCTCACATCATTAATATTCGCTATAACTTTCTTGGTTCATTTACTGTACATTTGGTGCAGCTTCCTTGACTATAAAGTCATAATCACACACTGCTAGTTACATTAGAAGCAGAATTCTCAACACTGATGTCGGCTGTGGCCACCTGCGATATCTGCATGTGGTCTCTGCAGTCAAGCCAAAATTAACATTTAGCCTTAAGGAGGTCCTGTCAAAGCATTTATCATCTGGATGGAGAGACGAAGCAATCCTTTTTGACAAGGATGGAATCCAAAGAAATCTCCTCTACTGAGCATAAAACAGAACTTGTTGTAATCCCCATACAAAACATGTTCTAATGTCCTTTTTACACATCGCTGTTGTCGGACGAAAACCTTGTATCTCCAAAATGGTAACTTTACAGGAGAAGGAAAAAACCTACTTTACGTTTAATGTAAGTCAATGGAACCAGACGTTTTTCCAAGCCATTTTGTGCCGTTTCTTTTGGTCCATTCACCATGAAATTTACACACAATGTAAAAGACAACAGATTTTTCAAATTATATCAAAAACTGAAAAACATAAAAAAAATGGAGATGCAAGGTTTTGTTCCGACAGCAGTGATATCTGTATGTCTATATGTGGAGGAGAGCATCACATCATGACACGGAAGAAATAAAAGCACTGTTATTAAAAACACTATAAGGTCAGTCCAGTTATATTCAACTAGACCACAAGATTCATCCTAATACTTCAGTGATAAGATCTTTTTTTAGTATTATAACTTCAATGACTATTACGGCTGCACAGTGTATCAGTTAATAATCATAATCACAATATTGGACTGTGCAATAATGACACTGCGTAAGGCTGCAACAACCAAATGAACATGCTAACCAGTCACAATGTCTTTGTTTGCAGTGAATATACTGACCAATCAGAGTCCTTACTGAATTAAGGTATTGATGTAATGTAACCGTCAATTAGGTCAAAATAACGCAGGCCGATCTTTGACCATTTCACATTGAATCACCAAAGTATTTTAAAGGAATGATGTAATATGTAAAATGTAATATATCTTCAGTTAGAAAATTCAAGATGATCAGTTATTTATTTAAAAAAAAGAAAAAAAATTGCGAACACACTGTAGCATCTATTTGTATGCCATCAAATCCAATTTCTCTCGCGCGAGGAAAACTACTTTTGCGCGTGAGGAAAACCCCTTGCGCACGAGCGCTTCTGCTTCAGCGCGAGTAACTCTGGGTGGTTTTCCTCACAAGTACTTGACTTCGCTTGTGCGAGTAGTTCTCTTCTACACTTGAGCAAGCAAAGTACTTGCGAGGAAAACCACCCAGAGTGACTCGCGCTGAAGCAGAAGTGCTCGTGAATTCACCTGACACTCAACTGTTCTTTCTGCTTGCAATTAAGCTTCTGCTTACGCAAGAGTTTCATTCGTATCTGACAGCTGTGTGCAGGTCCCGACATATGATTAGTTACTACTGATTTCTGGAACTGTGTTGTGATTGGCTGGCTGTCAGCAGTTGTCAGAGCTTTTGCTGCATATAAAAAAAAATCGGGAACAGGACTGTCACTCTAGAAGACGACCTTCAGAGTCCGCCTCGCGCGAGAGCGGTTTTGCTTATTTGCGAATTTTTAATTAGATTTGATGCCATAGATATGCCTGTGTGATGTGCGTACATGTAACAGACAGTAGCCACAGCTACACAGTGGAGGAAGTCATACTGTGTCCTGTTTCACATCAACAATCCTTCGCAACTTTAATTAAGACCTGAGCGCAGTCTGAGCAGGTTGAGAGATGTATTATACAGAAAAGATCTGGGTGACTATTGACTTCAAGTGTTTGTTAGCAACATTAGCCTTAGGTCCATTTGCTCCAGCACTAAAGAAGCTGAATTTGTACACTAAATGTCTTGACTGATCAACTAATCCTGGGGTCAGGGAGATCTGTGCAGGTTTGCTTTTGACCAAGCCATTCCTTTAATACATTGGAAGGCCCAGTTCTGTTCATGTTCTGTAGCCACAGCTGTAGCTGTGACAGAATCCACACTGATTCTGTCTGGTAAAGACTACAAACACCAGACTGAAACAGTCATACCAGGTACAACTCAGCTCCTCAGAGGCTTAGAGACCTGAGCATCATTAACGACATTTACATGCACACCAGTGTATTCGTGTTAGTCTGACTAAGGGTGCTAATCTAGCTAAGCCTCGATCATGTAACCGACATGGTTCGATTGTCATGGTCCAGCTCAAGGCTTGGTCAACCTAAATTTAGCGCAATCACAACAGCTGATCCAGGCTGGTCTGATTTCGCGATTGATTTTGAGAGGTAAATGCTTAGATTACTCCCCTGACTCTGGGCTTTTTCTGTAGAACCACATGGGTGATGACAGCTTTTTAACATCACAACAAACAGTCACAAAAGGTGAAAGGGCTGCACTTTGGCGGAGAGGAAGAGACTTCAGACACGTTAAACCTTCTGTCAGACATGGACATCGTTATAAATGTACATGGAAGGAGAAAAAAGGAACACAAATATTTTTAAACTTAAAAGTTGATGAACTTCTGTGCATCATGAGGGGGAAGTTTCACTCTGTAAAGTCACACTTTGACGCCGTACATGTAAATGGAACTATAAGCGGTCTTGGTTTCCTAAAATAAGAACTTTGCTGTTGTGTGCATGTAAATATAGTTATTGTTTTTAGCTCGGGACGGGATCAGGAAGTGCCAGATTCCAAGCCTGGAGGGCCGAAGCAGACAGCACTGCAGAGTCCAGCGTTCTTCCTCATTTAACACTACAGCTTACGATGGCCTTCAAAGGCTGAGTTTGGTCTGTCAGAAGAGGGAAAACAGTCTGCAGGGCTGAACCTCTTCAAGGCCTCAGAGTGACACTTCTGGACTAGACAGAGCATGTCTTACATGCTACAAGCTAAATGAAGTAAATTAACTTTTGACATTTTCCTGGGGTTCAAAACCCAGCTCCTGGAGCAAGTCGTAACTGGCTTATGGTCCAGAGGGTTTTAAATGACAAGCAGGCCAATGGCTTCATTAATTGCTGCCATTATATGTCAATTCAGGGTTTTCTATGGTCGCCGTGATGAAGAATATAAAGGAGAAGTTTAAACATAAATGACAATCTAGCGTAACGTCACATAACCTTTCAGAAATAACTGCAAATCTTAAGACAAAGCACCTGATCTGGGCCTAACTCAGGGAAAACTGGGAAAGCTGTCCGAGTCAAAGGGATAGATACAGTAAAGTCAGTCAAGTTCTTTAGTGAACAGAAATAATAAGGAAAATAAAAAAGTGGGGATGAAATGAATTCATGAAATGAGGTCACGAGATCACTGGTGTTGTACCTAATGCAAACATTACTCTTACAGCTGTGCTGAGTCATAATACAGAACAAGAGGCAGCTTGTCCAAAAACTCATATTAACTATGATGTGACCAGATATGTACAGTCATAGGGCTCAGAGATACGCAGAGAAAATATCAATGCATGAAGGTAATACGGTGCTGGATACATAGTCGAATGTCTGGTGACATCCTGCCCTCATCCATATTACGCAAGCACTGGACGGTGAACAGAGGGCCTCCCATGTTTGAGCTGACAATCAGGGCCAATGAGAAGGAAAGGTCATTGTTCCATCAGCACAATAGACAGCCTGTTCAGAAAGTTCAGGAAAAAAGGCCTTGCAGCTGCAGGGGCTGCTTCAGCCGAGAGCGGGGGGCACACGTTACTTTCACCGCTCAGTGTGAAAACCCCTCGACAAGAAGAGCACACAACGAAAAAAAATCAAAGTGAAGAAAAGAGGACGTCGCTGCTGTCGGAACAAAACCTCGTATCTCCAAAATGACAACTTTACAGGAGAAGGAAAAAACATACTTTACTTCTAATGGAAGTCAATGGACAGACGTTTCCTTTGGTCCATTCATCATGAAATTTACACACAATTCCAAATTATGTCAAAACTGAAAAACGTCTGCTGCTCATTTTTATACCCTTGCATTTTCATTCTTTGATGTTTCTTTACTCCACAGAACTTCAGAATTATACAAAATGAATACCAGAGAATTACTGCCTTAAAGAGAGACGACACGATACTGCTTGTTTCTTTTCTGATACCGATATAGAAACCTTGCCTACTGACCAACACTGACGCTGACCCAACACTTCTTTAAAATAGGCTACTTTTATTTAAAGCACTTCGTTTAACATGAGCGTCCAAAAGTAACGTTAGGCCATCATGTTCACTGCTGCACTACCACCCCACAGCTCACATCATCACCCCTCACAGTCTGGGTCTGAGTCTGTTTCGGGCTAGATTTGATAAAAGAAGGAATCCGGTCCGATCCTCTTTTCCCTTCTGATATCCGATACAGCTTTTTCGTCCCGATACCGATACGAAACGATACCGATACGCCTCCTTCAGCCTTAACCGTTCATTCACAGCGCCGGTAGATGAACGTTTTGCTACAATGACTCAGTTTAAAGCAGTTTATTTCCGAACTGTAGCCGATATGAAGCGATACAGCACGAAACAACACAATACCAGCTCCGTCGAGCTGCTTTTCGCCCCACTGTGATAAGAAACAAGTATCTGTCTGATTTACAGCGGAGCCAAACGCGTTTGGAGGAGTCCCGCTGGCTTTCTGAGAGGAACACCCCACTTTGCTGTACTTCGCTTAGCCTTGCTGCTAAATAACCAAAGCGTGGAGAAAGTTTTACCTCAGCGAAGTCCACTGCTGTCCGAGCCATTCTGTCCAGCTGTTTCCCACAAGTACACGAGTTATCCTCTCAGAAGTGCCCCGAGACGCCTCGGTTTGCCGGTAATATCTGCAACTTTTCCTCCAAACTTCCAGTCATGTTCTTTGAGGCGGACGAAACCCTGCCTGCTCCAGACGGGCTGCTGGCTGAAGGCTGAGCCAGTTTCCATGGAGAGGGGTTGTTTTGCCCCCCACTCGCCGCTCTTCACGTTTTCTCACTCCTACACTAAACTGAGCGAGGCTTGCACAATCAGTACCACATGGCTGAGTTTGTCGGTAAGAGAAGTTGCAGCGTCGCACAGACAGCTGGGTTATTCCACAGAAACATCCATTGTTGTGTCCCTATAGCGTTTAGAGATATATTACACTTAAAAAACATGTTAGGGTCACAATTTATTTATACTGTAAAATAAAACAATAAGTTATTCTAACAGTTACACCTTCTTTAGCCATAAATTCAGTAATATTGTTTTTTTAAATCAATCATATAGAATTCCAATCACCACAGAAGAGCTCGTCCCCACAGTCATGTGTGAAGGCTGAGGCCATATTTTGAAAAAAAAACATTTTTCTGCTATTTTAACTACAATAATCTATACATGACTATGGAATATATGAATTAACTGACAAAGATAACAAATGGCAAATAAATATTATAAAATATTTAATGAAAGTTGTCCCCAGGAGTCGTGTCACTGGAGTTACCGTGTAACAAAAAAATCTCTTATTTTGAAATAAAAGTCACACTGATGACATCACTCGACTTCCTTTTACCTGTTTTCTGAGGATGTATGAAGAAAAGCTCATGGTGAGTCCACTGTGTCTTTCAGTTATCAGAGATTTTCTCATTTAGCTCATGGTTTCATATGAAGCTTTTAGCTGAAGTCACTGGTGTGACCGACTTTATTCTGAGGTAATTGTGAAAAAACAGAATACAAATGGATTAAATTCCATATTTTAGTGGATATTCCATGATTGACGACATGTGGTTTGATGCTCTGTAGCAGCCGTTTAGTAAAATGCATTGTTCATTAAAATGTCTCTGGTGTTCCTTTATTATGTGTAACACCAATGAGGATCAGTCACACCAGTGACTCCTATGGAGAGACAGAAAAGTGGACGTTTCTGTAGAATGACCCAGCCATGAAATGCCTCACATTACAATGTCTGACGTTCACTTCTTAAGGGACTCTCATTAATTACTCTCCAGTCTGCAGGTCGTCATTGTTCGCTGTCATTTTGCTCAGCACAATTCAAACAAAGGTGATCCTTTAGTCTCTGTGATTGACTACACGGGTCAAATGGTGTCAAAACATCTTTTTTTGGCACATTAACAAAACTGTTTCTGGACATTTCTTGTCCAAAAGCTGTGACTTTGTTACTCTGACCCTGACTTTCCGTCTGATTTTTACTTAAAACACTAAACTATAAATATTCCCATTGTATGTTTTGTTTTGAATGGGGAGAACAAATTCTTTTGGGACTATAATTAGGCCGCTGGCTCGGACTCCAGTGGATGTCCACGCCTGCTGGGAAGCCCACAGACATGCAGAGCCATCCGCTGATTTACCATTTACCCATGTGCTCCAGTTTCTTCGGCAGCAGAGAACAAGCATAACACATTGCTCACAGCTGTGTAAACCGAGGTATGCAAAGCCATGCATGGGGAACATAAGTTGCGTAAGTGGACAAAGAATCTTGGAAAACACGCTCACGGATCAGATCAGAGGAATCGCCCGAATCACCCTCCCCTGGTCCAGGACTGCGTAGTGATCCAACACAGTGTCATTAATGCTGAGAAAGGGTATTACTGCATTCAGCATGTTGCCTTGAGAATCTTGAGAACCAGCGCATGTTCCAACAAAACTGGCTCAGTCTGAAACTGCATACCGCCAGCTGGAAGTATGCAGTCGGTTTCACTGTATCAGCTGGACCTTAACGAGTTCACTACGTCAACTGAATATGAACTTCATGGTGAACTTCCTTTTCTGAGATGAGAACAGTACCAGTAACTGTTAACTGGAAAAGTTCAGCTAAACCCTGACGCTGTTCAGTCGTCCCAACTCATGTCAGCTCAGCCCAAACCACTGCTTCCAGGCTCTGAGATGTGGTGCACCACACTGATCTGTAATTTTCACTCTCTGATGATAAAGTGAGGTTTGAGCCTTCAAATGCACTCACAATTAGAACTGGACTTGTACAATTACAGCTTCCAACACTTGACACGACATGCTGAGTAATCATGAGCTGTACTGAGTCAGAGTCATGTGTCAGGAGGCATACTGGCCTCAGCCTTTGAGTTAGACTGAGAGCTGTAAGAAATGTGGTGAAGGATCTACATGAGATGCTTGTTTCCATTGTTAAAGGGGACTTTCACCAAGTTTTCTAGCTTTCTTACGATTCAGTTGTTGTGATCTAAACAAAGTCATTTAGAGTGGTTTGATGTGAAGTAGTGCATTGTGGAGAAACTTGCTGACTCAGATTTCTTTACAGTCATGGTGGATGAAACCAGGGGTCCCCATGTCTACAATGCAAATATAGCCATTTTATTTACTGACCAGTGAATCTGCACACAACTCTGAGTTTTTATATTATTGATATAATGTTGAAAATGGTAAAATCAGAGTTTTTCTTGAATCTCATTTTGCAGTAGAATGCCCTGTCGTGAATGTAATTTATGAATAAATTTTAGGCCACAGCCTTTTCTCAAAACTACCGGAAAAAACAATAAAAACAATATCTCAGGCATCATATTCATAACAATATCATGTAATAACTTTGATGTAGCTTTTAAAAGCATTAAACCTTTCAGACTTCTGGTTCCCATCTCCATCAAGTGATAGGTGGACTACAAGACACTAGAACCAGACATTTCACATCAAATTACTCCAAATAAATACATTTACATCTTAAATATGTATTTACACAGAAAATAGGTAGAATGTTCCCTTAACATACCCAAGACAAACTGCTGAAACATTGCTACAGCCACACAAAGATTAAAGTAGCAGAAGAGCAAAACATACATTTGGAAAAATCTGATTAGAACAACTTAGAAATAGAAAAGTAGAGCAACACAGGAACACAGATATATAATGTTATATACTGAAAAGGTAATTCATTGAATTTACTTCAAGTGCAAATATATTACATCAGCACAGTTTTGTTGATGTAATATTTTTGATTCATGTGGAAATTATGTACACACTGCAGCCAATTAAAGAAAATCCATCAGTGAAGGGAGACAGGCAGCCATCCAGTCAGCCAAGATTTTGATATATCTTTACAGATTCGATCTCACTGTCAAATCACAGTGTGTATCCTGTCAGTCTTCTGTCGGTATGAGAATGCTCTAGCTGTGTCTAACTTGATCTGGTGACCTGAGAACAACCCACACCAAGAGCACCACCGAGCTACAACAATGAACCTCAGACTGAACAGCTCCCATGGGAGCGGAGGCCTGCTAGGATCATCACGGCACAAAAATATGTGGCTGGCCGTGGGCTACATCTGAGCCAGACAGGCCTTTTTCTAATCAATGCAGTCATGGAGAGTCGTCCAAATCAAAGCGTAATGCATTCTCAAGGCTGCGGCCTCTCCACACCAAAGTGCGGCTAGGAAAACCACAGAATTAAGCAACCTCCTAGATCCTGTTGATATCCACAGATTCTTGTTCACAGACTCCCAATAGTGAAAATGACTGTTATGTTTTACTCTTGACCTTTGTTCTTTTATCCTAATTCCAGTGAATGTATGAATACAGTTGGAAGCAATTGGCCAAAAACCATGACAAACCAGCTAGGCAGCACATCTGGGGGTTGTTTTCCATCATCAGCACTTAAACTTAACATTTGAAACAGTCCCAAGAATCCAGAAAGAGTGGGCTGCCATACTACAGACAGAGCACCCACTGCCAAATATAGAAACTCTGATCAAACAGTCCATCTCTGCCTGCAAGAGTGAAAGAGAATGTAGAGACTGTGGGATGGGTTTTTTCAGTCTGTCCATCATGATTCCCATACTAACCCCTTAATTAAGACTTTATGGGGGAAGATTATCAAACTTTCTCAATTTAAAAAATATCAATTATTTGTTAAGGGTGGTGATAAAGTTACTCCTTAACATGGTTTAAAAATCATACATTTAAATTTACCAACATTTCTGGATAAGTCAGCAATGATTATTTTCCAATTTTGATGATAATCAGGACGGGCTGGTCATCATAAAGCTGTATTAGGCAGGCTAAAGACACTCCTCAAGGGGGAGCTATCAGCACTCACGTCACTGGTTTGCATTATTTAAAGATAGAAATTCACATCAGAAACTTCTACAATTGCATGTATGTAAGTTACAAAATGTGTATATGAATACTCCAGTAATATTCAGTTATGCCTTCATTCACTGTAATGATTCACTGTAAAACCACTGTGCATATAGTCAAGTCAAGTCAAGTCAAGTCAAATTTATTTATATAGCACCTTTTACAACAGATGTTGTCACAAAGCAGCTTTACAGAGAATCCGGGTCCCCCAGTGAGCAAGCCTTGGCGACAGTGGCAAGGAAAAACTCCCTCAACAGGAGGAAGAAACCTCGAGAGGAACCAGACTCAAAAGGGGAACCCATCCTCCTCTGGTCGACACCGGATAACAGCACAGACACAAAACGGTATAAGTGGATACAGTTTAACACCAGTGTGCAGCGCGCCGGCCGCATCTCAGGTCAGACCCTTTTAGGACAGGCAGCCACTCAGCTCAGGGAAAAAGAGGGGGAGAGGGAAAGAGGGGGGGATGGGGGGGGGTAAGAGGGACATAGCTAGGAAAACAAATTAACCAAAGGCTCGACTAAACAGCTAAGTTTTTAGCCTAGACTTAAAGATGGAGGCTGTGTCTGAGTCCCGAACACAGACTGGTGGGCTATTCCAAAGCTGGGGGGCTTTGTATGAAAAGGCTCCTCCCCCTGACGTAACTTTATTTATTCTGGGTACTAACAATAATAGCAGTGGAAACTGATGCCATGTTTTCTAATGATGGTACCTAGTGGTAGCATATATAAAGTAAATAATATGGGTCCTAAGACAGAGCCCTGTGGAACACCATACTTTACTCTTGTGAGAGCTGATGGTTCACCATTTACATTAACAAACTCAAAGCGATCACTAAGGTAAGATTTGAACTGTGAAAGAGCTTCACCTGTCACTCCTACTAGTTTCTCAAGCCTGTCTAATAGAATGGAATGGCCTATTGTGTCAAAAGCTGCACTAAGATCGAGTAAAACCAGTAAGGATATGTTTCCTTTGTCAGCGGATAATAAAAGATCATTTACAATTTTCACGAACGCTGTTTCGGTACAGAAATCCAGCAGCACACAGAGCAAAACACCTGAAAATGTGCTTTATTATTCAAAAACAGCCAAGAGAACTCAGTAAGTTTTTCATGTTGGATGAGTTATGGCGGCTGCCTCTTCAGATAAACTAATGAGCTGGGTATGTTGGATGCTGATGAGAGCTCACTTGGTCTTCTACACAAGGTATTTGGCTTTAATTAGCTAAGTAGAATGTGAAGAAAATAAACTAAGCAATAATAATTAGACCATTCTACCATTCAGGCCTTATATGTTTACTAGGATTATGTTATGACCTATTTAAAGCCAGGGCAATAACTGAGACAGTAATAAGCTATATATGTACAAAATCATCATTTATAGGGTTCCTTCTACTGGGAGGTGACTGTCCCAAACACTAACCCCTAAATTTCACCCTTGTAAAAATATTACTTGTCTTTTTTCCTTTTTTTTTTCTTTAAAGTTCTTTGGGATTTCTTTAAAGTGAAGCTGAAAGATTTACATTCATCATGTTTAATTTTTAAATATTATTATTATTATTATTATTATTATTATATATTTTTTTAAAAAGGCTGTGCCATGTTTTCATGTCTTGACCGGAACACACTATTTTCGTAGTGACTAAATGGAATCTGCAATCATTATTTTACTAAAATAAACATAATTAAAGCCCAGCGTCATTTAAACCAAAAGGAGTTTAGTCTAAAGTCCAAGTAAGTGAAAAGTCTTAAATGATTTTTAAACTCTGACGTTGAACCAGTCTGGCAGAATCAGCCAACCAGTAAAGAAACGAAGAGGATTTTTATACAGTTGTATTACAGTGTGTTAGCTGAGCGTTTAGCTACCGAAACGAGTGTTTTTGATACATTTCACTGAAACACAGCCTCTGTGTTATATTATGTATCTATCCTTGTACAACAACAGTGAGGAAAAAAGGTGACCGTCCTGCCACCAGTACCACTGTACACTTCACATTCTGAACAATGACCTCTTACCACTCTGCCCACTGTCTGTGTACAGTGACTCTGAAGCAAAGCTGAAAATGGATTCATTTTGGGAAATCAAGCAACAAACAAAAGCACAAAAACCCCAAGATGTAATAAAATTGTCCTGTGTTTTGAGAACAATTTCAAAACGACAGTTGGTAGATAACTAGTTCACTCAGTTTTCGTTGTATCTGGAGTAATTATCAACAACAGCTGTCTGCCCAGTGGACAGTGATGTCCAGGGAAGACTTTAGAGGGATATTTCCCATCCAACCTCTGCACACTGGCTCACCATCACGTGTTGGACGCGTCCTCTGGGGCATCCTATCAACCCTGAGACCGGGAACACTGACGTATATCTCAACACTCTGTGCTTCCCTTATCGCACAGGAAGTTGACCGTTGGTCCAGTACATGAATTTCATTGCTTTTAGAAAACAACAAACAACTTCTGATATCCTATAACTATGCCCAAGTGGAACATGGTGGACACACTGTTACTGTCATATCAAAACTTTGTACATATGTTTTTTTAATGTTTTATTATTATTATTATTTTATTTTTATTTATTTTGTACCATTTTTACCATCTGTAAATGCCACCTGCTCTTTACAGTGAACATTACATAACTAATGTGAAATTATTTAAAATGACTTTCAATAACGTTTTGGTACGTCAACATATATTAAACATAAATGTTTTTTCCTGTTTAACACGTCCTACTACTTTGTTGACCTGCCAGTGAATTCATTAAAGTAACTACTGTTATGTCAATATTAGTGCTATTAATTCAAAATGGCTTCCTCCAAACACATTATCCTAATAACCATCCACGATTTGGCTGAACTGATCGCTCGGCGTCGAAACTGCTGACCCACGTCGAGCTCATTTCCATTAAACCTATAGCTGTGTAGTTTTCACACCTGTTAAAGCAATTCAGGCACAGGAAAACATTATCCCTAGACTGCTCAGCTCCGCTTCCTTGAATACATTTGTAAAGTCTCCATCAGTCATGTTCAGTGAAACCCACAGAGGCACCAAAATAAACCGGCGTCTTTTTTCCAACGCTGCTGGAAGTTCGCCGCACCCTACACCACAAAATACTCCCATCAGAATCGTATTTTGCAGTCGTCTGGGAATTCAAAATAGTTGGTCAGAGTGTTGGGCAAGCGACTGGATGTGAAGACCAGCCATCAAGACTGAAGGTATTATGTAGTGTTATTATTAATAAAATATGATTCCCTTTTTCACAGCAGCCATAAATATGCAATTTCTGCCTGTTTTGAAGGTCCCTCAGTGGAACTATACATTACTTTTCTTCAGTAACATTGATGGAATATATTTTCATGGAAAATGTATTCCATATATATAGTATGATTTTGATTGTGCATGTGTTTGTGCTGTTTTATCTCAGCATGGCTGTCTTTGTGAACTGTGTTCATTGCAGGGCATTTTCACCCCTCATTGCTCACTAGCAGCTCAACACAGCGTTACAGCAGTTCACACACCAGAAGCTCTATCATCAGGAGATCATGAGTTTGATCCCTGGCCATGCCTCAGCCGTCCATGGTCCGGAGTCGGGAGCATTCCTGGTCTCCCTCTCTCTGGCCATTGGTTAGCTATTGTAACAGAATTAGTAGTCAGTGTTTTCCATTCATGCACGGTGAACTATTAGCTTGCTTCACATGTCTCAAGGAACCCTTGCTAGCCTTCACCCTCAAAGCTTGGCGAAGGCTTCATCTTGAGGCAGATTATAACATGACGGAGGGACAGGGTTAGTCTCTAGGCGGTAGTTTGGATATCAGTGGCTGAGACTCAAAGCCTCGGCTTTCAAAAACAGTATAATTAAAATGCGTTCCAGCACAATGTAATCACTCATTTCATCACAATAAGACAGTCGTAGTTTAGAGTAATCCAAACAGTAACATTCCTTCACTGTGTTGTGATTTATGTTTGATGAAGTATTTGAGGATGTGTGGAATGTGTGTTCAGGAAATCAGAGCTAAAAGTACAACTAAAGATGAGAAGCAGTCTAATCTGGCAGAGTTTATTATATACTCAGCTGGTGCTGATGTGTATGAATAAGCCAGCTAACACGAAGGGTTGGTTTCCCAGACAGAGATTAAGCCTAGTCCTGGACTACACAGCATTCTGAATGTGGACTCTCCATTGAAAGGAAGATGTAGTCCAGGACGAGGCTTAATCCCTGTCCGGGAGACCAACCCCTAGAGTTCGACCTTGAACGGCTCAGTTTAACCTCCAAAGCAATGTGGAAATCAGGTTTAATGAGTTGCACGTTTTTTGGACCAAAGGTCATTAAAAATGAGCCGCCAAATAAGAATGAAGCTTCCAAAACAAATATCTGGAATAGACAAAATAAGAGCATAGATATGGGAGGGAAACCTTGAGGGGTCGGGGGTGGGGTGGGGTGGGGGAGCGTTGCTGTAATCATTTCCCACACTATGATCCTAAGGGGCAAACCGTCCCAGATGATGGTACTGCTGTCCAGAGAGATAAACGAAAAATAAACACACAGAGCTGCTGCTTTAGCTATAGATCAACCCACTTTCAGAGCACTTCAATCAGACTCTCAGCTCACAATCATCTCTCATACAGGCTTTTAGAACAGCTCGATCTGTTTATTGGCTTGAACGTTCAAACAATGACGCATAATAATAATAATAATAATAATAATAATTCATCGTGATCAGTTATAACTGCAGCTCGGTTTTCTCCCACTGTTCTTTTAAAAGGTAAAGAGCGCCCCCTCGTTTCTGTTCAGTGTCAGCTGTGTCAACATCCTTTGGCCATAGAGAAAAAACAGCCTATAATCAGTCATACAGATTCAGTATATTATACAGCGTCATACAACGATCCATACGTTGATGTATGTATGTCACACCATTCGGGTCATTCAGTCAAATCAGATTCATAAATCAAACCTCATTCACTCTGTTCAATAGTAAAGACGAAACTGAAGTTGGCTCCTTATTCACCAACTTTTCCGTTCCACCTTAAATAGTGCAGAAGTTCTATTCTGGCGCCTATAGCCCCCAGTGTTACTGCTGCACCGTTTAAGGTGGAACGGAAAATTCGAATAAAAAGCAGACTCTGTTCGTGGGAAAGGCTCGTAGATGCCCTATTAAAGTGAAGCTGCCACCAGATCAGACTGTAAACAAAGCCCATTTCTTTATTCTCCTGTCAGTAACTCCGTCTCTCCTCCATCACTGTCACAGAACTCAGAAGGCCCAGTAACCGTTTCACAGAGCAACAGCTGAAAACTTCTCCGAGCAATTTTGATCTGCAGAGCAGCTAAAAGGGGAAACGGGTGCAGTAAAAGCTCTTACCTTCACTGCCTCTGACTGGAACTGCTAGTAAAAGAGCTTAGATATCCACATCGTCGGCTTGTCCAGGATCTGCGCCTCCGTGCAGCTCAGAGCGGAGTGTGTCGGTGTGTGAGAGCGCTGTGTGTCGGTGTGTGAGAGCGCTGCCCTCTCAGCCCCACAGCGCTCCCGAAAAATGAGGAGGGCAGGAAGCTGTGAGGTAAAAACCCAGTTAGGCTGTTTCAGATGCGAAACGAGTGAACTGGTTCCATTTAGTCGGCTGCGTGTTTTTTTTGATGGATTTGTGCTTTTGTGAAGTTTTTTCAAATGGAAAAACTTTTACTTTGTGAAGGAAGGGAAGCTGATTTCAGCTACTTTACAGCCCCTCACCTTTTAGTGTTCAATTTAATCATGTTAATCTGGACTGTTCTGTTGCTCTCTGGAGCTTAAGCATTTTATTTTCGGCCAAAGTTTCTAAAAAGCAGAAGAACAGCTCATAAGAACCTTCAGTCCCGATGCTGATATGTGCTAGATATATAAACAAGTTCTACTGCAGTTTTTAGGGAACTCACTACTTGAGTTAAAAGAAAATCATATCTGTATGTATGTATGTGTATGTATATATATAGATACACACCAATCAGGCATAACATTATGACCACCTCCTTGTTTCTACGCTCATTGTCCATTTTATCAGCTCCACTTACTATATAGGTGCACTTTGTAGTTCTACAGTTACAGACTGTAGTCCATCTGTTTCTCTGATACTTTGTTAGCCCCCTTTTACCCTGTTCTTCAGTGGTCAGGACCCCCATGGACCCTCACAGAGCAGGTACTATTTGGGTGGTGGATCATTCTCAGCGCTGCAGTAACACTGACGTGGTGGTGGTGTGTTAGTGTGTGTTGTGCTGGTCTGAGTGGATCAGACACAGCAGTGCTGCTGGAGTTTTTAAACACCTCAGTGTCGCTGCTGGACTGAGAATAGTCCACCAACCAAAAATATGCAGCCAACAGCGTCCTGTGAGCAGCGTCCTGTGACCACTGATGAAGGACTAGAGGATGACCAACACAAACAATGCAGCAGCAGATGAGCTATCGTCTCTGACTTTACATCTACAAGGTGGACTGACAAGGTAGGAGTGTCTAATAGAGTGGACAGTGAGTGGACACAGTGTTTAAAAACTCCAGCAGCACTGCTGTGTCTGATTCACTCAGACCAGCGCAACACACACTAACACACCTACTTTCAAATTATGAAGGTAAGGTCTTTCAGCTTGAGATCAAAACCACCCCCTTTGTTTTACAAATGCATGTGGACATAATTTACACCAACCAAATTGATCACTCTTTTGTTCCCTCAATGAATTGTCCTCTTTTGAACTGAACTCAACAGTGGTTCCTGATCCCCAAGTTAACCTTGTTACTGTAACAGTCAAAATTAGATTGGCTGAATCACAAGAAATGACATCATTTGATCTGATAAAAAGGTAGACTGTAAAATGAGCAGTCACATTTTCGTCTTTTCATTGTTCTCCTGATTAGTGATGTCAAGCTAAACATACGAGTCTCCAGTTCTTCTTTCTTTCTCTGCTGACAACTAAACACTATAATGCCATGCAAAACATAAACACAGCTATTTATCAACCAAACAATTTAAGCTAAATCTTACTGTAGTCTGCCCATGACAGTCTTTGAACATGAATTTTTTAATATACTGAAATATCCACCATGACCTTCCTGACCTTTGACCCAACTCCTTGCAAGACTTCAATTTTATTATCCCAATATATTAAGTTACTGAAATAAACCAAGTAGTCCATAAATTACACAGAACTGTATTGAAAATTAGAAAGTATCACCGATACAACATAAACATTTCTTTCCATCACATCATGAAATCTCAAAAGTTTATCCAACACAAACTCTGAACTGAATGACGTCTTCCTTCAACAGAAATGCAGATGCAATACTGTCCTTAATAATTAGTATGAGCACAGTTCACTTCAGCTAGACAAAAGGTGAAAATGTAGATCACATTTCTAATATTGTTAATTATATGATTCATAAGAAACTAAGACTGCAATTTAAAAATGAAGACAAGATGGGAATCACGACCTGCCTGAAACGAGAACTTAGCCAAGAATGACTTGCTTACCGTATTAGTAAGCGAAGGGTTTATGTATGAAGATGGGGACCATTAATTATTTAACGAAATAATCCGCAGTGCTCACTGATAATGTAAAGCGCGAGTTTTTCAGTGTCCAGAGTTTTTTAGCTTAAACAAATGTTAACCGTGTTCATGTAAAAAAACAGAGTCAGCTGCATAAGGGGATCATATCAGCATGTAAATTGGCACTTCTACCTCCGTATTCAGGTGGGACTGATCTGCATCAGTAGTAAACGTTTTCCGTTAATAGGAGTACATAATGCCATGCATATTTTCTCCTCCATTAAGTAAAAATTTAACCAAACTGCATAAATGCTAAGTGGCAGAATTTCACACCGGATGTCTTGGAACAAACATCACAATGAACCAGTCGTTTACCCTACACAGAAACACAGAGACAGGTGAATGCATGTTTTAAAGAGGGGCACTGCACCGGTACGGGCAGGCTGGAGTGAGCACTGGACAACAGGGGGGAAGACCCAGCCCTCGGCACAGTGACAGCGCCCTGTATGATAAAGTCCAGGAGGGGGAGAGCTTTTAGCTGAGCACCACATGCCGGTCGAAGACAGACTTGCGCTGTTCCTGGACCTGCCTCCTCCAGCGCTGCTGAGCATGCTCCACTTTATTCAGCATATTGGGACGAGAGCGTGAGTGAGACAGCACATCATGGGCGTTAGCGAACGGCTGCTGGTCCTAGAAACCCAAAGAAAAACATTCATTAGTGCAACATGAAAATAGTAAATCTCTGTGGCTCAATTCTTACATATTTCTAACACCAATTTTGTTCCAAACGCACAATGACAATGTGTTCTATATAACAGGGTGTTACAGTACTATGACCCAAATATTAGTAGGAAAGGTGGTCAAGGAAACATCAGTTACACAAACACATACCCCGACATCGTCTTCACTCTGGATGAGCTGCGAGTGGCCGAACAAGCGCCTCTTCAGCATGGGCTCGAGCAAAGTCAAATAAACCATGTACAGCAGGAGCAGCCCCAGCACAGACAGGTAAATAATGATAGTTGCCTGCAAAACAGGAAGAACTGTTGCTTAGCCTTCTAAATAAAATGGAGGATACACCGGCCTCTTTATTAGAAACCCCATTCTAATACTGAGAAGGGCCCCCTTTGGCTTTAGAACAGCCTGGATTCTTCATAACCTGGATTCAACAAGGTGCTGGACACTTTCATTAATAACTTCTGGTCCATTGTGTCAGAGCAGAATGACTGCAGATTTGTCAGATTCTGTGAATCTCCTGTTCTACCACATCCTAAAAGTGCTCTACTGGATTCAGATCTGGTTACTGGGGGGCCTACTGAGGTACACTGAACTGTCATGTTTACAGAACCAGACAGGAATGAAACCTGATGTGGTCTTCTGCTTTTGTAGGTCAGCCGCCTCAAAGTTCAACACATTGCACGTTCAGAGATGCTTCACCAATTAACACTGTTGTAAAGAGTGGTTATTTGAGTTAGGCTGCCTGTAAGGTTGAACAAGGCTTGCCAGTCACCTCTGACCTCTCATCAGCAAGCATTTCTGCTGCTCACTGAATGTCAAAAACACTGCTGTACAATCTGGTGTGAACTCTAGAGGCTACTGTGCATGAAAATTCCAGATCAGCAGTTTCTGAAATACTCAAACCGCCCTGTCTGGCACCAACAATGCCACAGTCAAAAGCGCTTACACTCTCAGAAAAAAGATATGAAACTGTCACTGGGGTGGGACCCTAAAGGATACACCTCATTACCTTTAGTCAGGGAACATAATTGTACCAAATAAAATTATATTTTCTAGGTTGTATTGACTCTACACACCCCGTCTCCTCTCCAGGCTTTATATTTTACTGTCCTGCTTTAAAACATTCGGTTATGAAAGAGCACAATTACATGCCTTTCCACAAGGAAAGACCACTGTTGTACCATTGAGGATACTTTTAAACTGTTTCCATCTTGATGAATGAGAAATGCACCTCCACAGTCCCTTTATTTTTAACAGTGTAGAAAACATTTTTCATCGTTCTGATGTTTGATGTGAATATTAACTGAAACTGCGGCACGGTGGCGCAGTGGGTAGCGCTGTCGCCTCACAGCAAGAATGGCCTGGGTTCGATTCGAATCGTGGAGTTTGCCTGTTCTCCCCGTGTCTGCGTGGGTTTCCTCCGGGTTCTCCGGTTTCCTCCCACAGTCTGAAAACATGCAGTCAGGCTGATTGGACATGCTAAATTGCCCCTAGGTGTGAGTGTGTGTGTGAATGTGTATGTCTGTCTGTCTGCCCTGCGATGGACTGGCGACCTGTCCAGGGTGTATCCTGCCTTCCGCCCAATGACAGCTGGTATAGGCTCCAGCACCCCACCGCGACCCAGAAGGATAAGCGGTTTAGATGATGTATGTATGTATGTATGTATTAACTGAAACTCTCGACCATTACAGGCTGAGTAAGTGTGCGTGTGTTCCCAATAAAGCGACTGGTGCGTGTTTACTGAACCAGCCCTGCAACAAAATGTACACATGACAGAAGCTTAAGAAAAGGCAGAACACTCACTTTAATAGTTCCAGAACTTCTCTCCTCATACTTGCACTCACAGCGCAGACAGTAAGCCTCCACGTCTTTCCCCTCAACTGGCATCGGCTCCACAACATGGAGGCAGTTGCTGTGAATATGAAAACACATTATGGCCAACATTGTACAAGTCTCTGCCACAGCAGATCACTGATTAAACTGAAGTGTTGCTGTTTAACTCGATTACCAATCCTTCAGTGAAACGTTCTGATTGTAGATCTGCCCCTCGATGTCTTTATAAGGTGGGCAGATGCATTTACACCGGATATCCTCGGATTTCTGCAAAACAGAAAGTAAATAACCAGAAAAAAGCAGAACAAGGCAACAAATTCTGTGCTTAAGCTAATGATCAATAAAGGCCACGGGCTGGTTGGGTTCTGTGTGTTTCGCCTTAAAACACTAAACCGCAGTACAGGTGCCTGATATATAAGATATATAAGCGTTTTAACTAACTAATCAACCAATTTCTGCTGATGTTACTGACGTCAGCGTTATTAAGACGAATGCTAGCGTTATTTAGGCGAATGCTAGCGTTATTAAGGCGAATGCTAACGTTGTTAGGGCTAATGCTAGCTTGCTAACTCGAATCCTGTATGTAAACAGAGCGCTAACTCCGCTTATAAGCGAGCTAGCAGGACTATTTACACCAACAAAGCGGTGTAAACCTTATACAACAGTCAGTAAACTGGATCAGAACCGCCATTAAAGCATTAAAGCCGAATCTTACCTTGGCTTCTGCTTTCTGTGCGGACAACATCAAACAGAGACAAACCACCGTCAAACCGGCGGCGCCCCTTCGGCTCTGCGGCGGCATGGTCCGCTTCCAGCACCGGCAGCGAAGTCGAGCGATAAAATGGGCGCCTCGACTCGGTGAGAAGTGGCTGCAAAACAGACGTTTATCTAAGATAGTCGCTCGGTTCTGTTTCGGATCCAAACCAGCAACGCGCTGTTAGCTGGCTGAAGCTGTTCTTCCGCAAAGATCAGCTGACCATCATTAGCCTGCGCGCAAGACACACCTTCCCCTCGGAAACCAGTCAGTGGGAACCAAGAGGCCCGCAAATGAGCGGAACTCGAGTTAAAGAGAAACTCGAGTCGAGTCAAAGTTTATTTACACAGCGCTTTTTATAACAGGTGCTGTCGCAAAGCAGCTTTACAGAAAAATCCGGGTCTGAGTCCCCATGAGCGTCGCCAGTGGAGACAGTGGCAGGAAAAACTGCCTCAGAGCAAGAGGAAGAAACACTGGGCCCAGTCCCAATTCTTGTTTTTACCCCTACCCCTTGTTTTCGAGTGTCACTCTAACCCCTTGGAACTGAGTTACAGGGTAGTGGTTGAATCCTCCCTCTGAAATGGGACCCTCAGATAAAAAGAGCATCACTTCATTAACAGCTACCAGCGCTGCTCTGTAGGCGACCCTGCCAGTCTGCAGTGACAGCAGAGGAGGGTGAAGTTCAGCTCCTCACTGCTGGGCTTTAGTTACATTTAGGGCACCATATGCCTTCAAAGAGGGGGGCAATTATTTATTATCACCCACCACTAATTCTTCAGTGATATGAAGCTGAAGTCAGATATTCATCAGATTCTTGTTCGAATTTTCCCGTTCCACCTTAAATGGAGCAGCAGTTGCATTCAGGCGCTTCAGGCGTCAGAACTGCTGGACTATTTAAGGTGGAACGGGAAAGTTAGCTGGCTAGCAACCGAGACATTAGCATGCTATTAGCGATTTTTTTGCTTGTTATGAAGAAAACGACCAAAATACACTGAAACGATGTTAAACTAAGATAAAACAGTGGTTATTGTCATTTTTAACGGAGAAAATTCTCACATTTGTGTGTCTTTTTGGTCTCTCAGTTGTATCTATCCAAGGGAAAACCACTTTCCAAGGCTGAAAAATAGAAAAGTCTATTTATAGACTGACTCCGTGACCTCTAGGTTACGGCTAATGGTGGTAATTTGTAGCAGAGCCCCTAACTTGATGAAACGCTGCTGTGTCATACTCACCATCTGTAGCTTTTTAATTGTAGTCCATTTTAACTGTAGCCTAAATATCACTCTTTAACAAAGCTGCAGTCATTTGAATGCTTTTCCCCTATTTGTGAGATCACATCATAACATAAAACAAAACAGCACAGAGTTTGTTTGTTTTTATTTACATGTTAGATGTACAGACATAAAAATATAGACTTTAATTTAATCTCTATAACAAATGAGTAAGTAATCCTAGCTCAAAGTCTTGTAGTCAAAAGGTACCGCAGAATTCCCAGAACTGATCGATCAATTTGCAAATGTGTAAGATTATGTGTGCACCAGTTTTCCAGACTAAGATTAAACCTGAGCCTAAATTAACAAGAACTTTCAGTGGTTATTCACCACTTGAACTGCAATTTAGTTTAAGACTAAGTCTAATCCATGTCTGGAAAACTGGCCCTTAATATTCCAGAGAAAGCACAAAGCCATTCTTTCATTAGACAAGTTACTCAACAACTAGTGCTGTCCAGAATTGCTGACCTGGAAAAAATGTGCATATTTTAACAAGTTTATTACTGTAGACAGATGAAGCCTACAGATTCTCTACCAGGGTGGCGTTTAGGGTACCGGCCACCATACAACGAAGAAATACAACACCATGAGAGTTTAACTGAATCTAATACCTTTGTACATAATATACAGCCATTCAAATCATAAATGCTTTAACTGCCACTACATTTTCTCTAGTAGTGCTTTGAAGATTTAAAATAAGGTGATATGTACTATATATATATTTCATATACAACGTCTCATCTCAAAAAGCAACAGAGAAGATCTCCTTTATTTCTCAATGCCAACATGACTGGCATGTACTATGCAGGACTAAGTCAATTTCAGAAATTAGGGAATGTACAATGATGTGGTACAGGAATGGTTTTAACTTGTTTCGTTTTGACTAGGAATGCACCGATATGGGAATTCTGGGCCTTTATCTGATATTTTTCTTTTACATATTTGTGCTATTGCCAATATATACAATTGTGAATGCATCCACCCGGATTAGCACTACGGATTTATTTTCAGAAGAAGCAGTAAATTGAGCTTGAAAAAGTTCTGATATTTTTAAAGCGATTATCTGCAGATACTGATATGATTCCGTTATCACTGTGCATCCCTAAATGTGAAGACGAAAAGCATTTTGAATTTGAAGAAATGTCCAAGACAGCTTTGTATATGATTTTCTGTCAGAGGACAGAAATGTGTCAGTCTTTGATTTTTGCTCTCACACCCACATCCATATTGTAGATATAGGTCCAGATGCTTAGGACTGTGAGGTACACAGGACGCTGTCTTTCAACAGCATCACACTGTATCTCATCTGTACAGTAACAGTGGCAGCTACCAATTCATTCAATGGAAGTAAAGTTCATTTCCATGTGGAAAAATATCCCAATAAAGTCATTAGTGAAAAAAATCCCAGGCGTACGTTCCAGTCTTCATACAGCCGAGACAATTTGGATTTTTTTTTCCAGGTTTGTAATTCAGTGGCTGTATAGTGACTCCGTAAAGAGTTCTCTGCAGATTATTCCTAAGGACGCAAAAATCGCAGAACTTTGGAGCGAAGGAATTTGATAAATGATTTTGGGAACATCTCTCTGGATTCCTGAGCCGTGTAATTGAAGAAGTTTTGTGGATGAGCCAGAACGTCAAAGAGACACTTCATCAGTTTCTTATCCTGAAGAACAAAGATCAAACATTTAGAATCAGTATCTCAATAGTATGATTCAATCATCAGAGAAAATAGAGACACTGTGCTGCATTTCTACCTTTATCCACAAGGTGGCAGTACAATCTCATTTGTCAATCCTTTACTAAGAGCTCTAAGGAAAGATGAGAAACTTCATTTTTACCTTTAGAATTTCCTGATGGTTCTCAGAGGCGTATAGTCTTCCATCCCGGACTATGTCCTCAATGAGCTCCTGGTAGTCCTCTGACAACGAACAATAAGTAATCAATGTAATATTCACATTTATTTGTTTTACACATCTACAACATCTCCTGTTAATCCCATCTCCGCTTTTCTCTTACCATCATACGTTACGTAAGGCACCTGGAAGCCTTTCCCACTGTTGCCCTCATTGGACCTGAACTGGATCCACAGCTTCTTAGAGCGCGAGGTGAAAGCAATGGGTCGCTCGTACGTCTGACACGTCTCATACGTTGTCACTGAATTTGGAAGAGCTGTGGGACACAAAAAAACAGCTGCAATCACACGCAGTTCATTCCAATGGTGTATTTTAACAGGAGGACACACGTATACGTTACTCATCATCTTCGCCCAAAATCCCTGAGGTTCACAGACTTCTATTCCAGATCAATGAGCTGAATTGTTTTTCATTTTCACTTACAGCTCTTCCGCATGACCAAGTAGTCCCCACACTCATCCTCCATGGGGAGGAAGATCTCAGGGACCACGATGAGGATCCTGCGCTTAGGAGGTGGATTGATGATCCAGGTGCACTCGATGTTGGCCGGGTAGTCACCGGGGTAGTTGGGTGACTCGATGTAGCCGGTGTAGTCTCCAAGCTCCCCTCCACAGTGCCTGTCTGTGATACGGTCAGGAGGGTGTACTGAATAGTTATTAACTGGTAAAACAACTAAAAATGAAAATAACAATTAATGACATAAGCAGAAGGTGAATGAAAGCGAAGGTGAGACAGAAATCACATATACTCAATGAACAAGTGTAGCTGATCAGCTTGTTTGATGTTGTCCTTCTTTATTTTTGCACCAGAGTTATGAGAGTAATGTAGTTAACAAGTACTGGAAGCTTATAGCCACCAGATTAGTGTTGTGCACATTCCCTACATAAATCATCACTCATCAGTTTGTTAAATGACCTCAAATAGACCTGCTTATGTTCTACCTGACACTGTATGACATTAGCTATGTCACATTAGCTATGTGACATCAGGGGAGAGTGGGGCACAGCCTGAGACATTTTGAATTTTGCAAAATAATTTTAAATCTAAACGTATTTGAGCAGGATGAATCATTTTTATATATAAATAGCGTAGACGTTTCTACTACAGATGAAAACATAGACTTTCCAGCATGTCTGGAGTAATTTAGCCAAAAGTGGTGGGAGTTCAAACCTTATAACTCACCCAAAAGGCAGAGTTAACTGTAGCACAGTTTGAGGACTAGTTGTAACAGCTGCTGTACAGTATGGTAAATCCTAACAAGCACAATTATTCAAACCAGTTCTATATTTTTTGAACTAGATGAGCTTTTCAACACAAATACATTAATAATCTCTGGAAAAATTTATGAAAAAGTAGTGAGGAAAGGGGGCAGCACGGTGGCGCAGTGGGTGGCGCTGTCATCTCACAGCAAGAAGGGCCTGGGTTTGATTTCCGGCCGGGTGACCAGGGTCATTTCTGTGTGGAGTTTGCCTGTTCTCCCCGTGTCTGCGTGGGTTTCCTCCGGGTACTCCGGTTTCCTCCCACAGTCCAAAGACATGCAGTCAGGCTGATTGGACATGCTGAATTGCCCCTAGGTCTGAATGTGTATGTCTGTCTGTCTGCCCTGTGATGGACTGGCGACCTGTCCAGGGTGTATCCTCCCTTCCGCCCAATGACAGCTGGGATAAGCTCCAGCACCCCACCGCGACCCAGAAGGATAAGCGGTTGAGATGATGGATGGATGGATAGTGAGCAAAGGCTGCGGCAAATTTATTTTCAGCCACAAAGTGCAAGAACTAATTTTAGAACACACACACACACACACACACACACACACACACACATTATCTAAGCCGCTAATGTTCCTGGGTCGCGGGGGGCAGTGCTGGTGCCTATTGGGCGGGAGGCAGAAAACACCCTGGACAGGTCGCCAGTCCATCACAGGGCAATACCAGAATAATAAAATGTAAATATATTCACATGATGTTTATAGTACATTTTGGATGAATCTGTGCACAAAAAACCTCCAAAAAACAACTGTTTCACATATGAATGTGTACATTTCTCTCTTATCATTTTTTGGGAGGCTTAGTTGTAACACTGCATTACAAATACCCCTCACCGTGTGGATACTGGCCCAGCTCGCTCTCACTGAGAGTGCATATTACAGTCTTCAGGAGGAAGATCAAAGTAATTCAGACATCAATTCTCAACTCAGTAACACTAAAGATGAAAGAAGTTACTTTAATGGTATAAAATCTTGAGAAATATTTGTTGGATTTCGCTGTAAAATTCACAGATGATGTTGCTGGGAAAATACGAGGAGATGATCAAAAGCATGTTCTACTTGAATCTATTTAACTACATAAAACACGTTTCTTTGTGACCCACTCTCCTTTACCTGTTAGCTACATTAGCCTCGCAGCTCCAGTGCAAAACGAAAGAAGCTAATTTCACACTGAACATGTCTGATCATCTACATTTGGGCGTCTGAATCGTCGTTTTAATCTGAAGTTCAGTTTCATCCTCTTTTCACTGTTCTGGTGGTTCTACGTTGTTCTTACAGAACCTTTTTTATTGTATTTATAAGTCCTTCTGAGCTAACAGAAGACGTATCTTGCATACTTTTGCACTGCGTGATGTTGGTCGAACCATCAAAGTCAGTGGTGGTGTTTCCAGGACAGGCCACACAGTAGTTCTGGCCGAACTCCACCTGGTATGTTCCCACAGGGCAGCGAATGCAGCGATGAGTGCTGGTGTTGTAGTAGTGTCCAGGAGAACACTGCACTGTGAGGGGAGAGAATACAGAGCATTGGGCATTGAATCCCCCAGACATAATCTCAGCATTCTGACAGCATTATAGAGTCAGTATTTACTATGAAGAACAGAGAAGTAGCTCCAACTGATCTAACAGAAAAAGGTACTGTTAGCAGGACTTTACAGGTGAATTCCATAGATTTTTCCAAATGTCAGTCGTTGAGATTTAATCAGTCATTCAGACAGTTTTGAAGTGACATGGTCAACTGCAGAGAAACTTTCAAACTCATTTTCTCTACAGTGGTGGTGATAGGAACCAGGGGTCAGAATGTAGACAACACAAATATAGCCTTTTTACTTACTGTCCAAGACAACCAGTGAACCTACCTGTGTCTTCTGAGTTTATATAAGTTATGTTGAAAATGGTAAAATAGTGTTAAACCTGAAAAAACAACTTTTCTTTTGGAACTATTTTGCCTTACAATGCCCTGCATGTACTTTTCCACCATGAATGGATTTAAAAAAAAATTGAAAAAAAGTTTAGGCTAATCTCAAAACTAGTGCCCAACAGTGTCTCAGGCATCAGGCAGTGCATTCATAACCATTCAGTATAATAACTTTCTTTTAGAGGCTTTAGCAGTTTGGACGTCTGGTTCCTATCACCAAAACTTCTACCACCAATTCTGACTCGTTAAGTTTCTCTGGAAAGGAGCATTTCACATCAAACCACAGACTTTAATTACAGCTTAACAAATGAATTTTGCAGTTTAAGTCAATAGAATTCCTGTTTAAGCACTGGAAGCATGTTATCTTCACCTTTGGTCTCGCAGGCCTGGAAGGACACTGCACCATCGTGCTTGGTTATGAGACTTCCCCCACAAGGGAAGCAGAAGGTGCGACCCATTTCCGGCTGGTAGGTGCCTCGGGGGCAGGGCCGACAGGGCACAAAGCCGTCAGGAGAGAACTGTCCAGGAGAGCATTGCCCTAAAGGCCAAAAAAAAACAGAAAAGAAGATCTGAGACAGGCCAGCTGTGGTCTCTTGTCAACCCCTCCTCTCAAAGAAAGCAGGTTAAGATGATGTAATGCAAGTTCATTATCTTGGACCGCACAGGCCTTCCCACATCTCCTAAGTGACATCAACAAACTGGATGCCATTGAGGCAGCCCTGATAGCCCCCTTTGTTGTGTCTATCAGGAGAAAGCGGAAGATTAGATCTGGGCCTTGGTGACTAACTGCCTGTGATAACAGTGTGCTGTCGAACAGAAACATGGCGGTGCCTTTTCCTCTTCACACGAGGCAGCCAGGGGATCTTTTGTGAGGGTGAAAGAATCAGCAGTGACAGTATTCTTAAGATTCCTCTACATCACAAACAAGCCCCACCGCATCTGCCTGTGAGATTTTTATCAGCACAGGTAAGCTTCCTACTCTTCCTACAGACAAAAAGCAGGATGTGATTCAGGGTATAAGAGAAAAAGTCTGATAGAGCAAGCTATAAAAGATAACGGTGCTTGGATAAAGCTTTGGCAAAAACATACAAACAACTGGGTTACCAACAGATCTGAGAGCAGAAGGACCTCAGTGAGAGGGAATATCTCGGGGATAAACAGGCTGCGGGCTTGTCTGTTCAAGGAGAGCTCTTTGGAGATGTCTCACCTCCACACTCTGCGATGCTCCGGGCTCCTGTGGCTCTCGGGGTGGCCCTGCCGTCCTCCGGACCCGGGCACACCTCACATGACACTTGTCCTTCCTCATCTTGGTACGTCCCGGCTGGACAGGAGACACACCTCCCCTGCTCGGTGTCATGGTATGTTCCCACACTGCAGCTCACTGGATGGAAGAAACATAGGAACGTGAAGACGCTCATCTCATTAAAACATTCAGACGGCCCCACGTTACAGTGCTAATCATCAAACGTAATCAATCAAGACATGTTTGTTGCTCAAAGTTTGCCTCTTCAGTTTTGCACTGAAGGAAAAGGGCTATCAAAGTAATGGAAGCTTATGTACAGCACTGCCTCATTTTCCCATAATTCATACACTGAGATATATACAAAATCATTCAGAGTGGGTTTATAATGCTTCATTGTAGAGAAACATACTAACTCAGACCTTGTCTTCACTGTGGAGTTGAGAACAGTTTTATTTGATTCAGAATGACCAGTGAACCCACGTGTCTGAGTTTATACACGTAACGTTGATGTAATACGTAAAAATGTTAAAATAGTGGTAAATCACAAAAAAGAAGTTTTCTGTGGGGACTTTTTTGCCTCTCCACCATGAATGTGTTTAAGGCCAAAACCCTTTCTTAAAATGATTTTTTAAAATCTCAGATTTTAGGCAGCATATTTGTAAACATGTCATGTGACAGCTTTCTGTGTTCTAGCTTTTAGGGACATTAAGCCCTTTGGACAGCTGGTTCTTGTTAATATGGTTCTGACACAGTAAGACTTTGTTTAAAGATTTAATTATACCGAAATATAAAATATGGTCTAATTCTTTAGGATGTCTCAAATAGACACAGTGTCCTCTTTTTTGAAAACATAGGGTGACCATATTTTAGCTATGGTAGTAGCTAAAAGGGTAGTAGCAGCCATCTTCAAGCTTGCATTTTGTCTGCACCCACGTCCATTTTTATAGCTCACAGTATGTCAGAGTCAGAAATCAGATTATATTTTATATATCTTAACACGTTTATGTGGCTCGAGACGAGTGTGTGATGAATCAGGCATGCAGCTCGCTGAATGCTTACCCAACTGATGTTCGTTCCTATTAACTGTTAGGTACACTAGCATCATATCTACAGTACAAACCAAAGGAGGCAAACCTCAGACACCAAACATGTCCTGGCCCATTGACCACATTCGGAGGAGGAGGGGGGTTTTTTGTTATCGTCTGATTTTTTTTGCTTTAAGCTGTTTAAAAGGGCATCACGAATCATCCTTACGCGGCTATTCCAAACATTCCGACAAAGAGGAGAGTTGAGCTTCTCCTCAGCCACTTAGCTGCACACATCAAAACACAATCCCATCATAAGCACCCACACCTTAGAAAGCAGACGCTGCACAGCTCCCAGGCAGCTTTGCCCCCTTTACCTCACAAGAACTCATAAAGGCTGATTACAGGGAAGCCAGCAAAGTCTTTTTAATGTTTGCTTTGTAAAAACAAAATTATACAGAGTGATTTATAGCAAAGCCTTCAAGTGTGTTTTGCACATGCCGGACTGAACTGGCTACTGACTCTGCACAGGGGTGAACTGGTGGTGGAAGCTGATGTGACTATTTAATGAAGTTAATTAAGTGCCTCACACAAGTTTAAAAGCTCTTTTTAGCTTAGCAAGTCTGTTTTAAAGTAGCCCAACATTCACAGGCAGCCAAAAAGAGGAACAGCGTCTAACTAGAGTCACACAAAGGGCTTTTCTAACAAGCCAAGCCTCTGCAAATTGCTTGATCCTTCCCTTAAAAAACATGAGAGTATAACTTTCAGGATCAGTTCATTTTTTTTCTTCTTTGTTTCTCTTGAGCAACGACCACGGAGAACCACCAACGCATTGTCTCAGCTTGGCTTTAAGAGTCAGAGGAGGAGAGGAAAGGAAGAAGATGGAAAATGTGTGTGTGTGTGTGTGTGTGTGTGTGTGTGAGAGAGAGAGAGAGAGAGAGAGAGAGAAACCTTGAAGCCTTTCAAATGCAAAGTGGTGATTCTATTGAGTTCTCGAATTGATGGCCCCAAAGAGGTTTAAAGGACCTTTCACCTCTATTCAAGTCCCCTGGACTCTTGCTTATTTGATGACATAGGCGAACACTATGGTATCACAGCGGTAAGGAGCTGAACCCAATAAAAGGGGTCAGGATTGTGAATCCCCCTATTGAGGGGAGCCCAATCGCTCCCCGCGCCCCATCAGGCAGGGGCCCAAACAGCTGATGCTAATTGATTCCCATGGTGTCGCTGAAGTCAATTTTCTCGAGCAGTTCACTGGCTGGGGTCACGTCGAGTGGCCCTTCCTAAGAAGGAATTTGGCACTTAAACTGCCCGCTTGAATAAACAGCCCCACTGAAACGTCTCCCTTACGAAAACAAACATCCCAACAATAACCCGCCGCATTTACACGCTACAGAAGGAGAGGGCAGCAAAAAGCGCAAATGTTTTCCAAACAAGCTGCCTTTATTTCTAGCTGTTCCACTGTAGTGGTCAGGATTTGGGAACACCTCTGAATGAAGCGTGTACCATCAGCATGCATCACTTTACCATCGGAACTGCTTCCTAAAACAGAGTTAGAACAATATATAGCGAATCAGGAGTTTGAATTCACATCGATGAAACTTTTAATGGCTCCTCAGTCAGTTCACTACTATTTAGAAAACACTACATAGTGAACAGTAAATTAGTGACACCTGAGTTAACAAGTGAACCATTCTGACAAAACCAATATAACTACTGCTCATATCTATCTTTCATTCAAATATATAATATAAACATGCTGCACAGCACTAACCCAAAATAAAGCAGCAGTACATTTTGTAGTTAAATCATAAGGACGTGGCAAACAATACAACTGACAGCACACATTTCCAAGGGCCTTCTAATAAACCCCCTTCCTCCCTCAGTGAAGCTCAGTGGCTGTGCTGATGTGGGGATTTTTCCTCACCCACTCCAAGCCCCACTGGGGTTTACAATGGAGTGGGCAAACTGAAAAGGCTAAACTGCACTTAGCGAGGGCAGGCCAGTGGGGGAGGTGGCGATGGGGAGGAAAAAATATAGCTCCTTTTAGAGTGGAGGGTTAAAGCTCCCTTTGAGCTGCCTCTTGGAAATTGTACGTCTGCGCTTCTTAGTCATCCTCCAGCCTGCCTAATGATGCTACGGGCTCCCCATGTAAAACCAGCACCATGACATCAACACACCATCTGTGTGCGCTGGGATAGTCTGGCAAACACAAATAACGTCCCGTATTATACAACAGTTCGTTTTGACTACACAGTCTGATTGGAAACGGGATGGAAAATGTTCTACTTGTGTCGCTGTGTCTGATAACAGAACACTTTTCCTTAGTGAATAAATAGGAATGCCAATATTATCAGAATTATATTGGTATCGGCAGATATTTGCTTAAAAGCCTGTGTATCTATTTTTTCTTAGAAAATCAATAAAACATACCATTTGACCAGCAGAGCCCAAACTTGCATATGACTGTATATTTGATCATAATTAGGTCTGCTTCGCATTAATTATCTGTTACATAAAAGCAACAGAAAAGTCAAGGTTGTGTATTTTTGCAGGTTATGTTAAGCTCGTGTCTGCGACCATGGTGTCATTCGCGATAACACAGTAGTGGAAAACAGTGTCACAAACTAAAGCTGAATGTTTTTTAATGCCATCTTTCCTCTAAATCAGAAGCCATTGTATGAACTTAATGGTCACTTCAGTCCTCTCTATTATCAGGCTCAAGTGGAAACTGCAACTAGAATGGATCAAACGCTTGCAGCCCATCCCCCCATTGCAACATAAAGAAAGAGAGAGAGAGAGAGAGAAAGAGAGAGAGAGAATCAAGCTGGTGAGAGGCAGGCCGAAAGAGAGCGCTTTAAAGCTTCTATAAACAGCAGACATACATCAGACTCGAGTGAGAGAAACTCCATTTCTTCCACCCTTTCACTGTCTTTTTTTCCCAGGACAGAAAAAGTAGTGGACACAACCACGGACACATGAAAAGAACCCCACACTGGTCCCTCACAATGTTGACATGAAGTCCTTTAAAAGCTAATGGAATTGTCCAGCCTTACGATGGTATCATAAAAGAGGCCAATGAGCTTTCAAGCTTTGGCACCAACAGACCTTTTGCAAGAGTCCGTCTCTTGGTACCTTATCTGCGTTAGAAACAATGAGTCATCCACACAAACAGCCCAGCTCAAACCTTTGAGTTTATTCCAGAGGTGCTGGGGAGAGACGGGGGCCAAGTGGAGAACGTACTGCACAGGGTGGACGTGAGCCATGCCAGCGCTGGAGCTGGAACAGCTCGCCGAGACAGGAGCCAACAGCTTCCCTACAGGCCACTTTCCACTCCCCCAGACTCACCCCTTTAACACCGCACACACCAGCTCGCTCACTCCAAATACTCTACACTGAACACGGCGTAGGATACTGTGGCCAACATGGATGAAATAAGAGCTTCAGTCAAAAGGACTTATTATAAGTCCCATTAAAACTCCCAGCTTCAGTAGATGGCGGCGGACTAACTGACCAACTTGAACGTCCTGAAGTGTGAGTTAAGTAAACGCCCTGCGCTTGAATCGATCGGCATGTTTGGTGTTCAAAGTAGATTTGCTCATGAGGTTTCCGACAGTGTATGACTCTGTTTACTCTAAAAATATATAAAAATACACAGTAAAAACAGGAAAAGCAGCAACCGTCTGAGTTTAGTTTTTGTGCTTGTCCGTTTCTATAGACAGCAGTGGGGCTGAATGACTAAGGTAAAATGTTCAACTGTGTTTTTCTAACATTGTGACTGCGATTTAAATTACAATTATTTTATAATATAATATGAATTTAAATCTGCTTTCTGGCCACAAAGACCAGCTTTCCTGGCTTGAGGCCTGAACAATGAACATAGTGTGCCAGATTACCCGGTTAATAGTGGTTGTATCGTCATGTGCACAGCAGTTCTTTGGTTGCTTCTAACACACTTGATCCATGTAATGAAGGCCTTTCAGGAGCATCTGAATGTTAGAACCAGGAGTGCTGGATCTGAACTCTCTAGGGTGGTAGATCCCCAGGACCAGGTTTGGGCACCTATGGTCTAACTCAGCAACAGCCAGTCCGAAGCTCAGGTTTAAATCTCTCCACTTAAAACTCGTCAAGACACCATCGTTTATTATGTAGACTATAATAAAAATTGCAGCTATTTGTTCTGATGTGCCTCTGTAGATGCCGTATAGATGCTCAGTCTGTTTTTCAACTAAATATCCATTTAATGCAACTTGAGGTTGAGAGTGACAGATTCTACTAAATCTAACCTTGACTTCAACCTAAAACTCCAGAACATCATCAGAAGGTTTGTTAATAATTTAAGTATCTATAGATTAACTAAAGGGGAAAATCAAAATAAAGACTGAAAATTGCACTTTTTAATATTTTATATTGTACAGTTTAAAATATTTTTTTTCAATATGAATAAAAGATCTTTTAGCCCTAGATAACAGTACATTATACATATCTCATGCACAGTGATAACTGGTGGGGTATGAGCTTCCATTGCTTTTTAGCTACATTAGCCTCGTAGCTCTAGTGCAAAACTAAAGAAGCAGACATTGGACCCCAAACTTGTCTTAGCAGAACGACTACTTTTGGGTCAAGGGTGAAACTGTGCGTTCCCTATTGCTTTAAGATACTCCAAACAGGGTCTCTTGTATACCTTATCATAGTGTACAGCATGGAGTCACTCACCACACTTCTTGTTGACTAGTGTTTGTCCAGTGCCGCAGTGCTCAGGTGTGTCCCCAGGCCGGGGCAGTTTCTTAGCCAGTTCATACTCTGAGCCGGCGAAGTGCAGGTGGAACTGCTCTCTGTTGATGGACTTGCGTAGAGTCCGGATGGTCTTCTTCAGACGCTTCTCGGAACGCCGCCTCACACACGCCAGGTCACAGCCCTCTGCTGAGAGAGACGCTCGATACCAAACCTCGACCATGGCAACACCATAATACACACACGGCATCCAAAACATGCACACCCCCCACGAGCTCATCCAGATACACAAGTACATGTTTCACTCTCAAAACAGGAGATACTTTCACTAGCTGATTTATTTTTAGTAAAAAAGCAGCGAGCCGAGCATCACTCAGTAACAAATCATCACTGCCACAAGAAAATACACCGCATCTCAGAAACGGTAGCTCTGTAGGAAACGGGCGGAAAACGCTTTAATGTATCTTTACATCTTATTCATTTTTGACTATTTCTATTGGTCAATTTGTCATGAAATATTCACACAATATAAAGGGCCAAATGGTATGAGAAACAAAAAAAAATGACAAAACAATTTGGAGTTATATTTCAGAGGTTTTCATATGGCAGCAATGAAATGCAAGCAGACAGCGAGAAGCAGAGTGTTGGGTTTAATGAAGACGGGCATTTGCAGGCACTGCAGCGAAACCAACCTGTTACCTCCTCTAGGTTCACATCCAGCTCAAACTGGGCGGTGATGGACGAGCCCTCGTCCTCGCCCGCCTTTCGCCCGTGCCGACTACGCTGCCGGCGGCCCGAGGAGCTGCAGTGCAGCCTCACAAAGCTAAACTGCACATTCTCTGTAGGCAAAGGCCTCTTATCTTGAGAAACAGACACAAAAACACACATGGTGAGACTGATTTACCAAAAAGGACATTACAGAGTTCACTCAGCAAGTAAGGGAATGAATCTCTAATGGTAATTTAATCAAATCATTATTATTATTACATTACAGCCATTTGATTACATCACAATTAAATTCTTTAGGAAATGTCTCAGTGTATAATGAAATCTTATTTCACCATAATTCTACTTTATTAAACTGTTTTTTACATTTGGAAATAACCTGCAAAATGGCATGTGGCCCAAAAAAGAGTGTTTTATTGAATTTTATTACAATTATTAGAAATTTGTTTCAAAAGTCACACAGTTGCTTTTATTAAACAGCAACAAAACATAAAATGATTAAATACAGTAGGTAAGCAATTTCATTCATGATTATTAATATTTGTAATTCTTACTCAACTTAACAGACAGATGGGGTTTTTGATCATGTGAGCATTAATACAGAATTCAACTGATGTGTTTGGTCACTGTTTCCCTTCATCTTTTACTCTGTGAATAACGAATGTAACAAAATGCCTTTACAGCTTCACAGCCTGTTAAGGAGAACACTGGAGCCACCGACTCTTTCAGTGATCATTTAGAGTCACTGGTGGCTCAGCTGCTGAAATGCTCACCACGTTTGACTCGTTCAGCTCTCTCTAACACTGTCAGACTGAAGTGCAGAATCAGGCTATTCATAGTAGCCACTGCACCACTCATGCATTCATGACCTCACCGCACCACTGGCTCCCTGACCAGCCGAGAAGTATAGCTTATTCTGTCAACTTCCCTACATGAACCACGACCACCTATTCTCTGAACAGAGACCCTGCAGGAGGTCGCAGGTTTACGCCTGTCACTTCAGTTACCTGTCAGAGCCTTGTTGAAACTTTCAGTGAACTTGTCCTGACTCCGTTTCAGGCTGCACTTCCCCGGGCCGGATTTAAAAGTAGCCACTGTTTTGATCCTGTGGCCACAGGTAGCGTCTGACCCTGGGGGAAAGAAGGGAAGGACAATGACGTTAAAAGACCAAAACCTCACCTCTTTATTTTCTGACATATTTATGTCACATTTACAGTTTTGATTAGAACGATGTCTGTTTGAATCAGTGCTGTGCTTCGGCTGTGTCCTGTTAATACTTTCATAGTGGTGGGAAGTGAAACTGTATTGTTACCAAGGCAATGAGAGCCACTGTCATTCCACTGTCCACCAGCTACACCTGGCAAGGGCAGCCCACAGGTCACGGTATAGGAATCCTCTGCCCCTACATAGACAACATACCACATCAACAGCAACAGTGTTAGTTTGACACTCACAGCCTGACACAACACAATCTGACAATGCTTTATTAGGACTTCGTATTTATTCATTTATGTTTTTCTTTGGTTTATTCATTTTGCGTTTTGATCAGTATAATTTGCATTTTTATTAATTTTGTATCATGGTATAAATTACATTTCTGACACTTTATATATATATATATATATATATATATATATATATATATATATATATATATATATATATATATATGTTTATAATATTTGATATAGCAAATGTAACCATTTCTAATGCTTAAGTTACTTTTGTAGGTTGACAGTGGCTTATTACTGGTTTATTATATTGGGATGTCCCTTCACTCTTTACGAAGAAACACTTTTAACAACCAAAATAAATCAGAAAAAAATGATTGAGCAAATTAGTAAAAATAAAACTGATTATATTATATAGATTATATAGATAAAGCTAAGTCAATATCACTTTCTAGCACTAGCCCCACTAGCCCGACAAAGACGGTGCTAAATATTGTTTCACATTTTAAGAAGTTGGCTTTTAATTCGACAACTTTTTGTTCGAATTTTCTGTTCCACCTTAAATGTGCAGCAGTTATAATCTGCCACCCATACATGTGCTAGAACATAATTGCAGCACCATTTAAGGTGGAGTGGGAAATTCAAAAAAGTAGACAACTTCAGCACAAGGCCGTGAATGTAGTGTCATGTTATGCATCTGACTGATGTGTGTGTATATATATATATATATATATATATATATATATATATAGAGAGAGAGAGAGAGAGAGAGAGAGAGAGAGAGAGAGAGAGTGTGTGTTTTATGAAAACATTATTATTATTATTATCAATCATAAAAAAATTGAGCTGCATTTCAATCATTTCAGTATTATTTTATAATTAGTCATATCAAAGACAGAGACAGGGAATTTCCACCAAACTCCAGATCAGTCGCTCTTACCACTGCTGATGTTAACCTGCGACTGGCAGGTGAGGTAGCAATGCTCAGCCCCTCCATGCTTGCTGCAGTTCAGGGTGGGTTTGGCTGAGGCTGCCTCTGCTGAAAACCCGTCTGCTTCTAAATGTACAAGATCACAGCAAACTCGCAGATAAAGACACACAAAAGGATCTAGAACGGACTAGGAAGTGAGGAGCAACCGGAAAAACTGAACAAAGAGGGTTTCTAACTAAAGGTTTAAACAAAGCAGGGAAAACAATTTCAATACAGGTGGATTCAAGTTAGTGGTTTGAGATGTGTGACAGAAAAGGAAACACAAGAAAGAAACGAGGACCTCAAAGTATCTCCTGTTTTTTTTTTCTTTCGGCAATGGAAAAATGAGGCATGTTGAAGTGCTGACTGATCAAACACACGGAGCCCAGGGGGCACAAAAACAAAAACATTCAGATATCACTCAGATCTGCTGCCATCTTACCAACACAGTCCTTCTTGTTCCAGTGCAGCCTGTAGCCGGCGTGGCAGTGACACTGGAAGCCCCCCATGGTGTTCTCACATGTGTGCCTACACCCTCCGTTGTTCACGCTGCATTCATTAATGTCTGAGAACAGAGTGCCAGACTTAAATATTCCCAATAAACACAAAGGTTAAATAACAGAAACACTTCACTGAACCTCACAGTTGACCCATCCATGCCCCACAAAGGTGTTCCTTCATAGACCCTGTTGTGAGGTTGGACAGGTTTTGGACAAAGCTGTTAAAAATCTCATTCAGCCTAGTTTGACGTTTAGTCATACTGTCATTATCTCACCCTACGTTACAGATACAGCCAGCATCCCCGACTGAATCATCTCCGAACTTCATAGAAATCTGACTTTTTTTTTTTTGTGGGACTTAAAAATTTCTGCTTCTGTCTCGCTTCACTGCCATCACTGAGGAAGGTCTCTTTATCGATACAGCGCAGCACCAAAACACACTTCTGCACATTTTCACTGCTTTCACTGTTTATTTGCTATTTGCCTTAGTTTTGTCATTATATGCTGTTACCTGAGCCTCCTTGTACATTTATTATTGCACTGCCTTTTTATCTCAGGATGGATCTTATTGCATATTTTTTGTATATTTCTATTTGTATGAATGCATGTAGACAGGTTTTTGTATATATTCTTGTTTTTATATTGTATCACCCTTATTATTATAACTGTCCTGTGTTGTGTGACTGATACTGGCAGCTAATTTTCCCCCAGGATCAATAAAGTATCTATCTATCTGTCTGTCTATCTGTCTATCTGTCTATTTGTCTATCTGTCTATCTATTGGGAGAAAAGAAGTAAAAATAGTTATGGCACATTTTATATTTTCTGTTTTAATTTTTTTAAATATGTTCAGTTCAGCAAATAAACAGTAACAGTGCATTAAAATGTGCAGAACTGTGTTTTAAAAATAAATAAAGGAAACAAATAGAAATTAAATGAAAACTAAACTAAAATGAACAGAAAATGCTATATTTACATCTGTTCCCTGTAGAAGATGTGTTAACTTATTTTTGTTTACAAAATCAACAAACATGTCATGTGATCAGGCATATCCAGATGTTTGCACACAGCTGTATGTGTGGCAAGTATGATAAGGAAGATGTCTGGAAGTCTTTTAGTGCCGTGTTCATCAAGCCGTGAACTTTCTGCTTCGCGTCAGATGTTTATCCCTCAAAATGTAGTCAAACAATTGACAAAAACAAACAAAACCGAAATACGTACAGTTTGATATTTCAAATGTAGGCAAAATAAACACAATTTGAAATGAATAATGCACTAAATACTGGTATTCTGACATTTACTGAGCTACAGTTTCTCATTAAGTTTATGGGATTTTTTGCCAGTATTTTGTAAAATGTGACCAATTTTGCAACAGTTGCAACAAAAGAATGTATTTATGGGCGGAGCCAGGGGCATCGCTGGCCTGGGCTTCTGGGGCTGAAGCCCCGAATGTTTTTAACCAGCCCCAAACCTTCACCCACTCCTCAAAAGATAACAGAGACAGAAAAGAAAGAAATCGTCAGAGACGGAGAGCGCGGGAACGTCCCTCCCATCTTTTTCTTTCTCTTAGAGATTTATGCAAAAGATTAAATGCATGAGTTCATTAAATTTCTATAAAAAATAAATCTACTACACTGTAAAAAACACTTTAACCCCTAAAAATCCCAGGTTTATTATACTCTAAGTCTTATTGTTCAGTAACTACAGGGACCCCAGTGCAAACAGGTTGAGCTATTCTTAAGTTATAGAAGTGTGTAATAAAACTTTGGCTGTTTAAGGGTTTAACTTATAAAAACAAGTAAACTGGTTGTTTTAAAACCTCAAGTTCACGGAACATTAAACAGTAAGTTCAGACATTAGACAGTCATCTTGTACCTTCTGTTAACTCATATTTTGAAGTACTGCAAATCAGACTTACAGCGTCCAAAAAATGTTGTACGTGAAGAAATATATTCAAATGGACAAAATACACAAAATACTGTAGAGCCCTGCAGACCTCGAACAAGGTTTATGAGGACAAAAACTGACCAAGACAGAATGTGTGAACTTTTATATTTAAATATTTTTTTTCTTGTTTGGGCAAGAAGAGTTTCACTGAATGACCAACAGCTGAAACGGTTCTGTGCTAGCAGGACATCTGAGAGGAGAAGAGTAGGAGAGATTGATGTTGAGAGAGAGGAAATGAGCAGAGGACTTTAATAATGTCATTATTGGGGAAACGTCTGTTTATCTCAATTTATTTTATTTTCTGTTATAAATATTGTTCCTTTTCTGTTACTCTGCTCTTCTTTTCCTTCGTTTTTGGTATGATTTTGTTTATAAGACACGCCAGTCAACGCTGCTGAATCGATGCACGTTTTGTGAATACATTATTTTAAAAAAGTAGTAACTGCACACAGGTTTCCAAACAACCTGCGGAGACGACACCCCGAAACAACTCTACACTGAATTGGGCTGAGCCCCGGATGTTTATGTGCACAGCCAGTGCCCCGGAGCAAAGCATGGATGGGTCCGATTTTTTTTGGAACATATATGTCACATAATTTCTCATATGTCATGAGAAAACGTTTATAAGACATTTCACACATACCTCACATATGATGATAAAAAAGTGCTTTAAAGCCAAAATCACACATTAACACTGTTCTGTTTACCTAACTCAGCTGTATTTATGTAGCATACACTACCAATCATTCGCCAAATAACAATTTTTGTTATTTTATATAAAATAATGGATTTAAATGTTCCAAACTATTCATCAAACGTATTTTAGAAGTTTTATTCAATATTTCAAAAAGACATAATGTTAGGAACAATAAGTGACTAAAATGATAAATACCAAACTGTAATTATCTGTTTACATAATTTGTTGTCGTTATCTTGTACGTGATTTGAACTTCACTTATGGAACATGAGGAATTCTGGAAGATATTATTGTTGATGCTTTTGCAGTCATTTTAGAGTCTTCTACAGCTCCGTTCCTCAATCTGGACCCAACTAAATTTCCTCTTTTTGCAGCTTCCCAGTGTCTGGATAATTAAGTGAAAGACTTACAACACTAGCAGTCTAGAATCAGGTTATAATTACCACTGAGTTGTTTTTATATTATTAAAAACACTGATTGCAAACTTTTGAATAGCAACTCCATTTTATTTCATCTGTATAATATTGATAAAAATAAAGATCAGATATTTTTACTGTTCTTCGTTATGCTTCCTGTTTCTCCTTCTGGCCTACCTGCCCTGAAACACCTTTAAAGGGCCCATGTTCTACATTTCATTTCCCCCCCTGCAGCCCAGTAATGATGTTTGTGTGGTTTTATGTTCCAAAAACACTTTTCTACATGACTATTTTCTCTTTATCTCTTAAACAGGTTGTTTTAGTTGCTGTGCCTTTAAGTCTGATATATGTAAATGACCCCTATTTTGATTGGCCGTCATGTACTGTACTGTACGTTTTTTGTGACATAACAAAAGGAATGCTGTTTTTGCTTTGTGGATTCTCTGTGTGGACTGTACGGAGTGGATAGTAATGAATGGCACTCTGTGATATTTTTACATTGTTTATATTCACATCAAACTCTTTTGAATGAGTTGTATGAGCTTCTTTCAAAAAGGCAAGGGAAATTTGGTTTTCCTTCATATGGGCCCATTAAACATTTAAGAAGACTCACTGCTTGGGCTGGGGCTGGGCTTAGACCCTTATTATCTCTCAAATTGCTAATCACAGCTTTAAAGCTAGAGACATAAACATGCAATCACACACACGGAACACGCCAGCCGGTCCTACCTCCACAGTGTGTGAGCCCGTAGAGCGTGTAGCCCTTATTGCACATGCACTGAAAGCTCCCAGGGGAGTTCACACAAGTATGGTCACAGGTCCTCTCAAAGAAGCACTCGTCGATATCTATAATTAAGCAAGAAATACATACATGCAGTGCAATGTAATTATACCTGGCTGTCAAGTCAACATAGGCCCATTTTGGGTTCTAACATCAAATATTGAATATGAAAGAAACAATCCAAGTCTTGGTTAATAATAACAGGGAGAGGTGCATTCCTCTGAGCGTTTGGACCAAAGAGGGTGTGGAGACTGTATGCTTTACCAAAATCTATTCTTAGAGCCTTTATGCTTTGCTCTTGTTAAGGATCTTCAAAGGAATCCGGCAAGTCGATACTGGCACCCTTCAAGAGACTCCCACCCCGTCTTATCTCCCAGTGCTGCTACATACGCCAGCCCCCACCCTGTTTCCCTGCGCTGTGCCGGATCAGCGGCTGGAGGAGAGCAGGAACGTACCCTGGCACGACCGCTCGTCCGTCAGGAGTTTGAAGCCTTTGCGGCAGCTACACTCAAAACTGCCGACGGTGTTCCTGCAGAAGTGGTCGCAGCCTCCGTTGTGAAATTCACACTCGTCTATGTCTAGAAAAACACAAAACAGCAGCTCAGCCACAAAACACAGTCTGGTCCTCCAACTCTAGCATGTCTGTATTCTAAGCAGTTGACCGGGGCAGACGGTTGTTTGGACCTTTGCAGGTTTTGCCGTCCGGTTGGAGAGTGAAGCCCACAGGACAGCTGCAGCGAACGCCCGTGGACGTGTCTTTGCATGTGCTGTCGCAGCCTCCGTTGTTTACGGCACAAGTCTCTGGAAAAACATGAAGCCAAAGTTTGAATCATATTTGTGCATAAATGTGTCACTCATTATTAACAATATTAATAGATCAGAACCACCATCTGTAAATGATGCCCTCGTTTATAGTGATATTAGAGATTACAGACATCTGTCATTTACCATCATCATCAACATAGGATTTTTGACTGATGTTACTTTTTACTGTATATAATGTTGTACAAATAAAGACTAGACTGTACACGTCTTCAATGTACATGTGGTCTTTGTGTATCTATGTATTAGCACTGACTCCTGTTTCTGTCACTGCCTTGACTCAATGGTATCTCGACTTTGCACTAGTTTAGAGGCAATTTTTCAAACATTTCTGCATAATTCAGTTGTTGAGATGTAAACAAAGTTATTCAGAGTGGTTTGTCATGAGATTGTGCATTCTAGAGAAACTTAATGGCTTGGATTTCTTTTCAGGGCTGGTGATAGGAATCACGGGCTGCAATATCCACAGCACAAATATTTGCATAAAATTGCTACACTTGTGAACCTACACGTGTCTGCTGTGGTTTTATTATTTTATTTATTTATTTATTTTTTCTTTTCTACCATGAATGTGTTTGAAAAAATGTAGAACAGCATTTCTGGCATCAAGTAAAAAAGGGTTGCTGTCATGCAAAAAACTTTCATGCAAAAAACCTTTTATGTACTAATAACTCCAGTTACCCTTTGTATTGTGCTCAAATTCCATGATGAACAGACCAACAGAAAAAAGCCAAAATTCTGTTTACATTAACTTCCAATACAAGTTAAGAATGTTTTTTTCCTTCAGACAGCGACGATATTCATAACCATTTGTGTAATGACTTTCTGTGAGGCAGCTTTCAGAGGTATTAAAGGCTTTGGACGCCTCTGCTGCAGTAAACAGCTCTGATCTGGAGGTTTGTGTAGAATAGATCATTTCAAATCAAACCACTCTAAAAGACTTTGTTTACATTTTGTTTTAAGACTGAATCCTGCAGACATTTTGAACAACCAGTGGAATTTCCCTGATTCCCAGAAGCTTTCCAAGTGGGCAACAAAGCACTTCTTTAAATGGTTACAACTCAGACCTTGAGAAATTCATATCATCAGTTATTGGGTTCTATTGCCTTCAATATGTCAAAGATTCAAAATTCTAACAGGGTTAGAAAAAACTTGAACCAAAACATTCTAGATCAGAACTCTTGCTCTGACACTATGCGTAATATGATGCCTGGTGTAAAACCAGTTACTGCCAATTTACTGTCTAGCATGAATGACCTCCAATGGACAACCATGTCAACATACCTACAGTGCGTTCCCAGATTATTAGCTACGTCTAGTTTGTATTTGCACCCACTGGGCTTTTTTATTCGGTACATTTAACGTTTAGGTTTACAATTACTGACAGAAGCCCATCTATTGCTCCACAATTTACCAGCTCCACCACCCCCCCCCATTCATCAATGCAAAAGGACCACCATTAATAAGATATAGTTTACGTGGCAGACGATTCTCAGCACAGAAAAGAGACCAACATGGTACTGGGTGTTGAGGTAGACGCATACTAGGTGTAGCCGTATTGCTGTGATTTTTAAAAAGTATCACCGCTGGGTTGAGAATAATCTGCCCACCAAAGATCCCGCCAGTAGTTTCAGAAACTGACCACTGTTGAGGGGCTACAGGATGACTAACACAAACTGCGCATGGAGGTGAGCTGCAGTCTCTTACTGCACACCTACAAGGTGACAACAAAGTACGTGTGTCTAATAAAATGGCCAGTAATTGTCAGTAAGTCTATTTTCAATCACTATAAATTTCTGGTGGACATTCATGTCAATATAGACACAGAGCAGAAACACCACAATGTCAGTAACTCAAAGCACACACACACAGAGCAGAGGCCGTATATGATCTGGTATACAGTAGGTCTCCTCCCTCTCAGTCCACACAGCAAAACATGTGAAATGTACCACATCGTCACCAGGGCGTATTTTACAGCAGCGGGATCTGAGGCGAGAAAGCGCGGATTCTCAGCCATTTCACAGTTTGCTTCAAAGCCTGAGGAATGCCCAGCACAGCCAGGAAATACCCCTCTGTATTTACACAAGACGCTAGATTTGGGCCCAGTTTTCTTGGCTGCTACTGAAACGCCTAATGCTTTACGTTTGGATTAAATGGAACTCTTTCACATTCTTCTTTATGTGATCCCACTTTGGGACACAGATTGTAGCTAGAACACGGGAAGGGACAGAATCCCGGTTCTATGGCTTATCTGCAGTAGGCTTTTTTACCCATGAGTAGGCGCCGCTTGACACGCTTGTCCACATCGGCGAGGGAAGTGACATTGTGGTCAGACGTGGTGGTGGCCGCTTCATCTCTTTCTGAAATGTAGACAGAACAGATGATTAGACCACTGAGGAAGAAGCTGTTCATATGTAGGTAGACACCATCTCACCCCACGTTTCTTCTGAAATCAGGGTATTAAGAGGGACATTGTTCCCCTTCTTTGTCTCTATTCTTCATTCAGCCATAAGCGCTGAATTATATTTGTAATTTTGTCAGTAAACAAACTTAGCTAAATGCATAAAATCAACAGTTTTGTTTTAAATTAGGAGGAAATGTCCATCATGAATGCAACCTACACAACCTACAATCTCTCTCGAGTGGGTTTTTATTCAAAGGCATTCTGGAGAATCTTTGTACCAGGTGTGCAAAATGCTACAAGACGGCTCGTGGCTTGTTTATGTCACTGTGATACGAGTTCATTTAATCACCCAGACTGATCTGTACTCAACAAGCCGAACAGATAAATTCACCCTCCGTCATTCAAATCTGTTATGTGGCAACCACCACAGCGGACCTCCCTGACGACCAGCTCAGTGTTTATGTGTGAATCGTGATCTTGCCGGCGAATGCATGAGGTAGATAACAAAGAGAAAGCAAAGCCGAAGACAGTGCTGGTAGGACAGAGGGAAAGACGAGGCCGTGATAAACGCGGACCCCACACGCACTCGCTTGTGGTGAGCAGACACAGCCTGCAGGCTCCAGCTGTTGCTCCTCACTATCTGATCTGAGAGAGTGTGTAAGGGGCTGGGTATGAGCGCTTGTGCGTGCGCACGAAATCCCCATCACCTGCTCTGTTTGGAAATGGAAGAATTATATAGCAGCTACAAGCGACTTGCCAAGAAACAGTTGCAGAAACTGGGGGGCAAAAAAAGATAAAACAAGCAAGTGTGTTTCTTCAGTCCACAGGAAGGAGAACCGAACTGCACTGAGATGGCCAGATGCAGAAGAAATGATGTCCCGACTGATGTAGAGCTTGGCTGATAAAATCACATTAAGATTCTACCCATTTAATGGCCTTCAATAAAGCACTGATGATGCATTGTGATATCGCAATGCAGAACAGTGGCCATGTGCATCGTAAAGAGATGAGACAATGCACTGTGAAGAATGGGCACGCCAACTAATGCAGCTGCATCATTTGCACACAAAGTATTATTAGTAAATGATTTTAAAAATTCTGTTCAAAATGTTGTGAGAAGACTGAATCATAAAACTCAATCTTGTGAATCAGTTCGTGGCTCATTACACCCCCAGTCTCTTTAAATATCACTTAAGAAAACCACTTTTGACAGTTGTAAGCTGGCCTGATCATATTTGATGACTGATTTTCATCAAATACGGTACCGATCTGATAACAGGTACCTGTATGAGCCGGCATCAGCAGAAAATGCTGGTCTGGATATCAGAGGGAAAAAGGAATGACTCAGATCCAGACGTGTAACATTAACACGCTCACGTAGTGTGATGTCATGTTGTTAGCTGTTTATTTCTTCCTTTGTGGCTGTAGAGCGTTTGGGCATGATAGCCTACATTTACATGCTCATCTTAAGTGAACTGCTTACATTAAAAACAGTACATTTTAAAGGTGACACTCAAAGTTTCAAGAAGGTTTCTAGAATGGAGATTATGTGGAAAAGGTGCAGAGCTTTTTCCCTTTTGGATCAAGTATTAACAACAGAGGATCAAACTGGCACTCGGCAGAACAAGAATACAGGAACTTGAAAAGATCTTCAAATGCAATGAATTGTCTCCACAAACAACAATTAGAATTGTCCAGGCTCTTCTCCGTGGCCCGTTATGGATGTGAAAGTGGACAATAAAAAAGTGAGGCAGGAAAAACATTGATGCCTTTGAACTTTGGTGTTGTTACTTGGACGGCAAAGAAATCAAACAAATGCATCCTTCACCAGATCAGGCCTCAAAGCGTCTTATTTTGGACATATTCTGAGAAGAACTGCTGCATTGGAAAAGATCACTATGCTTGAAAGTGTTAAAGGCACAAGGGAAACAGGACGACCAGCAACAACATGGACGGATACAATCAGAGGAATCATGAACCAACTATTCAGAAGCCTGAAGACCCAAACAGAGGACAGGTTATTCTGAGGAAACACTGTCCATATGGCCACCAGAGGTTGGAAACAAGTTAATGGCATGTAATAATAATTACAATAATAATAATAAGAAGAACAGACTAACATGATAAAGCAATCATTTACATTTTTGATGATATGCATTTACATCAACATGATATCACTGATATTATCTACTGTTGGAATTTTTCGCTCCTTAAAATCAGTCTTGGTGTTTCGTGGCCCCAGAAAGAAAAACAAAAGCTCATAGGTTCCTTACCTTTACAGGAGCGGCCGTCGGCCTGCAGCGAGTACCTGCTGTGACACCTGCACACCGGCCCTTGCTCTGTGTCTTCACAGATGTGTTGGCACCCGCCGTTGCCATGGTTACAGGTCACTATGACACAAGCACATCAACACAGTTAGATCAACGCTTCTCAGCTCAACATCGTGTTAAGACTGTAGCTCCCACCCTGGTCCTGGAGGATCCCAGACCAGATGTGGGTGGATAAGCTTGTGGCTAGAGCGTAATGCTGCCTTCACGTGCAGAGGTTAGACCGGATATCCCATTGTTTTCAATGCAGACTGAGGCCATAAGCACAACTTTCCTTTAAGAGTTTTATTTTTCCAATGCTGCTGTCGACTGCAGAGGGGAAATAAACTGGATGTTGATTTTTTTCAGAGCCATCGATGCCAAATATTTAATTGTCGAATTCACCAAAAAAACAAAAGAGTACAGATCGTCCTCCTGCCCTCCCCACCTTAAATGAACAATGTACACTGCTAAATGTCCTCTGATAATTATCCATGTTCACTGTCACAATGGCAGTGTTTGCCTGGCGTCATGCCACTGTCAGTCACGCACCGCCATGATGCACAGAAGAGTTTTTCAATGCAAACATGTGAACGCAGCATAAAATTAGGACACTATAAAGAACAGCACATTTCCAAATATTGTACTTATATAATGTTGAGTAAAAAAACTGAAAATGGAAACAACATATTAACATTAGGCACATTTTTGGCCACTTATTATTTTTGCTGTAATGAAAAATGTATCAAATCGAGACGCCGCTATATCAGATCAAATCAAATTCTGTTTTTGCAGCCTAGTAGTTACTGTTCACTTCTAAGACACCTGATCCAACCAATCAGCAGATTCACAGGCCAGTCCAGAGTTGAAATATGTGTGTTAAAACAGGGAAAAGCACTAAAATGTACAGTTCAGAGATACTTTAGAACCAGAATCAGAAGCCACAGAGTTAGGAGAACCTTACTGATACGTACAGATGCAGCCACGCTGGTTCTTGGCCAGCTCGAATCCCGGACGACACTCACAGAGCACTCCACCTTTGGGCGTCTCTCTGCAAATGTGGGCACAGCCGTGCTCTTTGTTCATGCAGCTCAGGCCTTCTGCGAGGAAGAGGAACAGTTAGCCAGCTTGAAGTATTACCGGTGTTATAGTCTAGTATATAGTTATTGTTGTATTAATGCCCACCAACAAAAGTGCACCATCACTGTTGCAAGTCAAGCCTACAGAACTCTGGCAAACATCTGACTCAATATAATGATGAACTGTAGCTCATTCTCTGCACCTGCATTTATAGTACCGGGAACATTTCATGTTCCTGTCATTTTCAGCTCATTTTAGATGACCTACAACAACACTGTCCTGCTTAGTAGTGCAGCATTTTAAACTGGAAACACTGTGTATCCTTAGGCTTGTCGCCGTTATTACAAAAATGCCTGATAGCAATTTTTGAGCTAATTGTAATTATATAAGCTGACTGCAATTATTATCCAGAATTATTAACTTTTAGTTGTGTAAAAAAGTAGCACAGATTTGCACACAGTGTATGTCTTTAAACGGAACATAGAAAAAGTTGCAGCATTTTACTACAGCAATGCACTTGTAAAATAACTACATCCATTTTGTACTGGATTGCTTTGCGCACAAATGATTAGTATTATTGTTCTTTTCTATTTTTATTTATATTACGGGTATCACAGATGATATAGACAACTGTTTTAGATACTAGTTAACTGCAAATCAAACAGTTTTTCAGGTTGTTAAACTATTACACTCAAATTTGCACACACACTTTTACAGATACGCGCTCGACTGTACGGATATGCCAACGATGAACTTGATGAAAAAAAAAGACGTCTGTGAAATAAGGGCCAAAATAAGGGCCAATTTGAACGAGGTGTGTTTCCATCATTCAGTGCATTTACTGAGGGGGCAGCGGTGAGTAATGTTTGTTTAATTGCGCTAAGCCTGTAGTCTGTTGTCATTTGGAAGCTATTTACTGACAGCTAATCAGCCAATTTTGACACTTTTATGTCACTTTAATAACAAAACAATTACACTGTTGGTCACTTATTTAGGTAATCATTTATATGGCAAGTAATCACCAGCTAAAAAACAAACAAACTGAGTTTGTCACTAGATTGAAAGAGATTTTTTGCAGAAAGTTCTGTCCAAAGCTTTTTTCAACTTTGCAACAACGGCATTCGTGGGGAGCGCATGGATCAGTTTCACAGAATCTGCATTATACTGCAAACAAAGTGTTACTGAGCAGCTCCAGACGAAAAGAGGAAACAAGAACTTAAAGTGAGTAAAACATTCAGGTAACAGCCAAGTCAGAGCACAGTCCAGTTCCAAAGAACACTATTACCCTCAGAAAAAGGTCAGTCATTTCCTACCAACACATTTACACTTTCACGCAGTGTTCAAGTGCAAGTGTAACTTAAGTGCTAGCCAGATTAACACCATCGCTAACTAATCACTAAGAGCACACGCACTTCTACCCTGATCCATCTGTCCCTATACACACCTGTGTAAAACTCTTTTCAAATCCAATGCCATTTAATTCCGTGCACTCTGACCTGTCGTCAATAGCACTCCTCCGTGCGAGTGTAACGGGTCAGCTTCCTCTATTCACACTAACCTCCAGTGGACGTGTTAATAGGATTTAGCAGGTTTGCCCAGAGAAACCCAATGGGGTGGAAAGCCTTGCAAACTTCAGTGCATTTTACAGAGGGGTGGGAGGGGTGTGAGTGGGAGGAAGGGGAGGAGGGCAACAATGCTCATGGCTGAGAAGCTACAGACACATAAAAAAGGTGCTTTATTCTCATCTAAGAGCCCGGCCCCAGAGGGCTGAGTGTTGCAGTTATTAACTCGTTTTGTTTCGCAGAACGTGGGACTCCCTTTCCCACAGCATGGGCCTTTTGGAGCCGGGCTGCTGTGGATAATGACCCAGAGAGGGAGCCCTACTTAAAAGCTGTCATCCCCCCATTCTGCTGTCAATCACTGGACCTTATGCGCGGACATTTACGAATTAGCCTGGATTCTCCTTCGACCTTACCCCTGACACGGCCCAGCGACACCTCTGATATACAAAAACACACTTCCTTTCCCAGTGTATTCAGTATCTCTGCTCACTGTAGCCTAAAAGCATCCGGATAATGACTTTTAATGAAGCTGTCCTGTTTCTTACATCGTCACCATCACATCAAAACCTCATATGCAGTTTACACTGTGTGAACATTTAGGGATGTGTGGACCAATGAAAATGATCCTTTTATTATATGAAATTAGCACTAGGCAATATATTAAAGTGTCATAGTAGGAGTCGACATTTCAGTTAGCATGAATAACATTTTCTTTTCTTAAAATATCACTAAAGGTAAAAATGACAAAAACTATTTATTTGAAAAGTCTTGGCAAATGAGAAATGGCTGTTTTATGGACAAAATATTAAATTAACTATATCACTAAAAATGACGCTAAAACTCAAAACAATATCATGGTGTGTCAATATCACGGTATACTGGTAAAGATAATATATCGCCCAGCCCTACATGAAACTAAACCCCATTTCATTAATGCTCCATAAAGTTTAAGGGGAATTCCACTCATTTTTCGCAAATGTTCTGCATAATTAAACGGCTAAGATGTAAGCAAAGTCATTCAGGCTGGTCTGATGTAAAATGCTTTGTTCTAGAGAAACTTATCGAGTTAGACCAAGTCACAGTGGTGGTGACAGGAACCAGATGTCTGAAGCCTCTTGAAGTTGCATCTCAGAAACATATTACGTAAAATTGTTATAACTTCACTGCCAGATACCTGAAACATTGCTTTGTGACAAGCTTTTGGCCTAAATAGATTTTTTTTTAAATCAATTCATGCCAGAGAGGCACATATAAGGCATTATGAGGCAAAATAGTCCACAAAGAAAAACTAACTGTAGCTTCACTGGTGGTTTTGGATAGTAAATAAAATGGCTACATTGCTTTGTTGACATCTGTATAGAAGTCATGTACACATCTCAGTGATAGTTATGCAGAGACTTTGAAAAATCTGTGGATTTCCCCTTTTATAGTGCCTTTTTTCTCATATAATGTTATAATTGTCCACATCCACGTTTAGAAAATTAGTTTTTAGTGCGTTTCTGTGAAAACCTCCATATGTGGAGGGATGAAAACTGTTCTTGCAACAATCCTCAAACTTTAATTCAAAAGACTCAAACCCATTCAAACAGTCAGTCTTGCTAGCCCACAGAGAAACCCATGCAAAATGGAAATGGCGCCGTTGAAGACGTGTGAAGCTACTCACCCACAGAGCGATGGATGCATGTGTGCTGATTGTCACTTAAGAAGAAGCCGTCCTTGCAGCGGCACTCATAGCTACCCATGGTGTTGACACATACATGCTGACAGCCACCATTGTTAAAGAGACACTCATCCACATCTGAAGGGAAACACAACAGCGCTGAACACTAAGTCCATAAAACCCTAAACTCTATATACTACAAGTATTTGGTCAACGCCAGTTGACCCCATAATGAAAAGAATAACAGTTCAACAAAGCAGCACAAAATTACCCCTCATGAAAAAGACCTTTAGTGTTAGCAGAGGAATTTCTAAAGGACTCCTAAGAGAATCCTGGTCAGTAGACAAGGAATAATACAGGAGGTGTAAATATTAAAAACATTATGAATGTATTTTACAGAATCCTAAAATATTACAACAGTTTCTGCCATCCTTAAGATACTACATCTCATAGTCATCTCTATTAGCCACGACTGGAACGCTTCTCTTTATCCTGTGTAATTCCACTGTAGTCTTGCAAGACACACTGATCAGTGTGGCTTTGCTGCATTCATCCATGTGAACAGTTACAGCTCATCACACTTCAACAACACCAGCTTTCTTTAAAAAGGGACTTCTTACCGAGACAGTTGTGTCCATCGTGTGCTAAATTGAATCCATCGTGGCACGTGCAGCGGTAATTGCCAGGTATGTTGTTGCACTCGTGTACACAGCCGCCGTTATACTCCGAATCACATTCGTCAATGTCTAGGAAACGGGACACAAGTCACGGTTGATGAATGCTCACCGTTTCTGGACACTGATGGTCATTTCAATAAGAAAGAGCTCTTTGAAGTTCAAAAGCGCACTAAAATCTGTATTTCAAATATCCCAAATATATACAATACTCAGTCAATTAAACTGCTGTTAAATGTAATAACTCTGCTGGTTTAAGGCTGAACCTGCAGGTTTGCTCAAACACCAGAGATTAAAGGGGAATTTCACCATTTCTGCATTACTGCATTATTAAACGGTTATGATGTAAACAAAGTCATTCAGAGTGGTTTGATGTGAAATGTTCTAGAGAAACAGTCAGAATTGTTCATAACAGTGGTGATAGGAACCAGACTTCTTTTAAAGATGAGTTTAAAGGCTCTATAAGCTACCTCACAGAAAGTTACTACATAAAATAGATAGATTTATTTGACAATTATATGAATCATGTAAAACTGCATTCACACCCAACTTACAAGCAAATGGTTATGAACATGTTGCCTGATCCCTGAGATACTGTACTGATTTTTTTAGATACATTTTTGACTTAAAACTTATTTTTATTTTTATTTTTTTTGTTTGAGTGGAGAGGCACATGCAGGGTGTTATGAGGCAAAATAGTCCCCACTAGTATTTATCACAATTTTACATTTATTTTACATTAATTACATTTTTTTAGTTTTAATTTCGGCATTACATTGTTACGACCTCCTGTGTCTAGGGGAACACTTAAGGTCGTACATAAAAAAAGACAAGCCAACACCATCCAACTGCCAGACCAAGACACCACCAGCTACAAATAATTGATCACTTACCAGCATTTATTTCTTTTAACTTGAACAAGTTAAAGGCACCATCTTATAGAAGTTGGTAAGTCTAGTTTTAAACTGATCAAATGCAAATGAGCTTACACAAAAGATAAACTTCAGGGGGTGAGATAAAGTCAAAACAAACTAGAAACAAAAGACAACTAAACTAATCTAACTCAAAACAAAATTACAATTATAAGACTACCTCCCTGTCCCAAACCAGGAGGAAGCTAACTAAAAACTCCTCTGGTCATTTTGGATACTAAATAAAATGGCTATATTTGTGGTACAGACACCACTGAAATGAAATCCAAGATAAGTTTCCCATCAAACCACCCTAAATGGCTTTGTTTCCATCTCAATGATTGAACTACGCAGAAATTTTGATAAATCGGTGGAATTCCCCTTTAAGTGTCGTTTCTTCTAAAAGACAAGTGCAAGTCCAGTCGCCTCGGCTGCGTCCAAAACCGCGCACTACCGCACCAAACAGTGTGGCAAAACGGTACAACATGAAATCTACATTATTCCTACATCAGTGCGGTGGGTATAGGATGGATAGTACAGTGCAATACGTGGATTTGGACGCAGCCGTCGATTCGCCACCATAGGTGAAAAGGAGAAGCCCACCTTCACAGTGTTTCCCGTCTCCTTTAAAGCCCGATCTACATGTGCACTTGTAGGACGTCGGGGTGTTTTGACAAATCGCGTCGATGTGACACGCATCGCTGCCCTCCGCGCACTGATCCGCATCTGCACCCAAACCAACAGCAAAATTGTTTATCGATCAGCAATAAAAACACTGGAGCAGATGTGTTTCCTAGCCTGCACGAAGGTTAGCGGCTTAAATAAAGCAACACGTGACGTTGTACCAAACATAACAGTTAAGTCTAAGGACAGTTAAGTTAAGTCTGAGGACAGTTAAGCTAAGTCTAAGGGTAATAATAACGGGGCCGCTCAGTCTCTCACTGCTGTGAAGTGCGGGGTGCGGATGGCTGAAGACTCTTACCGGCGAGGTGAGGAAGCGCGCCGCTTTGGCGAGAGTTTAAGAGCAGCAAAAGCAAACAGAGGCGCCTCACCATCCAAACAGCCCCCATAGCGCCGGGTTACCCGCTCAGACCGTCCTGGAGAAGAAGCGTTTTAGGAAGAAGCGTCTCTGAGGAGCCGCAGGAGCGTCCGCCGCATCTTCACTGCGCTTAAAATCGACTTGCGCTCACGAGACCCGCGCGAGAGTGAAACAGCAGCTCCTCTCTCTCTCTCTTTCTTTCTCTCTCTCTCTCTCTCTCTCTCTCTCTCTCTCTCTCTCTCTGTATGTGTGAGCGGGGTGAGAGAGTCAGAGACACTGAGGGAGAGAGAGAGAGAGGGAGAGAATTGTGGGGGTGGGGGGCTAAACTGAGCCTGATGTTGAGGTAATCGGCTATTTCTACCCAACATCTGGACTTCGGCCACTTTAAACCTGTTGACCAGTTCAGCGTCTCCTTTTGGTGAAAAATACCTGTTTTCCGGTTTTTGTCCTGTCCGTTTGTCGCGGCTGTCTGTCTGTTCAGCTGGACTCGTTTCAAAGCGACAGTCATTCTGCGGTTTCATGTCGTTCCCGCAGCTCCGTTGTTCTGTTTATTTACAAATAAAACGCGTAAAGATTTCCAGAACGCAAAAACACACAGATTTCCACGCGCGGAGATTTACTGTGGATCTTGACTCTCACGCAGAGTTTGGGAAACGGAAAGGCAGGATGGTGTACAGCGCGCCCTCTACTGGCAATGGCTGGAAATGACTAGCTCAATTGAACTGATTCACAAAATGTAACGCTGAATTTTAATGAAGCCCGTTTCCTACTGTAAAATAAACTCGGGCAAACAGAGACTTTATGAATAGAGACCTTTGTCTCTCGCTTGGAGAAGGACATAAATGCAGGATCTCATTAATGCACATTGCATGAAGACACAAATTGGCCGCAATGTATGTGAAATAAAAGGTCCAAAGCAACAGTAAATACGACCCTGCAGCTTTGGATAAGACCACCTCGGCAACTGCTAATAGGCTAATCAAGTAATATTCAGACAAAGGCTTTAAATGTAAACAGTGTAAAACTACAACATAGTAAAAATGCTATACAGTGGGGCAAAAAAGTATTTAGTCAGCCACTGATTGTGCAAGTTCTCCTACTTAGAAAGATGAGAGAGGTCTGTAATTTTCATCATAGGTACACTTCAACTATGAGAGACAAAATGAGAAAAATGAGAAAAAAAAATCCAGGAAATCACTTTGTAGGATTTTTAAAGAATTTATTTGTAAATTATGGTGGAAAATAAGTATTTGGTCACCCACAAACAAGCAAGATTTCTGGCTCTCACAGACCTGTAACTTCTTCTTTAAGAAGCTCTTCTGTCCTCCACTCGTTACCTGTATTAATGGCATCTATTTGACCTCGTTATCTGTATAAAAGACAGCTGTCCACAGCCTCAAACAGTCAGACTCCAAACTCAACCATGGCCAAGACCAAAGACCTGTCGAAGGACACCAGGAAGAAAATTGTAGACCTGCACCAGGCTGGGAAGAGTGAATCTACAATAGGCAAGCAGGTTGGTGTGAATAAATCAACTGTGGGAGCAACTGTAAGAAAATGGAAGACATACAAGACCATTGATAATCTCCCTCGATCTGGGGCCCCACGTGAGATCTCATCCCGTGGGGTCAAAATGATCATGAGAACGGTGAGCAAAAATCCCAGAACTACACGGAGGGACCTGATGAATGATCTGCAGAGAGCTGGGACCAAAGTACCAAAGGCTACCATCAGTAACACACCACGGCGAGAGGGACTCCAATCCTGCAGTGCCAGGCGTGTCCCCCTGCTTAAGCCAGTACATGTCCAGGCCCGTCTGAAGTTTGCCAGAGAGCATATGGATGATCCAGAAGAGGATTGGGAGAATATCATGTGGTCAGATGAAACCAAAATAGAACTTTTTGGTAAAAACTCAACTCGTCGTGTTTGGAGGAAGAAGAATGCTGAGTTGCATCCCAAGAACACCATACCTACTGTGAAGCATGGGGGTGGAAACATCACGCTTTGGGGCTGTTTTTCTGCAAAGGGGACGGGACGACTGATCCGTGTTAAGGAAAGAATGAACGGGGCCATGTATCGTGAGATTTTAAGCCAAAACCTCTTTCCATCAGTGAGAGCACTGAAGATGGAACGTGGCTGGGTCTTCCAGCATGACAATGATCCCAAACACACTGCTTGGGCAACGAAGGAGTGGCTCCGTAAAAAGCATTTCAAGGTCCTGGAGTGGCGTAGCCAGTCTCCTGACCTCAACCCCATAGAAAATTTGTGGAGGGAGTTGAAAGTCCGTGTTGCCCAGCGACAGCCCCAAAACATCACTGCTCTAGAGGAGATCTGCATGGAGGAATGGGCCAAAATAGCAGCTACAGTGAAGCAAACCTGGCGAAGACTTACAGGAAACGTTTGACCTCTGTCATTGCCAACAAAGGTTATGTTACAAAGTATTGAGTTGAACTTTTGTTATTGACCAAAGACTTATTTTCCACCATAATTTACAAATAAATTCTTTTAAAATCCTACAAAGTGATTTCCTGGATTTTTTTTCTCATTTTGTCTCTCATAGTTGAAGTGTACCTATGATGAAAATTACAGACCTCTCTCATCTTTCTAAGTAGGAGAACTTGCACAATCAGTGGCTGACTAAATACTTTTTTGCCCCACTGTATATTATCTGAATGTAAACCTGCTAAAAACCTGCTAAAACTAGTATTAAAACCAAAGTGGGTAAATGAAGGAATAGCAGGATCAGTTTGGTGCTAAAGTTAAACCTCATTAAAGTGCTAATGAAAGATAACAATAGCTTAGTGGTTACTTGAATAAGCAGGCTACTCATAAAATAGAAGGTTCTGTCAAACGCTGCATGTGTTTATGATAATATGACAAAATCATTTTTAAAGGTATATTATAACTGTAATATCCCATGCTTTCCTTTTATTTATGGAATCCTGTTTTAGTGTGCAGTGCCCCATAGTGGTGACACAACCAAAGGTCGAATAAAAATGTTTCCTATTTTTTGGTTTATTATTGTATTTTTAGATTTTAGTTTAAACCCATTAGATGGTGAAACAGACGGTCACTCTGTAGTCCACTTTGCGCCCACATTAGGAACTACAGGGCTGCATCCAAAACCACAAACTAACACATGAAACACTAAAGCTCTAATGGTGATGTACTATTTCTGATGTACTGTTCAGTGTGGTAGTCTGTGGTTTTGGAAAAATGACTGGTGTTTTTGAAAATTGCTGCCGTGGTGCCCTGTGGTCAACAACAACGTTACAAAAGATACGTTTTATCCTGTATACATTTTTCCTCTGAGTGACGCTGGATACTCTGAATTACGAGGTGTTTTAGCAGTCAAAATACAGATAATGCTTCATGTATGCCGCTAGAAAGGGAACACAATGAAATGATGCTGTATGATATTATTATATAACATCACCAGCTACTTAAACTGTAGGTTACTATGGTCAAAGCAGCCTAACTACCTCTTTGAGGAAGCTTGCTGGTGTGCGTGAGGTATTCTGGTGAGGTTGCCAGTCGTGTGTCAGTTGCTATCCTATGTCAGCAGTGTTAGCTTGGAAGTATCATTCATAATTTGACTCCTTATTAAAGACCTTGTAATTCAGAGGATCCAGTGATTCAGAGGAAAAATGTATGTGAGGAAAAACGGTTTTGGAACATTTTTGTTTACCACAGGACACGATAGTAGCAGGTATAGCAGCAAAACAACATTCATTTTTCCCATAGAGAAAACCAGGAGTTCATAATATGGGCATGGCAACGACTTCATAATGGAGACATACAGGGGCGTCACTAGGGGTTTATGGACAGGAAGGCTAAGCTTGTCCTGGGGAGAATTTTTGGCCCAAAATATCTTTTCATTATGAATGTTTAGAGAAGCAACAGCCAGAAAATGTATCAATGTATCATTTGGTTAAATTGGCACATGAAGCACAGAGTTAGTGTGACTGAAACACTGTATCTGTCCACAGAACAGACACAGATCAAGCAAAGGTACTGGACTCAAACAATGCTGTCTCCTCTCTCTTAGAGACAGTTTACGGCGCTGAATCGAAGTGTTTCCTATCATTCCAGTTGGAGATGTTTATGGAGTCCTGCGTTAGCAGTGATAGGCAGGTGAGGGCCGTGATGTGAATTTAAGGATTAGAAGTGTATGAACAGGTACGGTTTAAGCACAAAGGCACAGCACAACAATGAATAAACCCAGTGACTACAAATGATGACCAACGTGGCACAATTTCTTTTTTCTCATTAGCTCTACTTTTTTGTGCTTTGCTCGACCAGTCTCCTACTCAAGGTGCGAAATATGGTAGGTCCAGGGGGGTCCAGGACCCCTAATTAACTTGGATGCCCTGAATGTCTCAAAATCTAAATTCCGGGCGGTTCCTGAAAATAAACTTATTATGATGTTATGCTGTTTATTAGGGAAACATAAGCGCTCAGATACAAATTATGGGTGAATCGATATGAATCGATATGAATCGATACTCCGCCAACTCACCGCCCCTCATTTAATACGAGGAGGTGCTGCTTCCCTTCGCAAAGCCTGGCAATATTGCGATCTTTCCTATTAATGCCACTCAGTAGGAGCCACTTTTATTACCGCCGCTGCTCCGTCACATTTAAATTTACATTTACATTGCAAATAAATTGCCAAAAAACATTCCAAACACAAAAATGCATTTCAGAATATTTTGCCATGTTAATAATATTAGTAAATATATTTTAAAACGCACTTAAAATATATGATGTTACAATTTATGGAGAAATATTACACATAGAAAGGTATTATAGAAAAGTAAGTGTATGTAAATGTATTTATGAAATACATTTGAAACTGTATGAAAATTGCCAAAGTATGTTGTCCAGTGCACTTTACTGTTTGGAAACCCTTTGAAGTGAATTTGTATGTCTTGAAATAAATTTACTCCGGTATCTTTATTGTAAATGTTTGTCTTTTAACAGGACAAAAGCAAGTGTTGCAGATATTGATACTCTGTGAAAATGTAGTTTGACGATTTGATATCTTGTTTATTTGGCATATATTTTGTGTGACTTTCTTACGTAAAGTACAACGCAACACACAGAAGTCAGTACCGTTCATTCAGTTCATGTATATTTAGCTACATCTTTAACCTTTATTAAATTATATACAATTGAAAATATAATAACAAATACAAATAATTGCATTTTAGATAAATATTTAAGAAATACATTTTTGGCCATTTTCATATATTGCAAAAATATATTTTAGAAATATATTTGAAATATACATATTTTCTCCTCATGGGAAACTTGCAGATATTATAAATTAAGGGTCCAAGTATTTTGCATTTCCTTTCCTACGTTCTTTCTTCTTTTGATGTCATTGTTTTGGTAATGCTTTGGTGAAAATTAATTACTACATTTATTAACATGAATAAACCATGAACATCAACATTATTAAGACATAAATAATGTTTACAAAGTATTTAACACTTGTAATAAATTATGTTTGTTAGTGTCACTTAAATAAAGAACACTTGGGTTGTATTATGTTTATTCTATCTACGACATTTTTTTACTTTTTTATTTTTTGGATTTAATAATTTGGCAATAACTCAACACAGTTGTATATAGTTAATATTTACTATTTCATTTACTATGTCATCATACGAACAACCATCACAGGAGGAAGTCAATTTAAATCGCCACATCGCTAAATATTCTCTGAACAAATCAGAATAACAGGCTAACATAACTACACCGCGTTTTAGTGAGGCTTTATAAACTCATGTGTGATGTGAGTTTTTTACTCAGACATTTTTTTTTCCTATTTACTTCATAATAAACTTACAGCCTGCAAGGCTTGTAGGATGCAACCTATTAAGGAATATAGCGGTTCCAGTAATTCCTGATCTCCAAATGCGAAAACACTAAGCGCCACAAACCGTCAGCCCGGGGCAAATCCCTTTAGATAGCGGTGGATCCTGTGACTCTTCATCGTAGCTGTGCAGCTGAAATACGCCCAAGAGAAGTTGCTAATAAACGTGTCAGGTGCACAGCGGTCGCTAATAGCACTGCAGGCAAAGTGACTGTCATAATAAAAGTGGCCACGATGTGGCGGCAATGTGGCGGCCGCTAAGTGGACGCGATGTGGCGGGTGTTAATAAAAGCGGAAGCGATGTGGCGGCCAATAATGACAGCGATATGACCGCCGTTAATAAAAGCGATGTGACCACCGTCAATAAAAGCGATGTGGCGACCGATAATAAAAGCGATGTGGTGGCCATTAATAACAGCGATGTGAGCGCAGTTAATAAAAGCGATATGACCGCCGATAATAAAAGCGATGTGACGGCCGATAATAAAAGCGATGTGGCGGCCATTAATAACAGCGATGTGACCGCCGATAATAAAAGCGTTGTGCCGGCTGTTAATAATAGCGATATGGCGGCCGATAATAACAGCGATGTGGCGGCCGTTAATTAAAGCGATGTGGCGGCCGATAATAAAAGCGATGTGACCGCTGTTAATAACAGCGATGTGAGCGTCGTTAATAAAAGCGATGTCGCGGCCGTTAATAAAAGCGATATGGCCGCCAATAAAAGCGATATGACCGCAGATAATAAAAGCAATGTCGCGGCCGTTAATAAAAGCGATGTGACCGCCGATAATAAAAGCGATATGACCGCAGATAATAAAAGCGATGTCGCGGCCGTTAATAAAAGCGATATGACCGCAAATAAAAGCGATATGGCCGCAGATAATAAAAGCGATGTGGCGGCCGTTAATAAAAGCGATATGACCACCAATAAAAGCGATATGGCCGCAGATAAAAAAGCGATGTGGCGGCCGTTAATAAAGCGATGTGACCGCCGTTAATAAAGCGATCTGACCGCGGTTAATAACAGCGATGTGAGCGCCGTTAATAAAAGCGATGTGGCGGCCGTTAATAAAGCGATGTGGCGGCCGTTAATAACAGCGATGTGGCTGCCGATAATTAAAGCGATATCGCGGCCGATAAGAAAAGCGATGTGACCGCCGTTAATAACAGCGATATGACCGCCGATAATAAAAGCGATGTGACCGCCGATAATAAAAGCGTTGTGCCGGCTGTTAATAACAGCGATGTGACCACCGTTAATAATAGCGATATGACCGCCGATAATAAAAGCGATGTGACCGCCGTTAATAACAGCAATATGACCGCCGATAATAAAAGCGATGTGACCGCTGATGATAAAAGCGTTGTGCCGGCTGTTAATAACAGCGATGTGACCACCGTTAATAATAGCGATATGACCGCCGATAATAAAAGCGATGTGACCGCCGTTAATAAAAGCGATGTGGCGGCCATTAATAACCCCGACGTGGCGGCCATTAATAAAAGCGATGTGGCGGCCGTTAATAAAGCGATGTGACCGCCGTTAATAAAGCGATGTGACCGCGGTTATTAACAGCGATGTGAACGCCGTCAATAAAAGCGATGTGGCGGCCGTTAATAACAGCGATGTGGCTGCCGATAATTAAAGCGATATCGCGGCCGATAAGAAAAGCGATGTGACCGCCGTTAATAACAGCGATATGACCGCCGATAATAAAAGCGATGTGACCGCCGATAATAAAAGCGTTGTGCCGGCTGTTAATAACAGCGATGTGACCACCGTTAATAATAGCGATATGACCGCCGATAATAAAAGCGATGTGACCGCCGTTAATAACAGCAATATGACCGCCGATAATAAAAGCGATGTGACCGCTGATGATAAAAGCGTTGTGCCGGCTGTTAATAACAGCGATGTGACCACCGTTAATAATAGCGATATGACCGCCGATAATAAAAGCGATGTGACCGCCGTTAATAAAAGCGATGTGGCGGCCATTAATAACCCCGACGTGGCGGCCATTAATAAAAGCGATGTGGCGGCCGTTAATAAAGCGATGTGACCGCCGTTAATAAAGCGATGTGACCGCGGTTATTAACAGCGATGTGAACGCCGTCAATAAAAGCGATGTGGCGGCCGTTAATAACAGCGATGTGGCCGCCGATAATTAAAGCGACATGGCCGCCGATAATAAAAGCGATGTGGCGGCCGTTAATAACAGCGATGTGGCGGCCGATAATTAAAGCGACATGGCCGCCGATAATAAAAGCGATGTGGCAGCCGATAATAAAAGCGATGTGACCGCCGTAATAACAGCGATATGACCGCTGATAATAAAAGCGGTGTGGCGGCCGATAATAAAAGCGATGTGGCGGCCGTAAATAAAAGCGATGTGACCGCCGATAATGAAAGCGATGTGGCGGCCGATAATAAAAGCGATGTGACCGCCGATAATAAAAGCGATATGACCGCTGATAATGAAAGCGATGTGGCCGCCGTTAATAAAAGCGATGTGGCGGCCATTAATAACCCCGATGTGGCGGCCATTAATAAAAGCGATGTGGCGGCCGTTAATAAAGCGATGTGACGGCCGTTAATAAAGCGATGTGACCGCGGTTAATAACAGCGATGTGAGCGCCGTTAATAAAAGCGATGTGGCGGCCGTTAATAAAGCGATGTGGCGGCCGTTAATAACAGCGATGTGGCGGCCGATAATTAAAGCGACATGGCCGCCGATAATAAAAGCGATGTGGCGGCCGTTAATAACAGCGATATGACCGCCGATAATAAAAGCGATGTGGCGGCCGATAATAAAAGCGATGTGGCGGCCGTAAATAAAAGCGATGTGACCGCCGTTAATAACAGCGATATGGCGGCCGATAAGAAAAGCGATATGACCGCCGATAATGAAAGCGATGTGGCGGCCGATAATGAAAGCGATATGACCGCCGATAATGAAAGCCATGTGGCGGCCGATAATGAAAGCGATGTCGCGGCAGTAAATAAAAGCGATATGGCCGCCGATAATGAAAGCGATGTGGCGGCCGATAATGAAAGCGATGTCGCGGCAGTAAATAAAAGCGATATGGCCGCCGATAATGAAAGTGATGTGGCGGCCGATAATAAAAGCGATGTGACCGCCGTTAATAACAGCGATATGACCGCCGATAATAAAAGCGATATGACCGCCGATAATGAAAGCGAAGTGGCGGCCGATAATAAAAGCGATGTGGCGGCCGATAATAAAAGCGATGTCGCGGCCGTTAATAAAAGCGATGTGGCGGCTGATAAGAAAAGCGGTGTGGCGGCCGTTAATAAAAGCGATATGACCGCAAATAAAAGCGATATGGCCGCAGATAATAAAAGCGATGTGGCGGCCGTTAATAAAAGCGATATGACCACCAATAAAAGCGATATGGCCGCAGATAAAAAAGCGATGTGGCGGCCGTTAATAAAGCGATGTGACCGCCGTTAATAAAGCGATCTGACCGCGGTTAATAACAGCGATGTGAGCGCCGTTAATAAAAGCGATGTGGCGGCCGTTAATAAAGCGATGTGGCGGCCGTTAATAACAGCGATGTGGCTGCCGATAATTAAAGCGATATCGCGGCCGATAAGAAAAGCGATGTGACCGCCGTTAATAACAGCGATATGACCGCCGATAATAAAAGCGATGTGACCGCCGATAATAAAAGCGTTGTGCCGGCTGTTAATAACAGCGATGTGACCACCGTTAATAATAGCGATATGACCGCCGATAATAAAAGCGATGTGACCGCCGTTAATAACAGCAATATGACCGCCGATAATAAAAGCGATGTGACCGCTGATGATAAAAGCGTTGTGCCGGCTGTTAATAACAGCGATGTGACCACCGTTAATAATAGCGATATGACCGCCGATAATAAAAGCGATGTGACCGCCGTTAATAAAAGCGATGTGGCGGCCATTAATAACCCCGACGTGGCGGCCATTAATAAAAGCGATGTGGCGGCCGTTAATAAAGCGATGTGACCGCCGTTAATAAAGCGATGTGACCGCGGTTATTAACAGCGATGTGAACGCCGTCAATAAAAGCGATGTGGCGGCCGTTAATAACAGCGATGTGGCTGCCGATAATTAAAGCGATATCGCGGCCGATAAGAAAAGCGATGTGACCGCCGTTAATAACAGCGATATGACCGCCGATAATAAAAGCGATGTGACCGCCGATAATAAAAGCGTTGTGCCGGCTGTTAATAACAGCGATGTGACCACCGTTAATAATAGCGATATGACCGCCGATAATAAAAGCGATGTGACCGCCGTTAATAACAGCAATATGACCGCCGATAATAAAAGCGATGTGACCGCTGATGATAAAAGCGTTGTGCCGGCTGTTAATAACAGCGATGTGACCACCGTTAATAATAGCGATATGACCGCCGATAATAAAAGCGATGTGACCGCCGTTAATAAAAGCGATGTGGCGGCCATTAATAACCCCGACGTGGCGGCCATTAATAAAAGCGATGTGGCGGCCGTTAATAAAGCGATGTGACCGCCGTTAATAAAGCGATGTGACCGCGGTTATTAACAGCGATGTGAACGCCGTCAATAAAAGCGATGTGGCGGCCGTTAATAACAGCGATGTGGCCGCCGATAATTAAAGCGACATGGCCGCCGATAATAAAAGCGATGTGGCGGCCGTTAATAACAGCGATGTGGCGGCCGATAATTAAAGCGACATGGCCGCCGATAATAAAAGCGATGTGGCAGCCGATAATAAAAGCGATGTGACCGCCGTTAATAACAGCGATATGACCGCTGATAATAAAAGCGGTGTGGCGGCCGATAATAAAAGCGATGTGGCGGCCGTAAATAAAAGCGATGTGACCGCCGATAATGAAAGCGATGTGGCGGCCGATAATAAAAGCGATGTGACCGCCGATAATAAAAGCGATATGACCGCTGATAATGAAAGCGATGTGGCCGCCGTTAATAAAAGCGATGTGGCGGCCATTAATAACCCCGATGTGGCGGCCATTAATAAAAGCGATGTGGCGGCCGTTAATAAAGCGATGTGACGGCCGTTAATAAAGCGATGTGACCGCGGTTAATAACAGCGATGTGAGCGCCGTTAATAAAAGCGATGTGGCGGCCGTTAATAAAGCGATGTGGCGGCCGTTAATAACAGCGATGTGGCGGCCGATAATTAAAGCGACATGGCCGCCGATAATAAAAGCGATGTGGCGGCCGTTAATAACAGCGATATGACCGCCGATAATAAAAGCGATGTGGCGGCCGATAATAAAAGCGATGTGGCGGCCGTAAATAAAAGCGATGTGACCGCCGTTAATAACAGCGATATGGCGGCCGATAAGAAAAGCGATATGACCGCCGATAATGAAAGCGATGTGGCGGCCGATAATGAAAGCGATATGACCGCCGATAATGAAAGCCATGTGGCGGCCGATAATGAAAGCGATGTCGCGGCAGTAAATAAAAGCGATATGGCCGCCGATAATGAAAGCGATGTGGCGGCCGATAATGAAAGCGATGTCGCGGCAGTAAATAAAAGCGATATGGCCGCCGATAATGAAAGTGATGTGGCGGCCGATAATAAAAGCGATGTGACCGCCGTTAATAACAGCGATATGACCGCCGATAATAAAAGCGATATGACCGCCGATAATGAAAGCGAAGTGGCGGCCGATAATAAAAGCGATGTGGCGGCCGATAATAAAAGCGATGTCGCGGCCGTTAATAAAAGCGATGTGGCGGCTGATAAGAAAAGCGGTGTGGCGGCCGTTAATAAAAGCGATGTGGCGGCCGTTAATAACAGCGATGTGGCGGCCGTTAATAAAAGCGATATGACCGCCGATAATAAAAGCGGTGTGGCGGCCGTTAATAAAAGCGATGTGGCGGCCGTTAATAAAAGCGATGTGGCGGCCGATAAGAAAAGCGATGTGGCGGCCGTTAATAAAAGCGATGTCGCGGCCGTTAATTAAAGCGATGTGGCGGCCGTTAATAACAGCGATGTGGCGGCCGTTAATTAAAGCGATGTGGCGGCCGATAATAAAAGCGATGTGACCGCTGTTAATAACAGCGATGTGAGCGTCGTTAATAAAAGCGATGTCGCGGCCGTTAATAAAAGCGATATGACCGCCAATAAAAGCGATATGGCCGCAGATAAAAAAAGCGATGTGGCGGCCGTTAATAAAGCGATGTGACCGCCGTTAATAAAAGCGATCTGACCGCGGTTAATAACAGCGATGTGACCACCGTTAATAAAAGCGATGTGGCGGCCGTTAATAAAGCGATGTGCCGGCTGTTAATAACAGCGATGTGGCGGCCGATAATTAAAGCGATATGGCGGCCGATAATAAAAGCGATGTGACCGCCGTTAATAAAAGCGATATGATCGCCGATAATAAAAGCGATGTGACCGCCGATAATAAAAGCGTTGTGCCGGCTGTTAATAAAAGCGATGTGGCGGCCGATAGTAAAAGCGATGTGGCGGCCGTAAATAAAAGCGATGTGACCGCCGTTAATAACAGCGATATGATCGCCGATAATAAAAGCGATGTGACCGCCGATAATAAAAGCGTTGTGCCGGCTGTTAATGAAAGCGATGTGGCGGCCGATAGTAAAAGCGATGTGGCGGCCGATAATAAAAGCGATATGACCGCCGATAATGAAAGCGATGTGGCGGCCGATAATAAAAGCGATACGACCGCCGATAATAAAAGCGATATGACCGCTGATAATGAAAGCGATGTGGCGGCCGATAATAAAAGCGATATGACCGCCGTTAATAACAGCGATATGGCCGCCGATAATAAAAGCGATATGACCGCCGATAATGAAAGCGATGTCGCGGCAGTAAATAAAAGCGATATGGCCGCCGATAATGAAAGCGATGTGGCGGCCGATAATAAAAGCGATGTGACCGCCGTTAATAACAGTGATATGACCGCCGATAATAAAAGCGATATGGCCGCCGATAATAAAAGCGGTGTGGCGGCCGATAATAAAAGCAAAGTGGCGGCCGATAATAAAAGCAGTGTGGCGGCCGATAATGACAGCGATATGACCGCCGATAATAAAAGCGGTGTGGCGGCCGATAATAAAAGCGATATGACCGCCGATAATAAAAGCGATATGACCGCCGATTATAAAAGCGGTGTGGCGGCCGATAATAAAAGCGATATGGCCGCCGATAATAAAAGCGATATGACCGCCGATTATAAAAGCGGTGTGGCGGCCGATAATAAAAGCGATATGACCGCCGATAATAAAAGCGGTGTGGCGGCCGATAATAAAAGCGGTGTGGCGGCCGATAATAAAAGCGATATGACCGCCGATAATAAAAGCGATATGGCCGCCGATAATAAAAGCGGTGTGGCGGCCGATAATAAAAGCGATATGACCGCCGATAATAAAAGCGGTGTGGCGGCCGACAATAAAAGCGATATGACCGCCGATAATAAAAGCGGTGTGGCGGCCGATAATAAAAGCGATATGGCCGCCGATAATAAAAGCGGTGTGGCGGCCGATAAGAAAAGCGATGTGGCGGCCGATAATAAAAGCGATGTGGCGGCCGTTAAGAACAGCGATGTGGCGGCCGATAAGAAAAGCGGTGTGGCGGCCGTTAATAAAAGCGATGTGGCGGCCGTTAATAACAGCGATGTGGCGGCCGTTAATAACAGCGGTGTGGCGGCCGATAAGAAAAGCGGTGTGGCGGCCGTTAATAAAAGCGATGTGGCGGCCGTTAATAAAAGCGATGTGGCGGCCGATAAGAAAAGCGGTGTGGCGGCCGTTAATAAAAGCGATGTGGCGGCCGATAAGAAAAGCGATGTGGCGGCCGATAATAAAAGCGATGTGGCGGCCGTTAATAAAGCGATGTGGCGGCCGTTAATAAAAGCGGTGTGGCGGCCGTTAATAAAAGCGATGTGGCGGCCGATAAGAAAAGCGATGTCGCGGCCGATAATAAAAGCGATGTGGCGGCCGTTAATAAAAGCGATGTGGCGGCCGATAAGAAAAGCGATGTGGCGGCCGATAAGAAAAGCGATGTGGCGGCCGTTAATAAAGCGATGTGGCGGCCGTTAATAAAGCGATTTGGCGGCCGTTAATAAAGCGATGTGGCGGCCGATAATTAAAGCGATATGGCCGCCGTCAATAAAAGCGAAGAAAAGCGATGTGGCGGCCGTTAATAAAAGCGATATGACCGCCGTTAATAAAGCGATGTGGCGGCCGTTGTTAATAACAGCGATATGAACGGTGGCACAGAATTTTCCACCTTAAACTCTGTGGCACCTTAAAAGAAATTCCACCTAAAATTCTGTGCCACCTTAATTTAATGCTACCTTTAAAAAGTTCCACCTTAATATTATTGCTATGTTAAAGTTCCACCTTAAATTCTGTTCCACTTTAATTTTAGTGATAATAAAAGCGATATGACCGCCGATTATAAAAGCGGTGTGGCGGCCGATAATAAAAGCGATATGACCGCCGATAATAAAAGCGGTGTGGCGGCCGATAATAAAAGCGGTGTGGCGGCCGATAATAAAAGCGATATGACCGCCGATAATAAAAGCGATATGGCCGCCGATAATAAAAGCGGTGTGGCGGCCGATAATAAAAGCGATATGACCGCCGATAATAAAAGCGGTGTGGCGGCCGACAATAAAAGCGATATGACCGCCGATAATAAAAGCGGTGTGGCGGCCGATAATAAAAGCGATATGGCCGCCGATAATAAAAGCGGTGTGGCGGCCGATAAGAAAAGCGATGTGGCGGCCGATAATAAAAGCGATGTGGCGGCCGTTAAGAACAGCGATGTGGCGGCCGATAAGAAAAGCGGTGTGGCGGCCGTTAATAAAAGCGATGTGGCGGCCGTTAATAACAGCGATGTGGCGGCCGTTAATAACAGCGGTGTGGCGGCCGATAAGAAAAGCGGTGTGGCGGCCGTTAATAAAAGCGATGTGGCGGCCGTTAATAAAAGCGATGTGGCGGCCGATAAGAAAAGCGGTGTGGCGGCCGTTAATAAAAGCGATGTGGCGGCCGATAAGAAAAGCGATGTGGCGGCCGATAATAAAAGCGATGTGGCGGCCGTTAATAAAGCGATGTGGCGGCCGTTAATAAAAGCGGTGTGGCGGCCGTTAATAAAAGCGATGTGGCGGCCGATAAGAAAAGCGGTGTGGCGGCCGTTAATAAAAGCGATGTGGCGGCCGATAATAAAAGCGGTGTGGCGGCCGTTAATAAAAGCGATGTGGCGGCCGATAGAAAAGCGATGTGGCGGCCGATAATAAAAGCGATGTGGCGGCCGTTAATAAAGCGATGTGGCGGCCGTTAATAAAAGCGGTGTGGCGGCCGTTAATAAAAGCGATGTGGCGGCCGATAAGAAAAGCGATGTGGCGGCCGATAATAAAAGCGATGTGGCGGCCGTTAATAAAAGCGATGTGGCGGCCGATAAGAAAAGCGATGTGGCGGCCGATAAGAAAAGCGATGTGGCGGCCGTTAATAAAGCGATGTGGCGGCCGTTAATAAAGCGATTTGGCGGCCGTTAATAAAGCGATGTGGCGGCCGATAATTAAAGCGATATGGCCGCCTACAATAAAAGCGAAGAAAAGCGATGTGGCGGCCGTTAATAAAAGCGATATGACCGCCGTTAATAAAGCGATGTGGCGGCCGTTGTTAATAACAGCGATATGAACGGTGGCACAGAATTTTCCACCTTAAACTCTGTGGCACCTTAAAAGAAATTCCACCTAAAATTCTGTGCCACCTTAATTTAATGCTACCTTTAAAAAGTTCCACCTTAATATTATTGCTATGTTAAAGTTCCACCTTAAATTCTGTTCCACTTTAATTTTAGTGCTACCTTAAGGAGAGTTCCACCTTAAATTCAGTGCAAACCTAAATGCAGGTCCACGTTAATTTCAGTGCCAGCTTAAAGTCAGTGCTACCTTAAAAGCAGTTCCACCTTAAAGTCTGTGCTACCTAAGTGCAATTCCACCTTAAAAGCAGTTCCACCTTAAAAAATTAATTATGTGTGCTGATCCTGCTGTGCATTAGGCTGTGAGCGTGTTAGACTATGTGTTCCGTGAGTGTGTGTGTGTGTGTGTGAGTGTGAGAGTGTGTGTGTGTGTGTGTGTGTGTGTGTGAGTGTGAGTGTGTGTGAGTGTCAGCAGCCTGTTGTGACATCACAAATTTGAATGTCCAGAACATTCCGCCCATTCATTTCCTATGGGAAAGAATGTTGTCTTTGAACGATAATTTTACGAAATTCGTCCGTCGGATTCCTTACAAAAGCAGACACACCCTAATCAGATATGGGCCCTACGATCCTGGAAAGTTTCGTGGCTCTAGCTCGAAAACTGTGGGATGAGAAACATTTAATATTTTGAGCGTAGAATAATAATAAGAAGATTACGAAGAACAGTAAGTTCGCTTTTTCAAGCCAACTTAATTATGAAATTATAAATCATAATATTCATATACGCATCATTATTATGAGATAGGGAGTCATAATTAGGAATACCAACATCGCGAATCATAATTTTGAGAAAGTTTCTCGTTTTTATGACGAACTAAAAAGCTTTTTTTAATGGTGGAAAGGGGCAGCCACAGCGGCGAGCTCCGCCCCACTAGGTGGCGGTGATGTCGGCACAGTTCAAGACACTGTGAGACGCATGATGGAATAAATAAGGCGAGGCAGAGCAGAGAGCGCCGCCTGTGTGCTGCTAACCCCACCGCCTGTGTGCTGCCGACCCCGCGGCTACGGAGTTTGACCTGTTCGAGGCTTCTTATTCAGATTCGTATTAAACACGGCGGCCGGAGCTGCGCGCGGGATGGATCCGAGCACTACGATTCTGCGAGTGAAGCGGAAGAGGGGCACCGACCCCGCGGACGCTCTGCTGCTGGCGTGTAAGCGGATCCGGCCGGAGTCGAGCTCAGCGCCGCCCTCAGCCGAGCCCGTCCCGGAGCCCGCGGAGGCCGACATAGAGAGCTCGGTCTTTAAGCTCGTGGCCACGGTGGCTTCACAGGTGGCGAATCCCGGGTTTCGCGCTGTTTTACTTCTCTTTGAGCTTCAGTTACCTGGATATCGTCGCTCGCGCTGCGGTTATTTTAGTACTAATTAGCTGAGAAATAAACCCGAAGCCATTATCATCACTGTTATTAATGTTATTAATGTTATATTACGATTGTTATTGTTATCGTTATTAAACGAGGGCAGAGTCTGTCGGTCAGTTTAGCTCTATACACGTTACTGTGGTTAGCTCAGCTACATTAGCTGCCCGGTTTGTTGTGCTTTGCTGTTCCTTTATTCGCAGATAGACTAGTAAATATTCACAGTTTCGCTAAATATGAATTCAGCTATTAATCCAACTTTTATGTTTTGGCGTGAATGTTTATCCAGACGCCACATCACTACTTCAGCTGGCCACTTACTTAGCATTTTTGTAGTTCTACAGTTTCAGACTGTAGTCCATCTGTTTCTCTGATACTTTGTTAGCCCCCTTTTACCCTGTTCTTCAGTGGTCAGGACCCCCATGGACCCTCACAGAGCAGGTACTATTTGGGTGGTGGATCATTCTCAGCACTGCAGTAACACTGATGTGGTGGACGATAGCAGATGAGCTATCGTCTCTGACTTTACCTCTGCAAGGTGGACTGACAAGGTAGGAGTGTCTAATAGAGTGGACAGTGAGTGGACACAGTGTTTAAAAACTCCAGCAGCACTGCTGTGTCTGATCCACTTGGACCAACGCAACACACACTAACACACCACCACCACCACGTCAGTGTTACTGCAGTGCTGAGAATGACCCACCACCCAAATAGTACCTGCTCTGTGAGGGTCCATGGGGGTCCTGACCACTGAAGAACAGGGTAAAAGGGGGCTAACAAAGTATCAGAGAAACAGATGGACTACAGTCTGTAACTGTAGAACTACAAAGTGCACCTATATAGTAAGTGGAGCTGATAAAATGGACAATGAGCGTAGAAACAAGGAGGTGGTCAGAATGCTATGCCTGATCGGTGTATTGTGTAAAACGGTTGGAGGTAATATTTTTAAAGACAAAATATCGGTATTATTAAGAAATAGGGTACCATTAGGCCAAACCCATATCTCAAATCTATCATAAACAGTATCTCAGGCCATGGGCTTCATAACTATTTCTTGAACTACTGTTTCAATTTTACCAATGTAATTATGCAGAAATTAGCGAATTCTGTGGAATTCCCCTTTAATGTAAGTGAAGTGAGTGTAACTGTAGTCAAACCGCACAAATGCTGAACATCGACACTTCAAAATAGCAAAGATTTTGCAACACGTTGTCTGACCACCAATAAACACTCAACTCTCTTCTTTGTCACATCTTTCCTAAGGATGCTCCAGTCCAGACACACGTCCGTGAGGCTCTGTCCCGCCCTCGCCTGGCTCACGCCCTGCGTCCCTCTCAGGGCAGCTCCCAGAGGATCATTGGTGACTTGCGCAGTGCCAAATGGAGCACCAGGCGAGAGGAGCGGTACCGGATCCTCTCCAGCCACCGGGCAGGGGCTTCCAGCAGATCCGTCCACAGCAAGAGAGAGGGAGGCCCAGGAGAACGGTGCTCAGACAGAGACGGATCCGTGTTTTCCTTTGGGAGATGTGCAGGTGTTCGATATCGTTCAGGAGGAGGAGGATGGGGAGGATGAGAAAGCTCTTGGCAAGGTGAGAATCAGTTGAGCAATGAGTGTGAAGTAGAACCAGGACAGCAGGACAGCAGGACAGTGAGATGTAGACGCACTGTTTGTCAGTGAAGGTAGTTGTGGACTTTATCGTAATGTTATGAAAAGTAACTATCATATACCAAAGCTTTGGTATATGTATGTACATCCTGGGTATTTTCAGTAGTTCTAGAACAATGAGCTGCATGTATCATAAATAAGACCGATTTTAACCACTTCTGAAAGCTTGTTCATAGCAGGCGTTAGTATATAGTAACTCCGTAAACTGTAGGGACGTGAGTCGTTAGGATTTTATTGATAGCGATTCTGATTATCGATACTGATACTTATCAGGACTTTTATTAATACTGCTTTCCATAAATTGGTGCAAAAAACAAAAACAAAGGAGTGACATGAAAAGATGTGAAAAGGCTGTGTTCATCTCTCTACAGTTGAAAATATTAACAACCATAAGTTCAAAATTACTTTCCCCTGGTTATCAGGAGGCTCAGGTTCAGACTTGGGCTATTAGCAGTTAGGGATTTATGCTATGCTAGTTCTTGAATTTTAATTCAGTGCAGACTGAGCTAAATATCACTACTTCCCCACTGATAAGCTGATTTAGGTTATCAAACATCCTAATTATTCTTTTAATGCTGGAAACATTTTCTAATAAGGTCATTTAGACTATCAAACTGTCCTGTCTGTGGCTGAAGTTGGCTTCCTATCCGTCAACGTCTTATTCAAATGGTCCAGTTCCACTATTAATGATTTCCATTTGGGGTGGAATGGGAAGATTCTAACTAGAAATTGGCAGATAGGAAGCAGTTTTAAAGTTTTAAGCATTTTTGGTGACGTGATTTAAGCTATCAAAATATCCTGCCTAGAATTTTATGTAGGGAGCTACCTATAAATTTGTGCTATGGTGGGACATTTTGACAAGGTAGCAGACGCCATCAGAGCACTGGGAGGCTGCACTGAAGATGTTGGTACAGCAGCTGCTTTGCTAAAGCAAATACGCTGCACTGCTTCAGATTTATAGAACGTTGTATTTATGCTGTTACACTTTTTACATACAGTTACCGCTTTACATATATCACATTTAGCTACATTATCAGTAAGTTTAGTAAAGTGAACCCATCCTTTTGAATATCTTACCCTTTCAGCCTTGACCAGAGCACAGAATGACCCTCAGCGTTCTAAATCATTGAGGTGGTCGGTGGTATCTAGTCTAGCCCCGTTTGAAAAAGCCTGCTGTGTAGAATTAATTAACATAACATAAATACAGCAGAACCTTTTTCCAGGTATCGGTATTTTGGTACTGACCAGTCAGAAACCGGTACCAATTTAGTACCCGTTCTCGATACTCATCCCTCATAGACTTCAGAGTAACAAATAGGCCCAGTTATTTTCCATACTTGCATGTTTACGTTGCAACAAACAAAATTTGAATTGGGCGCATTTTCATCAGTTGGGTTGAGGCAAATGCATGTTAGTAAAAGAAAGCAGAAGAGAGTTTAGCGAACTGGTGCTATGAAAAGTTTAGCAGGAGGCATTAAGTAACGTTTGTCTTCTTGAGATTGAGCTGTCTGTTGTCAGTTGGAAGCTACTAAGTATTAACAGCAAGACAGCTGATCAGTCAGTTTGGTTGCTTTAGGCTTGAACTCTTATAACAAAGACAAATAGTTAAACGCAGTTATTTTATGGTAGTCAATCAGCTGAAATGTCATGATCGTGACAGGCGTAGTAACAAGCAGCTGATCGCCCTTTTCTTCTCCCCAGAATATGAAGTCTGACCCAGAAACAATCCTGTGCAATTCAGTGAAGATGATTCGCGAGAAGCTGACCTTGTCAACTGATGGACTTGGAACCGAACATCGCGAGAAGGAAGATGACTACGTCTATGACTTGTACTACCAGGAAACAGCCACACCAGGCTGGATACAGGACATCTTGTCTGTCAGACCCTATACAGAGGAGGGGGAGCTGGTGAGTGGACAGTAATGGGGATGTGCGTTCTGGCTAAGTATCCATAAGAGTTAATGACTTAATGATGGGTGAATCAAGGAATAGCAGAATCAGTTTGGTGCTAACACTGAACCTCAATAAAGTGCTAATGAAAGATAACAATAGCTTAGTGGTGCTACTTGGACAGGCTACTTATAGAGTAGATGTTTTTACGCCAAACGCTGCATGTGTTTATGATAATACGATCATTTTTAAAAGTATATTATAACTGTAATATCCCATGCTTTCCTTTTATTTATGGAATCCTGTTTTAGTGTGCAGTGCCCCATAGTGGTGAATCAACAGAAGGTCAAATAAAAATGTTTCCTATTTTTTGATTTATTATTGTATTTTTAGATTTTAGTTTAAACCCATTAGATGGTGAAACAGACGGTCACTCTGTAGTCCACTTTGCACCCACATTAGGAACTACAGGGCTGCATCCAAAACCACGAACTAACACATGAAACACTAAAGCTCTAATGGTGATGTACTATTTCTGATGTACTGTTCAGTGTGGTAGTCTGTGGTTTTGGAAAAATGACTGGTGTTTTTGAAAATTGCTGCCGTGGTGCCCTGTGGTCAACAACAACGTTACAAAAGATACGTTTTATCCTGTATACAGTTTTCCTCTGAGTGACGCTGGATACTCTGAATTACGAGGTGTTTTAGCAGTCAAAATACAGATAATGCTTCACGTATGCCGCTAGAAAGGGAACACAATGAAATGATGCTGTATGATATTATTACATAACATCACCAGCTACTTAAACTGTAGGTTACTATGGTCAAAGCAGCCTAACTACCTCTTTGAGGAAGCTTGCTGGTGTGCGTGAGGTATTCTGGTGAGGTTGCCAGTCGTGTGTCAGTTGCTATCCTATGTCAGCAGTGTTAGCTTGGAAGTATCATATTCATAATTTGACTCCTTATTAAAGACCTTGTAATTCAGAGGATCCAGTGATTCAGAGGAAAAATGTATGTGAGGAAAAACGGCTTTGGAACGTTTTTGTTTACCACAGGACACGATAGTAGCAGGTATAGCAGCAAAACAACATTCATTTTTCCCATAGAGAAAACCAGGAGTTCATAATATGGGCATGGCTACGACTTCATAATGGAGACATACAGGGGCGTCACTAGGGGTTTATGGACAGGAAGGCTAAGCTTGTCCTGGGGAGAATTTTTTAATGGCCCAAAATATCTTTTCATTATGAATGTTTAGAGAAGCAACAGCCAGAAAATGTATCAAAAAAGACTTTGGTTAAATTGGCACATCGTAGATTTTAAGTCTAAGGTTTATTTTAGTGAGCTTTTAGCTACAATCCTATCTTCAGCTTCAGCGGTTGCCTAAGTTAATTTGCAGAGCCAGTAAAACTCTCCCCCATGTTTTCTGATATGATTGGCATACAATTTTCGAGGTCTGATCAAAGCCAGTTAAAGAGGAGCCTGGCTTCTTCCTATTTCCCCCATTATAGCAAAAACAGGACAGGAGAACCCCAAAGGGGGCTCCTGCAAGCAAGTCCTTAATGAACCGGGGGTAAATAGACCACTGTAGTCGTGTCGTCATTTTGTAGTCGGCGCCATGCTCTTATGCCCATATTAGGAACTCCAGGTCTGAGCTCCATTTTAATATGGCCAGAATGAATAGAGTTTTCAAAAAATTGTACAACTGTCTACAGTTTCTGAGGTAAACACTAATAGTTTGTCTTCTATACACATCCTTTTTTCTCTCTGGGTGATGTGCCAGTATGTGTCAAGGTTACATTGAGAATTGATCTTTTTATTGATTTTGGTTTTAACTAATTAAGCAATAGAAGACAAGAGGGAGTGTGTTATCGAGAAATAACATCACAGCTGTGATTTGGTCGCCGTAGATCATCACAGCCGTGATGTTATTGGCGATAACACACTCCTCGAGTGTTCTATTGCTTTAATACAACAGTTAAATAAATAAAGTAATAAATTAATAAACTGGGCCGTGAACGCGGCGTTTAATATGTTTTAATGTTCGCAGTTCCTTAATGAGCAGCTTGTTGCTCCGTCAGAGTAACGAGCTCCGCCCACTCGCTGCTCAGTCTGCTGTAAGCCTCACCTTTTGAAGTACAGACTGAGCCATAAAACTGCCTCAATATCAAGTTCAGCTCAGTGTTGTCAGTTTTTGCCAGATCAGTATTAATGTTGTTTTGTTCCAGCCAGTCTGTAAAGCATCTTACAGCCCATTTAGTTTGGCGAATGGTGTTGGGTTCATTTCTGGCTGATTCCAGGTTGTTCAGCTGTTCTTCTGTCACAGCTGCCGACTGAAAAGCTGCTCAGTGGTGATGACAGTTTGGGAATTTAGTGTCGTCTCATCTTCAGAGTCTGACCTCACCTGTTAAATTGTCTCACTTGTTAAAATGTAACTGTTTCACTGCGTTGTTGGTCTGTATGTTGTCTCCCAGACTTTCCATGATTCATTGTAACAAATACCAAAACAGTGGTGTTTTGTTCTGAAAAAATGACGCCTAAAGTTATGAGAGAAGCCACAGTTATTGTGATTGAATTGATATTTACAGGTGCCTGAGGACGTAGCCTGGGAGGAGGAGGTGTACGAAGATGAGGACGACGAGAATGAAGAGCGCAACTGGAGAAACGACTATCCAGATGAGGAGGACAGTGAAGAAGACAGTGATGCTGAAGAGCGCTATGGAGGTGTGTTTTTGGTTTACATTTGATTCATGTTTACTAAACAGTTTGTCGGCAGGCCTTAAAGCAGATGTGCGTAATTGTAGTTGATCAGCCAAGACATGTTTGTTGTCCTTTCTTCTTTTGTTTTGATCTGGAGCTACAAAGCTAATTTAGATAAGTTGTAATAAAAGCCACACTGCATGCCTAAATCATCGCACCCTTCCTCAAACTTCATTGAGTTGTTAGTTCTCTCAAATAGACTTGCTTATATACATTATACACCATAACATTCTGACCACCTCCTTGTTTCTACGCTCATTGTCCATTTTATCAGCTCCACTTACTATATAGGTGCACTTTGTAGTTCTACAGTTACAGACTGTAGTCCATCTGTTTCTCTGATACTTTGTCAGCCCCCTTTTACCCTGTTCTTCAGTGGTCAGGACCCCCATTGACCCTCACAGAAACACTTCATGTTTCAAAATGTACTATTCGCTGCCCAGGTCATATATCAAAACTGAACAGCTGGTTTTGAATTCGTTGTTTCTGTGATGACCACAATCAACTCCTCCTTTACATTTATCCACATCTTCACTCCACAGCAGTTTAGCTCTACCTACTCATAAGGAGTCTCACCTCTGAGTGCTTTTTAAATGAGACAATACAGGGCAGTCAGAACAGAGCGTAACGGCACAGCAACAAAAACTGCCTGAGGTTGGAAAATGGTCATGTAAAAATGAATTAAGACCATTTTTGATACATAAAACCACAGTAATGGCATAATAATAATTATATCAATAATAATAATGTAAAAGTCTTTTTGATGAGTTGACTGGAAACGTTTCCAAACTAACATTACATCACTTCATTAAAAGAAAATGCACAGGGCAGAGACTGCCCTGCAGGGTCAGCACTCCCCAAAAACTTAAATGTGGAAACGCGTCTACAAGAGGTTCAGTATTGATTTATTCCTGCTCTTACAGTCCTCAGAATCTGACCAAATGGGCTGCAGATCAATATGATCTTGAAGTTATGTAATGTATCCATTTTCTGTTCTTGTATGCGCTGAAGGAGAAACTTGGTAACGGTTAGTTGCAGCGGGAAAGAGTCTCATTACTTAGGTGCTCAGTGGGATGAGTTATTGTAGAAAAACGTGCTGTAACATGCGTAGAACACGTCCATAACACTGAGATCGTATCATCTGAGCTAACTGTGGTATAAAAGCCAATATAACAATTGTAGCAAACAGTGTTTAGAAGATTTGTGTGAAGTATGGCTTTTTGAAATGAATGAAAAGAATCAGGCTGATTTTTTTGGAGAGGTCTTTGTCATAACTAGTATTGTTCTTTCAGAAATTCTGATGCACTTTGATGTGTTTGCTACTACAATTGCCAGCTAATATTACATTTGTTTTATCAGTGATTGGACAAAATGAGGTCATTGCTTTGTTTAGTCATGATCAAATCAAGAACAAAACACAGACGCAAACACCTCTGGCTTTGTTTAGGTGTTAAATTCCGTTCGCATGGACCACCGAGTGCACTGATCAAGTAATAACTTGGTTTTGTTGAAACTGAGGAGCCGACAGCTTATTTTCTTACCTAGAACCAGGCTGGTCAGCTAGCTAACAACAGATAAAAGCTAATAGCCTAAACAGCTGCATCATAAATATCACATTTGAATTAAAGTATTACGATATGATTCACGGTAAAACAGCAGTATAAAAGTCTAAGGAGGGTCACTTGAATGGCTTACATGCTTCAAATGTCCGTGTTTGTCAGAAGTCACGTCAAACCCAGGCTGACTCCCAGACGCCTTACATACTCCCTAAGTAGTGTGCTAGCCTTGGAGGTTTGAAATTCTAACTTCTAAGTTTCAAATTTTAAAGATTTTTATGACTATTTTTCAGCGATATTTTGCACTGTTGGGCTGCAGAAGTCGGTACTTAAATTCCCACATAGTGCACTATGTAGGGAGCAGGGAGCCGTTTGAGACTCGTGGTGGTAATTTGGTGACCAAAAAGTACTTATAAAGCAGACATTTTTGCATTAAACAGCGCTGTGTTGATACGGTCATTGTTATACAACAAAGTTCATGAAATGACCGCAATACACAGCGATGGGCGACCGGACGTTTTTCTCTGCGTTCAGCGGTCAGTGTTTGCTTGGCAATGATACCATACTGTAAAAGAGCTACATTTCTTGGCAAAATACTTTTGTTTATTATTAATAATATTATTTTCAGAATAAAGTAAAGTACACATTTTTATTGGCTGCCGTTTTATAAAAGCAGTAAGCCCCTTGAAGCCGTGCGTTACTGCGATTTTTATCAGGGGGAAGGGAGTTTTAGGCACTCCGCTCTACATTGGCCTCTCTGGGCTTATTGGTTTAATAGGCATCACTATACTGGGGCTTTTCTCTTCTGCAGGCTGTTGGAGTGAGGAGCATTCGTACAGCCGGAGGAGCTGGGAGCGCTACCGGAAGGATGTGATGAAGGAGCTGGATGACGAAGACGAGGACGAAGACAGAGAAGACTGTGATTCTGACTGAAGCCCTCTGTGTGCACATGTGCGTGTTTGAGTGCGAGAGGGGCCATTTTTACTGTGTGGTGTTTTGTTCAAAGTGAACGTGTGGTAGTTGATGCATATATTAGCTCGGGGTGCTTTGCATTGTGTGGTAGTGAGACGGATGATGTACTACGTGGCGTTGCGTTGTTCTGCGGCTGTTTGACGTGCATGGTAGAGCGGACAGGCAAGTATGGTAGCAGTTGAGTTTGTATACGTGTGGATTGATTTGTGTTGTCGAGTGTGTGTTTGTTTTAACATTCCCCGTTTCCAAAGGGTGACAGACTATTTGTACATATGTAGATGTGTATAAAACAAAAAATAAAGATTTGAAAATGAATACTGTGGTTCTAAGGTATGGTTTCTGTAGGTATTGGAGTATCTGCATCTGATGTACTGAGTGACAGTTTTATTGATGGGCTATACAATAAATTAAATAACACTAACTGTAACATGTGCCTCCTCAGATGCACTTTACAAAAGTGCCCCAGGTTTAAGTCTCTTCACTCTGTCCTCCCTCAACTGCCATGTAAATGAGTTTACCTACGTTAGTCCAGAACAGTGCGAGGACGCTCTAATTTAAGTCATTTCATTCATGCTGTTACATATTTCAGCTCGTTCATCCTCATTAATCTCTCTGAACATTCCTAAAATGTGGAAGAAGACCAAAGGACAGCCATTATTGCCTTAAGACATTACACAATCGATTATACTGCATTAAAACATTTAAAGTATGCAGAGGAAAATTACGACAAACATACACAGAGCATAGGTGCAGCTGCAAACGGCAGCGTGAGAGAGGTAGCGGGTGCTGAGTCAGGGGTCACAAATCCACTAATGGCTGATTTGGCTGCAGGTTTTCATTCCAACCAAGCAACAGCGCCGAATAAGTAATCAATTGTTTGAAAACTTGATCAACTGATTAAACAAGAAGTCAGTTGTGCTTCTGCTGGATTGGAACGAAAACCTGCAGCAACACCGGCCCTGACCGTAGGTGACCCCTGCTTTAAACTATCCACAACGTTTATGGAACAAGTGACAACATAAAGGTAACAGAAGCCCAAGAACACACCTGTACATGACCAAACAGCAGCATAACGGCAGATCGGATATGAGTAGTTCATCAAACAGAAGATTTCCCCTCACATCGTTTGGATAAGAGCTAAGGCTTGTGGTCATTTCATTCTTCCAAAAAACTGCTAAGGACTAATCCTGTGACTCGTCCAGCTCTAAAAGGCTAAAACACCTCACGTGAGTGAGGAGCTGAGGGCTGCAGTTCGCTGATTTCTCTGTCACACCCACTAATCTTGGTAATAAACCAGTGAGTTGGATCAGGTGTGGAACTTAAGCCCAAAATTCAAGCTTGTCCAGTAGTAAAAGAGCTGAAGGACATTCCTATTGGACAGTCTTCATCTTTGGGCTTAAGTTATCTGGCCATCTGAGAAATGCAGCTTTGTGGAAAACCCCCTCAGGACCACCACCAGTTATACTTACTTAAAACAGAACTTTGTTAATAAATAAAACACTTAACTGATTTAAACCACCACGTCCGTAAAGTCAGAGAAAACAATCCAAACAAACCCATTAGAAAAACAAATGCTACAACAGATTAACAGCTTTCCCTTTGGGCAACAGGAAGACAAATGAAGTCCACTGGCGTGTGTGATATTCCAAATACCACAGTGTCCGTCTTGTCCCTGAGAGGAGGGAGCTGAAATGAATGTTTGTTTTTAATGTCACATGACTGAACATGTGACAGTTCCTTCACCTCCACTCGAAAGTCTTAATAAAGCAGGAGTCCGGCACAGTTTGCATCTGTGCTTCCCTGTTCCCTGCATGCCTGGCCATCAGGAACGCTCGTGCAGGAGTGAAGAGGACAGGATTCATTCGGTCAGGTCCATCTCGGTGAGCACACAGAAACAGGTGAACTGAGTGAAGCGGGTGATGGAACCTGTGGAGGAAACAGACACATCTAATGAGACTTGGCTCAGATTTGGACAGCTCTGCAAAAAATTCATACAATTTTCTCCTCACCCAAATGGAGTCGATCTGCCAGGACACGTCTGGTGTCCAACACTGGCTTCTTTAGTTTCATGCTAGAGCTACAAGACTAATGTAGCTGCAGACACTAATTAGCAGTGCGATGCCTGAAGCACAGCACTGGAGGAGCTGAGGGACAGTCCAGTAATCCTGGACAGTCCTCAGCTCTCAGATTAAGTTACAGTGAACAAGCTTTCCAGTTGTATGTGAAGCTGGAATTTCCCAGAAATGCATGATACGGTTCAGCAAACTAGATGGGCCGTGAAACGTGCAGATCTATCATTTAAGAGGAGATGCTGTTTGTCCACAACACAGAAGGATAAAGGATAAACCTATTTTAATTGGAGGATTTGCTAATATTAAAACACATTTACTAAATCATTCAAACACATTTAATACAACAGTCTTTGCTTTATTTATTTATTATTTTTTTGCAGAACTGTTGTATAAAAGTAAATGAGCTCTAAGTCGTGTGTTATCGTGAATAACAGCACAGCAGAATAACAGTCCCTGTCGTCATACTTACAGTTAGAATTAGAATTTTATGCCTGTATTATTTTACAATTTCTCATCAGTTTCTACATATGGATTATAAAATCCATTCCTCTGTGAAAACTGACTTTACAGTTCAGACACTGTGTCTAAGCTGAAATCTCCATTTGGGGTAAAGGGATGTTTTGTCACCTTAATCTACAGCCATGTAGCCTGAAGTACAATAAAAGCAGCCAGAGAAAAGAGCTCACGCAGTAGTTTGGTGATAAAAGGAGGGCGTTTGGACTCCGGCAGGTGGATGCCCAGGAAGTAGACAGGCACTCCTGACAGAGCGATGGCGATGCCGATGAGGGAGTTGAGGGTGTCGCTGTAGAGAGGAACTGCCACCAGGAACACCGTGCAGAGACAGAAGATTACGGGAAACACCAGAGACAACTGCAGCACACAGGAGGGGGACAAGAAGGAGTTAACAAGTGCCACTCGGAGTCAGGACACTTCTGTCCCTGTGGAGGTGAATCAGTCAGCGTTAGTGTGATGTGTGTTTAGTACGGCTGTGACGTTCAGGCAGCGTCATAAATTAATACTCGTCATTTTTGATTCAGTGTCGTCAGAAGCTTCCTACATGTAAGGAGTTAGGAACGTTTTTCACATCTGCTGTTTAAGGGAATTCCACAGATCTGCACTATTCAATAATATATAAACATATCTGTTTGATGTGAAATGCACTATTCAAGAGAAACCTATGGAGCCAGCACTGTTCACAAAGAGTGGTGAGAGGAGCCAAACAAACAAGTCTAATTTAAAATGCTTTTGCTGATAATCCTGTCAGATATTTTACGGATTGTGTGCCTGTTTTCTCATCAGGAAGCAACACATTTGTTCAGAAGATAAAAAAAAAATTGTGATTTTAAAATGATGATTTTGAAGTTTTAACTTTTTTTTTAAATCATATTTTCTCCAACAGGGCTGAGAGACAAACATAACAGAGTGGAATGCAAAAAATGATAATAGAAATATTTTGGAGAATAAATAAAATGGCTGTATTTGTGTTGTAGACATTTCAACCCCTGGTTCCCATCAGCACCACTGTAAAGGAATCTGAGACCGAGTTTGTCTGCAGTGAACCACTTCATCACACCACTCTGAATGGCTTTGTTTACACCTCATCCAATTATGTAGAAGTTCTGAAAAACAAATGACGTTCCCCATTAAACACCATGACCTGCACTGGGGACAGATGATGTGGAGAGCAGGTAAAATAACTATATTTGTGCTGTAATCATTTCACATCAAGCCCTATAAACAAATAAAAATTAAAAAAATAATAAAATAAAACTTGACCACATCTCATCTGACTGAACAAATACCAATGATGAACTGAACTGCTGCTTAATGGTAATAAAAGAAGAGGGAACTTCTCCATGTTCCATGTTGTGGTAAGAAGCCGCAGCCGAGGCTTCCTCTCTGACTCTCTGACTCTGTATTCCTCCATACTCGTTTAATTCTGCTCTCTCTATATTGATTCACCTCCAAGTTTCAATTCTCTTTTCTTTATTTAATCATTTCCCTCTGTCAGTTTGATCGTTCCCTCAAATAGCAATGCAGTACAAAGCATATCAGTCCAGTTTTACTCTGTTTAATGTAGCCGGTCAGTTTTGCTTGATGTTATAATATAAAACGCCACACTTATAATAACCAGCTCCCCTAATGAGGTAGCTGATGTTTGGTAGCTGCCAGTGCTGGATGATGCGCTGAAGAAATGAGCTTGTGAAAGGAGGTCTGGCTCAGTTCAGCAGGTTTAGATGAGTGTTTGCCGTCTGTTTCAGTTTTAACCAGCCCTCATTTCCCCTTGGGGGGGTCACCAGCGGCACCTTTCGGCCTGTTTCATCACTTTATTAGCTCAAGTGAAAGGTGAAGGGTGGGAGATGAGCCCTCGGAGGGGAGAGGGATCGAGCGAACACCAGCGTCGACTTCAGGAGCAGATCTTACCCAGAAGTCTTTGCGACATGACGCATTTCCCTTTTCAACCGCAAAAATCATGGTGGGTGGCTGTTTATAACCTATAGAACTAAACTACTTCAAAAAGCTTTACGTTTCAAATCATAACATTCACTTTCCACAAACACTATCACTCCGCTGAGACGCCGTTCCTAAGCAACGACTTTGACAGCTGTAGGAGACAGTTGGTCAGACTCTGAAGATGAGATGACACTAAATTCCCAAACTGTCACCACTGAGCAGCTTTTCAGTCGGCAGCTGTGACAGAAGAACAGCTGAACAACCTGGAATCAGCCAGAAATTAACCCAACACCATTCGCCAAACTAAATGGGCTGTAAGATGCTTTACAGACTGGCTGGAACAAAACAACACTAATACTGATCTGGCAAAAACTGACAAAACTGAGCTGAACTTGATATTGTGGCAGTTATATGGCTCAGTCTGATTTGGTCAGACTCTGAAGATCAGACTACACGTTTGGCGAATGGTATTGGGTTCATTTCTGGCTGATTCCAGGTTGTTCAAAGCTGCTCAGTGGTGATGACAGTTTGGGAATTTAGCGTGAGGAGCTGGAGAACAAACTGCTGGCTGTGCAGTGAGTGGGCGGAGCTCGTTACTCTGACGTAGCAACAAGCTGCTCGTTAAGGAACTATAATTTGGTGAAGGAACTGCGAACATTAAAACATATTAAACGCCGCGTTCACGGCCCAGTTTATTAATTTATTACTTTATTTATTTAACTGTTGTATTAAAGCAATAGAACACTTGAGGAGTGTGTTATCGCCAATAACATCACGGCTGTGATGATCTACGGCGACCAAATCACAGTGATGTTATTTCGAGATAACACACTCCTCTGTGTTCTACTGCTTAAATATCAAACACGATTATTCAAATGGCAACAATGTGGCTTTTATCCATAATGAATGAATGAATTTCATACGAACGTAAAGAGAATCGTTCACTTTGACTTGCACAGAAAATGTGAATATAACTCAGACTAATAAATCAGGTAGACCTGAATATGATGCTCTATTTTTGCAATTAATGAGTCACATTTAAAACAACATTTGATTAAATGTTTACATGTTGTAAAACAAACAAACAAAAAACTGATTAAAAACTGGCGCCCATTGGGGGGGCCACGGACCACAGGCCGAACACCACTGCTCTATTCTCACCTTCAGTGGTCGAGGTCTGTCTGGCTCCTTCCAGCGCAGATAAATCTGCCCCGCGATGGACAGGCCGACAAAGAACCAGTAGCTGAAGCTGTAGTAGTTAATCAGCTGGAAGACGTCCTCCACAGCCAGGTAGATCAGAGCCATGGCACACTGGAAGTGGGAAAACAAGTCCAAGTGAGTGGTCATGCAGTGATGCACAGTCAACACTAGATGGTGCCACAGTTCACCACCTACATTAAAGACATCAGCTTGGAGGAAAACTGTAGACCAAAGTAATTAAGCTTCAGTCCTGGAGGGTCAAAAAACCACACATAACTATTATAACTATTATAACTTTATAAGTTCAGGAAAAAGGCAGACACGATTAAAAAGGGCTTACAGGGCACACTTGGAGACGATTAGGTTTGTTGTGAACGATACTTATCCACTTTGAAAACATCTGAAACACCTTGGTTTCTTAGCCCAAAGGAAAACGGTTCAGCTTAAAGGAGAATTCCACCAATTTTCCAAAATGTGCGCACAGTTAAATTATTACAGTATAAACAAAGTCATTCTGAGTGGACTGATGTGAAACGCTCTATTCTAAAGAAACATGCAGAGTTAGAACTGTTCACAGTGGTGGTGATAGGAACCAGACGTTTGATGTCTCTAAAAGCTTCCTCACAGAAATGTATTACAGGAAATGGTCACGTCCACACTTCCTAAAACCCGAGACACTGTCTTATAAAAGTTTTGGCCTAAACATTTTGTAAAACCCATTTACGCCAAAGATACATGCAAGGCTCTGTTCAGATTTACAACTATTTTACCATCAACATTACATAAAAAACCTCAGAAGACACATTTACCCATTACCCAGTGACACATTTTCACATTTCACCGACTGTTCTGGACAGTAAATGAAATGACTATATTGGAGTTGGAGGCCCTGGTTCCCATCACTTTATTCATATTTCAAACACTGCACTATGTAGAGATTTTGAAAAATTGGTGGAATTACCCTTCAACAGTCCATTTAGATGCGGCATCAGTGACACAGTTGCATTCATAGGGAGGGTCTTGAGTGGGAAAGGTGGTTGTGTTTGTACTTGAGTACATTTTTTTTTCCTTGTGTTTTCCATTCATTTAACTGTTTCTAAAAGCAGACATGCTGTATGTTGAGCAAATGAACACAGTGAAACTCTTACAGTTCAACCTGCGGCTTCTACATACAAATATTTAAAGCTGTTTGTAAGATTAGTAGATTTGGAGACTGTGGAAATGTGTAATTGCACTCAGTCAAAATTTGGCGAAGGGCTTTACATTGTGAGGATGTATGTAAATCACTGTTCTTATCATATCTTTATCAGTATAATGTTGGTTTAATTTAAGCCGGATCTTTTTGAGCCTGAGTGCGTTTGAGGATAATATGTAAAGACGTATGATGTCGTCTTACAAACTCCCACGAAATCGTTTAAGGCACTTTTATATGATATTGTATAAAAACTCTATTTATTTTCACACCATTTTAAACCACCAGCTGCCTTTTTTCATTGTGTGAACATTTCAACAAGATTAAAATCTTGATTAATGTACATTAAATGTTCGGGTGTGATCCTTCAGTCGGGTCTGAGACCAGCAGAACTAAGAAAAGTGTACTTACATTGAAGAGAAGAGCAGGCACTGGTGTGAACCTGTGCACGTGAATCATCGATAGAGCATCTGGGAGATGACCCTCCCGAGAACCCACAAAGAACAGTCTGCAAAAACAAACAAATAGAATTTAATAGCATAAATAAATAAACAAAGACATTCAGCAAAGAACATAATCACTAGAACAGGAAAGTCCAGTCTAACAACATTATTAGAGTCTCCATCACTTCTAAAAACAGCCATAAAAGTCACCACAATCATACAGTTCCAGTCCTTTGCACATGGATTTAAAGGGGAAATCCACTTTTGTATTTTTTAGAAATTCTGTATAATTCTGTGGTTAATATGTAAACCAAGTCTTTAAGAGTGTTTTAGTGTGTTTCTAGAGAAACCTAGATTTCTTTACAGTGGTGGTGACAGGAACCAGGGTTATAGCACAAATATAGGCATGTTATTTACTCTGCAGTGAAACTAGACGTGTCTAGGTTTTTTATATGTAATGTTGATCATGGTAAAACACTAAAGAAATTTGGGGACTATTGTGCCTCACACAGCCCTGCATGTATCTCTCAGCCATGAATACATTTAAAAGAATATGTTTTAGGCCAAAATCTTATCGCTCAATCATCGTAAAACCATGTCTCAGTTTTCATAACCGTTTCTTGTATTATAATAATGCGCTATATTGACTGTTTACACCAAAGCAATTTAATTATGTAGAAACTTTGAAAAATCGCTGTAATTCCTCTTTAAAGCTTCAGTCCAAAGAGTGAATTAATTAATAGAGATTCATCAAATCATTTTGTGTAGTTAATCATGATTAAAAAAAAACATGTCTTATTTGCTATTTTACCCTACAAAAAGATTTTCCCATTAAAAGAGTAAAGCATTTTGTTGTAGCTATGAGTGGACAAAATAAACATAATCAGAATTTATTACTCTCAGTCATTCAGTAATATTTTCATCATTTCACATGAAGCTGATAAATAAACTCATCATTTCCCTGGAGCGAACGCAGTTTCCCATTTCAGTAAGAGCAACAGTGGCTGCATGTTTCAACCAATGAATGTATATCATATACATTATATTACACAGTCAATGGTTCAACCTCCACTAAATCAACAGAGCTTTCCAGGACAGATCACTTCTTCATGGTTTCTTCCATGTAAAACTGCTGATTTTCATTCTAAGGAACATAAAAGATTCTTATTGGATTATTCAAATACTGTTTATTTAAAAATGCTGATATTCGAATACCAAAACAAATCCATTCAAAGTGTGATCCATACTACATAGATGTGAAATAACGCCAGTGTGTCAAAGGAGGACGTCATAAAGTGTGCACAGATCGACGAAGCCCACCTGGACGCAGCAATGATGGAGGCGTTGAGTCCACCGTAGCAGGACAGAGCCACAGCTATGGGGATGGTCCAGCTCATCACTCCTAAGGTGTGGTCAGCAAATGTCTGTGGGAACAGGGAGCATTAGAGACATGTACACTCACTCAGACACTCACACTCCTTAACATTGCAACACAATCCATGTTTGTTCATTTCAGCATTTTGGAAGGACAGTTAACCAGCGTAACGTCGACGGGTTTTACATGTGTACAGACCACAGCAACAGCATCGCTGGCGAGAATGGAGCTCATATCCAGCACGGCATAGTAGGCCACATTGGTCAGGATATAGATGATGGTGACAATGGGCATAGACACCGCTATGGCCAGAGGGAGGTTCCTATAACAGAAGGAGACGGATTAAGTGACTAGGTTTAAGAAGAATCTTACTGAAGCAGCAAACTTAAGCGAACATACATTATTTGAGTGGGAAAGGTAGTGCCGTTTGTACTTGAGTACGTTTTTCTTGTGTTTTCCATTCATTTAACTGTTTTCAAAGGCAGACAAGTTGTATGTTGAGAAAATGAACACACTGAAACCCTTACAGTTCAAACTGCTGCTTCTAAATGAAAATATTTAAAGCTGTTTGTAAGATTAGTAGATTTGGAGACTGTGGAAATGTGTAATTGCACTCTTTTTACGGCGAGGATGTAGGTAAATCACTGTTCTTATCATATCTTTATCAGTATAATGTTGGTTTTGCATTTAAGACCTGAACATCAAGCAAGAAACATGATGTCGTCTTACAAACTCCCACGAAATCTTTTCAGACACATTTAACTTTTAAATTATTGTTTTTTTCAATTTATTATAAATTTTCAATATTATTCCACAGTTTTTCAGCCTAATCTCCATCTGCGGTTTGTACTGTACGGTCGATTAGCACAGACATCACTTCTTGTACCAGAAATCCAGTTTACTCAAAACACAACAGAAGTTGATGGGAAGCTAAATGTGTTAATTAAGTGACCACAGAGCTTAGGAATAAACACTGCGCCGCTCTGTAATATGGTAATGGTCAGCCATATTGGCAGGGTTAGTTGTGTGTTTACACGCTACAGATGTGCACATAAGAGCAATGCCCGGCGGTGCTACAGCCATCCATGGCTGGGAGTCCAAGACAGCAAAATTTGCCTCACTATTGCTCAGCATGATGCTAACCAACATAAGGGTCACTGACGAATCAGGACTGGCAGTTAGCTTCTCCTCCAAACATGCCGACTTGTCCAACAACCTTGCATTAGGGGCGAATATGGTGGCTGGCTTCACATGACTGAAGAAGCATGTGCTCACCTCTCCCCTCCTAGCGCTGGTAGCATTGCATGATTGGGGAAGACCTAGTCAGTGGGTGGAACTGGACACGACTAAACTGGGGGGAATATTGGGGAAAAAACAGCCTCCCAAGGGGAAAAAAAACATATGGAAACATTCTTAATCCAAAAAACAAAAAGCCTGACAGACTTAACAGCAACGATTGGTGGAACTCATTTAGGACTGAGGGCTCACAGGTGTTTCTTTACAATGAATGGAAATAAAAGATGATTTTCCTGAAAACTAAGTTGAAATCGGACAACAGTATGATAACGTCTTCCAACCTTGTAGCTCATGGTAAGTCTACGTTAGCCCGTTAAAATTCTTTGGCTAAAAATCAAATTCCTTATTGTGATTATGAAAGAGATTTTACTTTTGGCACCAGACAGCTCAGCTAAACTACAAAACTACAGCTGCTACACACTCAGGTTTCAGGGTGAGACAGCCACGAGACAACACCTTACCACAGCTGTTACGTAGTTTTATTCAGCTTTAATACTGGAGGAGCACCGTAAACAGCAATTCTGTTCACTCACTCTCCTTAGGGTTCCTAGGAAATCTAGTACCATTATTAAGATGGAATAACACTGATTTACAGCTTAGTTTACTAAAACCTTTGACTGGAGAATTCATACGAGTGTTCTAACAAAATGTGTTCACAAATTCACAAAACCCAGCAGCTGCCCACTGGCCTCTGATATGTGTGTTAAGTCCACATGCGATAGTACGATATAAACGCTCAGAACAGTGACTATGTTGAAAAACACTGACATATTTCCTCAATACAACAATCACTACTTGTGCACACCTTTCAGGATTCTTGATTTCCTCAGTGACAAAATTGAGAGTGTCCCAGCCTGAGTAGGAGAACAGGGCTGAGTACAGGGCCAAGGCTATGCCTCCTGGATCACGAGAGGACCCTTCGAAGAAGCCGTCGAAGTTTTGAGTGTAACCTGTGAAAGAAGCAAATGGAAAATTAAAACTCATGCCAAAGATAACACAGCTGAAGGTGAATTTAATTACTTTTGGCCACCACATTAAAATACAGCAGCTTCTTTGATTATAATTTTGGTTTTGCGAGAATGCAAATAAAACCACCATCAGGCAGTGCAGTCATCTGCTTCACCATGCATGTCTTTTTTTAATGCAAAACTACAAAGAGCAGCTCACCCTGACACAGTTTGACTATCCCTGTAATGATGATGACGATGAGGGCCAGGACTTTTGCGTAGGTGAAGATGTCCTGCACCCTGGTGCCCCACTTCACATACGCTGCATTAATGAACGTCAGCAGACCTGCAGCAACCAGGAAAACATTTAGAAGTAATGAGTATGTCAGGCAGGCTGTGGTTTTACTGCAGGAACCACACAACTAATTCAGTGACAGGAAGGACAGACTGTACAGAAAAGAGCGAACACAGTTAATCTACTTGGTAAGTGTGAGTCTGGGAGATGGGCAGTGCTCAGACTGTAGTTAAAGGCTTAGTAATTCACACAGGACAAGCACAATGGGCCTTAACTGTGTTTGTATCTCGGCAAGAGCGAGTAGATCGGAATGTGCAGGCTTTGAAAGACTAACAAAGATACAAAGGTATCCAAGAGCAATAGGTAGCAGAGGAGGAGGAGCACAGCAAAACAAGAAGAACAAGTTTCGGGAGGGCAACATGGAACGAAACAACAACATTTAAAGTGACTGATTAACAGATATATTAGATCAATAGGATTGGACACGAGGCAGGCCTGAGGAGAATGTGCCTCGGTGTTTCGCTGGCTACATGTTTGAAAGAGAGACCAGCAGAGAGAGTTAGAGAAGACAAGAGAAGACGAAAAACAACAAATGAGCAAGAGGCATCTAAGAATGTCTGTACAGAAAGAAGAAACGTAAAGAAAAGGCACAAACCTATTTACTTGTATCCAAGCTTAAAGCGATAATTCAGCAAAAAATAAAGATCTAACTTGCACAATTCCCCCCTCACCCCAAGGGCAGTGGATCAGCCAGGACATGTACGCTGACGGGAGTTTGTTTCTCTAGTTGTGCAGTGAAGCTACAAGGCTACTATCATAAAAATGTATGTAATATAACAGAAACCATTTTAGTTGTTAGCTACATCAGTCTCAAAGCTCCAGTACAACTCTGGAATAAGTCTGGACCAATTGGTGTTTGACCAGTTTGTAGGTAAGGGGGTAGTTCTGCAAAGCCACTCCTTTAAGACACACTGACCTATATTAATATTCTTTGAGAAATTAAAGGGAATTTTTTCAAAATGTCTGCATAATCGGATAGTTAAGAGTCATTCAGAGTGGTTTGATATGAAATGTGTCATTCTGGAGAAATTCACTGAGTCAGAATGATAGGAACCAGATGTCCAAAGCATTTCAGTCTCACAGAAATGTATTACATGGAAAGGTTATCAATACGCTGCCCGACGCCTGAGACAAAAGATATGTTCCAGCCTGAGTAGGAGAACAGGGCTGAGCTCAGGGCCAAGGCTGTGCCTCCTGGATCACAAGACAACCCTTCAAAGAAGACTTTGAAGTTCTGAGTGTAGCCTTGGAGACGAAGCAAACGAAAAATTCAAACTTATCCCAAAGATAATGCAGCTAAAGATAAATTTGACTTTAATTACTGGGTCGTTCGCCACTGTATGCAAAATGTTTGAAATTTTGGTTTTACTAGAATGCAAATAAAAAGACAATCAGGCAATTTAGTCATCCACTTCATCACGCATGAGTTTTTTTTTTTTCTTTTGTGGAAAATTACAAAGAGCAACTCATCCTGGCTCAGTTCGACTCTCCCTGTCATGATGAGACAGGATTTTTGACTAAAGCCTGAGACACCATTTTAAAATTGCTTGGAAATAAGATTTTGGCCTAAAATGTAATGTAATATATTTGGGCAGTAAGTACAATGGCTACATTTATGTTGTAGACATCATGACTCCTGGTTCCTATCACCACCACTAAATAAATCCAAGTCGGTAGGTTTCCTTACAATGAATCATTTCACATCAAAACACTTTGAATCGGTTCATTTGCACATCAACAACTGAACTATGCAGATTGACAAAAATGACTCAAAAATACTGAAAAAGATCTACTAACAAAAAATATCTAAGAACACGCTGTCAGACCTCAGTCCCAGAGGGCCACAGCACTGCAGAGGTTAGTGTTCCACCTTATTTAACACACCTGGCTAAGCTCTTTAGCTCTCTATGAGCTGGATTCAGTGAGAACACTAACCTTTGCAGAGCTGTGGTACTTTATGACATGCTGAGTTTGACATCCCTGCCCTAAAAGCACAGCACTCACAGATGCAGGCAGCAGCGAGGAGTCGCGAAGCCGAGTACGGCGGTTCACAGCTGGGGAACAGTGGCTGCACCAGGTAATTGGCAAAGGTGATGGCTATCACAGCCTGGCTGGTGGGCTCGATGATGAGCAGCGACGTCCACAGCCGGATGAAGGCAACAAAACCTCCGAAGGACTCCAGTATGTAGGCGTAACTGGCACCCGACTTGGTGATGGTGGTGCCCAGCTCGGCATAGCAGAGCGCTCCAATGACTGAGAAGATCCCACCGATGGTCCAGATGACCAGAGATAGACCATAGGAGGCGCTGTAGATCAGCACGCCTTTGGGTGAAACGAAGATACCCGAGCCGATCATGTTGCCCACAATGAGGCTGATGCCGTTGATCAGAGAAATCTCCTTTTTCAGCTGCATGCTCTCCTTGGGCTGAGAATCTTCTGTGGCATCTGGAGGTTGGCCATTCATTTTGCTGGTGTGGTTCTCCATTCTGCCTGTAGGCTGTGGTAGAGGAAGAAGAAAAGGGCAGAATGTGACCTGTTCCAACCTGCAGGAGGAAAACAAGGTTAGTGACATCAGACGCGTTGATCAAAGAGTTTCTTAACATTGTCCAGAAGGTCCACAGCAAAGCGCAGCTCAGTGGTTTCCAGGGTCTAAAATGTGATTCAGCTTATCGTTACTGTTCTATTAAGACCTGTTCATATTATATTATAGGCATAGATTTAAGCTGGGCGGGGAGATTTATCCCCCCAATAATTAGATAGTTGAGAGTCATTCAGAGTGGTAACTCCCTCTCAACACATTTGGGCCTATTGGACCTGTTAAATTTGATCAAAGTATGTTTGATATTATATACCAATAAATAGAAAACAGCTATGGCTTAAATGGGGAGGTTCTTTGATTTAAATCCATGTTTTCTGTCACGTCTCAGTATATAATATTTTTTATGTTCCTGTACTGTAGACTGAGTCAGCTACACCTAATGCTGAAGACTGCCAAGGATGTTAAAAACTAAGCAGACTAGCTGTGATAAGGCAAGATATCGCCACCTTGTTATCTACCACAGGCTGTAGCTCTCCACTGGATTAAGAAGACTAATGTTGTAGCCTAGTTTGATAGCGATAGCTAGTTAGCAGGTCTAACAGATTTATTCACTTTCCTAAACCCAGAAAAAAGCTTCTACATCTAAGGATGAACTGCGTCTGAGTGATACATACATATGTCTTACTGGGTAAACACCCTACACTATACCAATAAGAGTCCTTGGGCAAGCCTCTCAACACTGCCTTCACCGACCTGTGTAAAATGATCAAATTGTAAGTCGCTCTAGATAAGAGTGTCTGCCAAATGCTGTAAATGTAAATGTAATGTTAGGTTGAGTCTCGCTGTAAAGGCATGAGCAGTGATATGAGCTGTGCGTGGAAATGAAACCCACTGACACTGATTTTTCATACGTTTGAAAATGCCATACGGTCTTTACAGAGGGTGAACACTTCTTACCAAATGGACCAACTGAAATGGTCCAATGTTACATTTGTAAAAATCTGATTAAAATAGGCAACTCATTTGTTTGCAGGATGTCGCTGTGTACATTGTGTACATACGGCTTAAAATTTCAGCAACTCGAACCACCTTCTCACACGCCTGCATGCCTGGTAACAACAGGGATGACAGAAAGGCTTTAGGACTGGCTAATAACACCACTAGCATGTTAGAGCGCTAGACTATACAGTGCTGCAGCCCTCCAGGATTGGAATTCACATCCCCTTCAAATTCCAAAACGTGCAGATCTGATCAATATTAATGTAAAATTCTAACATTGGCCGAAAACAAGCGATAAAGTGAAAAAAACAGGGTTAAAGCTAATTTGTTTAAATGCAAAATGAAATACCATTACACTGGTCACACCTAGACTCTAATGTGTTGGACAGGTGTGAAGTCAGCACTGAACGGAATAGCAAACATACTATGCATGTGTCAAATGTCCTCTAATTGATGACGTAACCAACATAGAGAGAACTTTGCTCAGAGTGATACTGCTGTGTATTCAACCATTCGCTTCCATTTTAGGAATTTTTGGGCCAAACTAATTGAGGAAACATCTATACCTAAATCTTATAACCATGTATTAGAGAATTTCTGACAGGCCACGGGTTTGACCAGTCAACATTAGAGCAAGGTAACAGAAAAATGTTCCTTTATAAATGATTAAGCGCGAGCTCCTGAATCTGCAGCTACCCACCACTTACAGTGGAGCGCTGATAACACATTCCTCAGATTAGACGAGGACTCTCCAGTTTTAAGTACGTGCACAGAGAATAGTGCACAGTCAGGTCTCTACAAGCAATTCATTTCTCAGGACATTTCTCATGACAACAGGCCCCCAGAGCCCATCAGGATGCAAAAAAACAACTTGAGACTTCTAGCTGGATCTGTCCCCGCTTCCCATCACTGAGCACGATTCCCAGAACATCATAACCCAAACATCTGCGCTCATGCTGTAGAAATGCTTGGTGCAAGAGGAGTGTGTACTAACGTTTCCCTGGAAACCACCATCGTCACTGTGGTTTTGACCTTGTGCTCCACTCCACTGTGTGAGCCTGCCTGGCTGTTGATTCATGCCCTTGAGGCACACAGGCTTGTTTTCTTGTTATTTTAGGAGTGCCTGACTGTCCCATTGCTGACTTTGTTTTTGTGAGGCTTTTGTCAGACTGTCTTTTTTCCTCTCTCTCTCTCTCTTTTGGGTCAGGACCAAAACATGAAACAGGGGGCTTGGCTTAGATAACTTTCGATTCAATTCCAAAACAACTAATAATATATATATATATATACACACACACACACACACACACACACACACACACAGATAAGCTCGCTTGTCTCGGTCCGCTTGTTGGTCACCTTCAGCCCCTCAACACATTAAACTCATCCAGAATGGAAGCCACTCAAATTGTGATCGGACTCTTTTCTCACGCAGTGGTGTACAGAGTTAGTCCCCTTAAAAACACGCTCCCCACCCTCCCTCTCTCTCTCTCTCTTTCTATTATCTATCTATCTATCTATCTATCTATATATCTATATATATATATATATATATATATATATATATATATATATAAATTCTGCATTAAATTCAGTTTTACATCATCATCATGCATCACTACAATTCCCAGCATGCACTGCGTCATTGCGTACATACATCACATACCCATTGGGAAGCTACAGAGAAATCCACTAATACACCTCTTATTATTGATTAGGCTAATAAATACAGGCGTGATACTCGGTTTCCCAGCAGTAACATCTGTCTGGCTCTACAGTTTCACATATCATGTCAAATATAATGTTAATTTTAAAAGTTTGCTGTAAATATAAACCTGTAAAACATACGAACTGCCTGCAAACTACCTTCAGAGCATCTTTCAGCTCTGCCTCGTAGAGGCGTTTTGTCACGAATTAAACCAATAGAAACAGAAGCAGCAACGTTCGCTTTTCACAACAATCTGGCAACGCGCGTGGATTCAACGTAAAATCAGGCAACCTCTTTTGTTGTGGAAGCAGCGGAGGAGCGTGTTTTTACGGGGACTGACTCTGTACACGGATGCAGGAAAAGAGCCTTGAGCCTAAACCACGCTGACCAGCGCGTGAGAAAAGAGTCCGATCACAATTTGAGCGACTTCCATTCTGGATGAGTTTGACGCACAGGCGGACCGAGACGAGCGAGCCTATCTGTGTCCTAAAACGGGGTCTAGAAAAGCACCAGGACTGGGTCTAATCAACAAAAGACGCTCCAGTTCTGCTCATCACGTCCAGCCAGTTCTCCTGTCCACAGAGCCAGTTTCCCCCCTTCCTGCTACCCCTGCACTGCACTGAACCTGGCTTTAATGTCAGAGCCCAGTTACTGACTCCCATTCGGAACTGGACAATACTCTATTTCTATAGTCCAGACTATTTCTATAGTCCAGACTATTTCTATAGTCCAGACTATTTCTATTGTCCACATCCGAGACCTCTGAGAAAACACGGCTCCTTCTCCTCTACGGCTTCATAATTTACCACATCCTGTTTATGAAGTGAACACGGCAGCGGAACCACCGAGGAACCGCTGTAAGGCTGAGTGTTTCCGAGCAACGCGGCGACTTTACACCAGAGCGATACATCAAAACAGCGAAAATGCGCGCAGCTCATTCGACACAGAGCTGCTGGAGCGAGCGCAGCACAGATGAAACGCACCGCGGCGCTGTTTTGTTCCAGTAATGACATTTCTCGTTGACTGAATTTAAACGTAACCGACTCGCAGTTCTGACCATGTTTTACCTTTTCGTGCTCGCCGTTTATCCTCTCGAGCCCCGTCTCAGCGTCCGCGCTTCGGGCAGCATCTCTCCTCCCGGCTGAACCTGAACACCCTGCGAATCAGGCAAACTGCCAGACAGTCACGTGATGCCGGTAACATCGCTGTCACGTGGGTGTCTCTTTAATGGCTAAATCCACCAATCACAATCCAGCCAAGCGGCCTACGTCAGAATATCGATTAAAGGCAGTGCAGGATTTCTCTTCCAGATTCGACTAAATCAGTTAACTTTAATATAAAGAGCTGAAATGCAAACAAAAGGAAAAAAAATAGATAAATAGAAGATACTGGCATATTTTCTGACACTCTGTTTATGAACAGCTCTATTATTTTATTTTTCCCATTTTTTGTACATATGATGTCAATATTTTTAAGGCTTCGCATCTTTCTGTACTCACCCACTATCCCATCATACATACAGCACAGGGACACCTGAAACTTGGGTTAACCTTGGGTTACGCCAGCTGCAATGTAAACACTATATATATTATATTATATTATATTATATTATATTATATTATGTTATACAGCCATGCAAGTAAAAGGCACTTCACTTTGCTATTCCATGCAATTCCATGAGTTCTAGGGGCTGCATTGTTAAAGGGGAATTCCACTAACAACCTAAAAATTTACTTCATGTGGTAACAAGTAAATCGCTGCTGTCGGAAGAAAACCTCATATCTCCACTTTTGTCATTTCTCAGTTTTTGACATAATTTGAAAATACTTGTTAGCCTTTACGTAGTGTGTAAATTTCATGATGAATGGACCAAAAGAAACGACCCAAAAAAGTCTGGTTCCACTGAATTACATTGAAAGTAAAGTAGTTTTTTCCCTCTCCTGTACAGTTACCACTTTGGAGAGATACGAGGTTTTGTTCCGACAGCAGTGAAATGAACTAGTTTTGTTCAACCTAAATACACACTGTGAACGGAGGACTCTTTTAATCGATGTCATTTTTTGACTTCCATTGCTTGTTACCACAAAAAGTCATTTTTTGTGTTGATCTGATGAGCCATTTTCCACATGCAGTGATAGAACCAGGGGTTCTGGTTAAGGCTAGATTTGTCTACAATGCAAATCTAGCCTTTTTGTTCACTATGCAAAACCATCAGTGAACCCACACACTTCTGAGTTTATATATCTACTGTTTATAATTGTAAAATTGTAGTAAATCTGAAAAAAATAAAACAGGACTATTTTGTGCATGTACCTCTCCACCATGAATGGATGACTGAAGGAACATTGCAGGTCAAAATGTTCTCTCAAAAATGTTGTGAAATAATGTCTCAGGCATCAGGCAGTAGATTCATAACCATGTAATGATGTTCTGTGAAGGAGCTTCAGAGGCACTGAATAATTCAGACCTCTGGTTCCTATCACTACCACAGGGAACCACTCTGACTCAGTACGTTTCTCCAGATCAGAGCATTTGACACCAAACAACTCTAAGTGAATTTGATTACATTTTAATGATTTAATTATGCAGGAGTTTTGAAAAACTGGTGGAAGTCCCCTTTACTGGCAGATGATAGTTCCAGTTAGAGGACGTCCAGTAGTGTGTGAAGCCTGTGAGGTGTGGACAGATTAGAGAGGAGTAACCAACGCTGGACGTTGAGTTTGTTTGCTGCTTTTAAGTCAGTCAGGTATTTCGAGTCTTTTCCATGATGGGGAGTCTGATGGGAGTCATCATGAAGCAAAGCTAAAACCATAAATAAATCACTTATCTATCTATCTATCTATCTATTTATCTATCTATCTATCTATCTATCTATCTATCTATCTATCTATCTATCTACTTTCATTTCTATCTATCTATCTATCTATCTATCTATCTATCTATCTATCTATTTCATTCATTCATTCATTCATTCATTCATTCATTTATAGTTTTCTCTGTCATTTATTTCAAAATAGCAAGCTATGAGCTCTGGTCTGATTAAGAATGACTCTTTTGATAAAAACATAAAAATGTAACATTTAAAGGTTTTCAAACTTTTATTCAGTTATAAACAAGGGGTCCTCTTGGGACCCCTGAATATCTCAAAATCCCTGAGAATAAACTTATTATGGTGTTATGCTGTTCATTTGGGAAAAATAGACACTCCAATACAAATTCAGGTAGAACTCATTGTTCATGCTTCTCCCACGATCAGCGAGCTTCTGTCTTTGATGTTCTTAACTAGCTGGAGATGCAGCACTGGGGAATTAAAGGGGAATTAAAGCACTCCATTAAAGGGGAATTTCACATCGGAATTTCTGCATAATTTAATGGTTGAGATGTAAACAAAGTCATTCAGAGTGGTTTGGTGTAAAATCATGCACTGTAGAGAATCTTATCTCTACAAAAACTTTGGGCACTATTTTGCCTTAGAACGCCCAGCATGTATTCCTCTGCCATGAATGTATTTAAAAATAAAACTATGCATATATATATATATATATATATATATATATATATAATATTTATAATCAAAACTGCAGTTGAACTGTGTCTCAGCCATTATGCAATGTATTTATAACTGTTTATTTCATGTAATAACGTCCTGTGCAGTGGCTTTTGGAGGCATTAAACACTTCAGACGTCCGGTTCCTATGACCTTTCTGCATAACTGTATTCTTCACGTGTAAACAAAGCCATTCAGAGTGGTTTGAAGTAAAATGCTCAGTTCTAGAGAAAACAAGATAGTCACAATTGTTTACAGTGGTGTTGGTGCTAAATGCCTTTAAAAGCTCCCTCACAGAAGTTTTTTTACATGAAATGATTCTCAAATTCTTAAAATAATGCTCAGTTCCAGAGACATTGTCTTATGACAGTTTCGAGATAAGCTTTCAGCCTAAAAAACACTTTTTGAAAAAAAAGATATGTACAGGAGGCCCTACGGCAAAATAGTCTGCAAACACAACTTTACTGCTAATGTAAAATGATCAGCCTTTACGTAACGCTGAGGACACTCATCTGGTTTTCGTTGGCAAATAAAATGACTATATTTGTGTTGTGGACACTGTGACTCCTGGTTCCTATCACCACCACTGTAATGAAATATGAGTCGGTGTTTCTGTGATGAACCGTTTTACATTTAAACTACCTGAATTGTTTTGATGTGACCTTGTTTACATCTTAATGACTGAATTATGCAGAAATGAACAAAAAACACTGTAAATCCCCTTTAAACATTTAATTACGTGGAGGTTTTTTTACGTAGATTTGACTGCTCTGGGAATCTCATGTGGAACCAAAGACGAACATAAAACCAAGCAGCACATTAAATATTACAGCTTGAGTGGCAATTTTAACATGTGCAGCTAAAGGCCCCCTTAGAGAGGGGCTTCCACAGTTTTCTATGAAATCACACGAGTGAAGACCAGCCATGTAATTAGACAGAGTCTGTGAGGAGCAGAGTGGCACGATACGGCACACAAGACACAAATACACACGGGCAGAATGTGCTGGATCCAGTTTTCCCCCAAGTTTAATAATTTACAACCATTTACAATCCACAGTAGCTTAATCACATTTAGGATTCATTTAAACATAATGTTGATTAATGCACCTCTGCCACACATAAGACATCAACATGTCATACTATGGAAAGAAAAATAATAAAAATGTTCTTGTTACAAGATACACGACGTTTGGGCTACTATTTAAGCAGGATAAAGTCTGCTACTACTATAGAGCCGGTTTCTCTTTGCTGTACAACATGCACAATTTCCCACCTTTCAAACAACATGTTTAAAAAGTAAACAAGCACAAGGCATTTAAACTGGACATGCAACTTTGCCCTTAAAAAGATTTCTGAAATGTAACAAACTAATGATATAACTAAGTCACTAATACGATCAAATGCACCGTAAACTGTATCATGTTAAAGAGGAACAGTCTGCTTGATGAACGGAGAAAACGCAGTTTCACTCATCAGCAAGGTGTTTTATATACAACGCTTGTTTGGTTTTGTAATTATCACTAAACTGACCTCTTTAGATGAGCTTTTTCCTTTATTCCACCTGGAGGGTGGGGCCGTCTGGAACCAGTGACTATTAAACTTTTAACACCTCCACATGACACAATCCTGGTGATTAAGCACGCTTTACATGTTGTGTGATGACTTTGACGTAATCTGATCAATCAATTTATCTGATCAAGCATAGTAGCATCACACCTCCGAGTGTCCAGTTGTTTTCTTTATCTTCTGAAAGACCTCCGCCTGATCACCATGCTTCTCTAGATACTCTCTAGATGTCAACGTTAAACAAAATGGGAATGCTTGTGTGAAGAGCTGCCTGGCGTGACTTCACTTAGCCTGCCTGCCCCTTGGACGCCATCTGGGTGCGGCTATAGCTGTGAGTGGCTTCTCTGGACACCAGACCCAGGGTGCTGGCCACCAGGAGAGCGACATTCTCGCCCAGGCAGGAGCAGATGTCCAGCAGACAGCGTGTGCGAGCGGTCAACGTGAGGGCGGCCGTGATGAGCTCGTAGGCCTCTCGCGTCACTGCCTGCCTCGCCCGGAGGACGTCCAACAAGTTGTTGAGTCGCCCCTCGGTCATACAGTGGACGATGGCCTCTCGCTTCTCCTGCAGGAGCCGGCAGCAGCTCCAGCCAGCAGAACCGTGATATACTGCAGGAGACAGGAGAGACAGGGCTGAAGTTAATTTTTAGAAATCACGATAACGGAAGCATCTGAATCGTACAAATTATTGGTCACTCGAAGAAACAAGCAGAGATTAGGGTTTCAGAAGAGGACTGGGCACATGCTGAATACTATAGTGGCTCTGGGGCCCTCAGAGAATTGTGTTGGAAGAATCTTAGATTTTTTGGTCACTCCTAAATTGGAAGCCATCCAAACACGATTCGTAAATCAGGGGCACTGCTGGACGCATCGTGGAGCTACAATGTCCAACCATTTCCAATGTCCAATTATTGCGAAAGGAAACATTCAGTGGTTGAAGACATCCTGGGACCGGAGACTGATGGTTCATGCTTTATTCTTACTTTGGTCACATTGCAGAACCTGCACAAGCTAAATATCGACAAATATCGACTAAAGATTCTACTGACGGCCAGCATTACTCAAAAAAGGCTCAAGGTCCTCCAATAACAGCACAACGGTTGGAAACTTTTATAAAACACTGGGAATAAACAGACTCTATACAAGAGAGAGGAAAGGAGAAGTATAGCCTGAACCATCTCGTCTAGATGTAACAGAATTAATTATGCAGAGATTATTCCTGACATCAACACAAACAGACATATTTCAAAAGCTGAGACTCAAATCTGTTTATACACAATACAAACTGAGCTGCTGTCCATTGTGTAACAGATGCATGTAAATGTTTATTTAGGGATGCATGACTGGAAAATGCCAAGATTGGAACCAGCATATTTTTTGCTCTACATGATCAGCAGATTTTTCAAATTGTTATTTTTATTTTGTCGGACCTGTGTTGCAGTTTTAATAGAGTGAGTCAGGTAAGTGCACTGTATTTGAATCCTGCTGCTCAACTTAAACCAAAATCTAATGGCATATTAATACGGAACTACATACATGCATAACTTTATTTGCTTCATCTCACTAAAACAGGGACTTTATTTTATATTTGCAATTTTAAAATAACATTAACAACACTAAATTGTGACTATATTGTTACTTATACTGTGATCATGTTAGAAGAAGGAACCAGAAAAGCTCTGGTGCATTTATGTATTCATTTAGCCCACATTCACTGTGTGAGCTTCATGATCAGACACCCTGTAATTACATTTGATCAACACTCAACTTCAAAGAGTTGGAGGCCTACTTTAAACTACTTTAAAACCGCTATTTTTCAGTATCTTCAAAACACAGTATGACATACATTTTATTACACAGTGTTGCCACAGGCAGCCTGTGAAAAGCACATCATTTGGCAGATCTGACGGGACTTAACGCACACCCTGATGAAGACTAAGCACTGTTAATAGATATGGTAATGATAGAATAAGCAAATACAAACCACATGCAAACCTAATGTAATAAGAGTTATTCTCATATCAAAAGAGCTTTTATTTTGCTACTCAAATTATCAAAGAGACAGTTCCACAGAGAAATTACACAGCATTATTATTTATCAGGCATCGCTGAGGAATTCACATAGTCCAGGTTCATTGAGACACTGTTGTAGTAACTTTGGGTAACTAGAAACTGTAATGACATATATATATATAAGGATGCATGGTACTATGCATTAATTATAATGTCTGTAAAAGCTATATTTACCTAGGATCAGACTAATATATGTAAATAAATTAAAAAAAAATTTATATATATATATATATATATATATATATATATATATATATATAATATTCAGAATTAGAAGGATGTTGAAATGGATTTCTACCATTTGGAGGTCACAAATTTCCCAGTTACCACTTGGTCATGAACACAATATAAATACTTGGCTTCTCTGAGGAGAGATTTAGAAAACGGTTACACTATTATATATAATGGCAATGTATTGTTTATTTGTTTATTTATAACAAATTAACAAAGATACACTTACCGCCCAGATAAATAGCTCTGCACATCTTTTTCTCAGATGGTCTAATACTTTTGCACAGTACTATACCTTCAACATTACGAAGCAGTGACTACATCAGTCGACTCATACTGGTTACCATTTTAACCTTGGGGACACAGCAAAGCTACTTTAATATCAATTATTACTCATATTCTTAACAGCAAGAAGCTTCATTTTAATTCTAAATGTTGTTGCATTATAATAATAATAATAATATTTTCATAATTGATGCATTTCCACACAGTTCTGCTCTGTTAACCACAGGTCACCTTCATTATTGTATAGGTTGTCCTGTTTTATTGATGTGTATATGTTTGTCTGTCCTGCAATGGAGTGGTGACCTGTCCAGGGTGTATACTGTCTTCTGCCCAATGACAGCTGGGATAGGCTCCTGCACCCCCCACGGCCCACTAGGATGAGCGCTTTGGAAAATATATGTGTGTTTTATTGATAATAAAGTTCAACACATACAATTATCCAGAATTTAAATACACCATATAACCTTGAGCTTTGAAAATCAGTCAGAATATTGTGTCAAAAATAGACGGACTGCTAAGCTTTAAGAGCAAAGAAACAAAACAACAGTGATCATTTGACTCCTCCACACCGACCACTTTCCTTTACCCTCATTATTCACTCAACAATTCTATTCCTCCAGTGATCAACATTCAGCTTGACCTAACAAAGCTAAACGTCAATGATTTGATTAAGCTGTGCAGCAAAAACAAATGATATGCGCTGCACTCTATAAGGTCAAAAACTAAGACCAATCCTGAGGAAAACAGCAGCCCTCATGGGAGGAAACACGCTGGACACAGATAAGGCATCGGTGGGTCTGTCGTTCAGGAAGCCAGCAAACAGCCTTGCAGAACTGCTTACTGTGCACATGCGGGAGCACAACACACACGGGAACTTGTTGCAATGTTTGTTAAGGGTAAATTTGCTCTAGCTTTACTCAGCAGGCATGTTAAAACATGTTAAACAAAGGGTCCCAACCTGAATTGCGATGGGAAAAAAGATAAACGAGAAAGTTAGATTTGCCATCTGTCTCACTCTTACCCTGGCTTGCAAGACTGGGACGCTGCAGGGAGGCCTGTATCGCTGCTGTAGGGGAGCCACACGGTGTGTTTGGGGGTGTCGGGGTCCGTGTCTGACTCACATCACAAAGGACGCCACACCATCTGAAACCAGGGCTATTGCAAGTGATGCTGGACGTTCCCTTGGACAAAACCGGATTATTCGCAGTACCTAAAGAAAACCAGTTGAGACAAAAACTGTCAGAATTAAAGTGAACAAGTAAGAACAACAACACTGGTCGCAGGCCCAGTCACTCACCCTTACAGCATCCAGCTGGAGGGGAAGCCCTTGCAGTAGCCGGGACAGGAAGGGTTCCTCTTGGACTGGTCTCATCTGACTTGGGGATCCGTGGAGCAGCTTTACTCAAACAAGGCCCGTTCACTGGAATCGTCTTAGAGGTCAGGTTCTTTCTGCGCATGCCGCCACTGTAGCCCTGGTGAAGCGTTTATGGTTATTTAGATCTCAATGTAATTTGTTTAAATTTGCTTAATTCATTTGGGTAAACATACAAATCACGAGCAAAAATACAAATGTTGTCCTATAATGTGACACTTGGTGGAAGTGCATGTGGAAAAGGGGAAGTCCGGCAACTGAAAATCTGTTTATTTTAAATAAAAGTATTAATGCATTTGCACTAAAACTGTAACTGTAGTTACATTTGTCAGATTTGATCTTAAGCTTAAGTGTAAAAGTTAACAACTGGTTTCTCTTTCATCTGAGCCAAACTTTAAACACACGCAGATTATGAAATCATCAATATGACAAAGATTATGTACAAACAATTTGCCAAAAGGAATTTTTTTTGTTGTTTTATGCATTATTTCAACCGCTGGGATAGGCTCCAGCACCCACCGCGACCCAGAAGGATAAGTGGGTTAGAAAACGTGTGTGTGTGTTCAATATTTCAGGAATTCTGTGAACAGAGAACTTAAAAAAACGATTAAAGTCTCGATGCTGTACATCTGTCTCTTCTTAAAATGTCTTTGTTGTATCGACAGCTTTCTAGTGTCCTAATAATTACTTGAAACCAGTGAAGTTGCACGGGACTCACTCATTAAAATAATTTTGCACATTTGTCTGCAACCAAAGTCATTTCATATTGTTGAAAATTTCTAAACAGAATTGATTTCTGAATGGACGTGTTTCTTTTAACAGCATTAAGTACAACTTTTCAAAAGTAGAACAGAGTTTTAAACACAGAAATGGTACTTTAGTACAGGAGTGACGTATTTGGAGTTTTATCGCTACTCTAGATGAGCAGAATGAAAACATGCTCAAACCAGCCAAGCAGGTGAGAAACAGAAGACTATGTCCAAACAAGATGAGGCAGGTCTCTTACCTCTAGGTTGTTGAGTTCAACGGGAAGCGCCCATGCTGTAGGGTTTTTACAGCAAAGCATCGCCCTCTCCTGGTAGAATAGCAGAAACACACGTACATTCAGAGGATTCACAAGCTTTTGTGGGCTCATGTGCTGAAAGTGGTTTCAGGTTATAGATCAGAAGCCTAAAGTGTGGCCTGTGGCTCATTTGACTGGCCTCCCATAAAGTTAGTTCAAACCCCCCCGTCACCCAATAAAATAAACAATATATTTTACATCATATATAATTTACAAAATGATTATTTTTCTTTTAATAATAAAAAAAAAAATGTAATGTTAAAAAGCACATTTTTTAAAACATTTGAAAGCTACCAACATAAAAAGCTTGTTCACCCCCGTTATAGATTATATATTAAACAAGGAACGATTAGATTTTCCTTAACTGAGGACTGACAGGATTGGAAAGTACCTTGCACTCTTTTAGCCTGCGGGCAGCTGTCGTACCAGCGTCTGAGCCTAACGTCGCCACTGCCTTCCTGAGTTCAACTACACACTCTGTATTGGAGTCAAATGGAATTTTTAGTAAACAGCAGATATGTTTAGTTTCCACACGGCAGCTTCATCAGAAGAATATTCTTACACCAACCTTCAGCCAGCGGACGGCGGTTTGGTTCACTGGACAAGCATCTGATCACAAGCCGGGTGAGGACATGGCATTGGGGAGTTTCCAGGGGCAACAGCTTAACTTCCACACCAGTCTCTACCCCCTCCTGAGCAGAGAGTAGCAGCGTCTGCAAATGATCCGTAACTGAAAAAATGGAAAGGAGGTGTTATTTTTGTGAGAAATCTGAGAAATTGGTCTAAACAGCTACAGGCTGTTCACTGCATATGTTCACACGTTACATAAGGCCAACAGAAAAAGCAAAAGTGGAAAAAACAGAAGAGAAAGTGTGAAGCAACTTGTAATGCACTGTCTAAAGATTAGGAACAACATGACGAATACAAAGGGAGGTAAAATAAGCCGGCCCAAAAATAGACTTTTTTGACTGTTTCCTGTAAGTCAGTAACCGCATACTTTTGCTAACTGGGAGGAGGAAAACAAAGCAATTACTCACAAGCTTATGAAAAAGCGGTAGAGGTGATGACAACACCTACCTTCGCACGGCTGCCTTCGATTCAGTGCCTCCCAAATCAGAACACCGAAACTAGAAGAGACATACGTTTCGAGGTGAGATGACTGGCAAAAAAACCACAACAGCACCACTAACCTATTCAGGATTACAGCGTGTGAATGTGTGTATTACAGACTAGCTTAAAGGAACAGGACTCGCACTCACCTGTACATGTCAGCCTTTATAGATGGTGCACCTCCTTGTATAACTTCAGGGGACATATAAGCCAAGTCTCTAAAACATGGACTACCACTATGGGACGTCGGTGCCCTTAGATCTAAGCACGTCTGCTGGCCCCAGTCACACAACTGCATATAGAACAAATACACACTGTGCTCAATAGTTCAGAATCAATAGTTTTGATAAAATAAAACCAATTTGGTGGCAGAAAATGTTTCTAAAATGTTTCTAATACACCATTACACATCAAATAGTCTGTGCGACCTTAATTATAATCTGGGTGCGGTTTCAGCGGATTATAAAAGTTTTGGTGATGGATTTTTATGGAAACAATTTGAACTCTGTGGGTGACTGACTTCCACTGGTTATTAACAACTTTAGCTTCACAGCCTCAGCTCTAAACTAAAGAAGCAAAGTCTAAAGGAGACTCCAAACATGTCCCGGATGAAACGAGTGCATCTCGGGTAAGTGGAGAATTGTGTAAATATAGTTTTTGGCTGAACTAAATACAATGACAAAAAGTGATTCCAAAGTTTTGAACAGTGATGTACATTACAATATCCATCAGCGAGTGGTACCTTAGCCCGGTACTGCTGGTCAAGAAGGACGTTGGTGGCCTTCAGGGCTCCGTGAGGCAGAGGAATGGCATGCAAGTGGTTCAAACCTTCCGCCACATCCAGAAGGACCTGAAGCCGGGGGGCCATGGGCAGGTCTGGATAGACGTGTGTCTGACAAAAGTGAACACATCACAAACATAACCGTCTATTTACTGCAGCAGTCACTTCAAATTTCTCAACCTACTGACAACCTCAGATCATCTCAAGCAGGTGAGACGACTTTATCCGAGCACAAAGAGAGGGAAATTAAATTAAGCAGATCCACTGGTTCTACCATGAAACCTCACCCACATAGACAGTAATGAACAAACAAAGTAATAGACTCCTGTTAAACGAATGAACTGAGTAAAATGTTTTTGCTGAATGAATGAACTCTGTTAGGTTACTAACCTACATTGCTGACAAACCATTTTAATCCTCGAGCTCATATTTAAGGTGCTTCAGGCTTTCTGATGCAAGAGTGATGCAACTGTCTCTGACAGGCATGTTTAGCAGTGGCAGGACATACATTACAGCTACATGCAGGGAATTTCCACACAACCACTGAAGTATCTACAGCAGTTACATGGAAGACTAACCAACCAATGAGTGTTTTGCTTCCATTTCTGTAAAAATACCAGAGGTAGTTTTCGTGCAAGTCGGTCTCGGGGCTGCATGACAACTCACTCCTGCTTAGTTGGTGTGACAAATTTGTATGATAACCAGGTTGTCATTTCCTTCACGTTTGTTTTGGTCATATGATTTAGAAAGATCTTAGAGTGACCATTAGACGAAATTTAAACGTGAAAGTCTTTTGTTTGCCTCTTGAAACAAACACAGCTCCAAGCTCTATAAAAAGGTCTGGACGGCCCCAGACCACAGCTGTGGTCGGCCCCCTGACCACAGATTACTGTGCCTTTAGATTTTAGTCCATCATTGCTGTCCAAAATAAGTATCTCCAAAACAGGAGAACAGGGGAATAACTGAAACTCTGCAGTCCAGATGAGCAGGATTTAGAAACACTGAACTAAGGTTTGGTTTCCCAGACAAGGATTAAGTCTAGTCGTTAAATAAACTGCAGTGCCATTGATGATTCACCATTTGAAGTGAATTGTCTAGTCTAGGCTAAGGCTTAATCTGGATCTGTGAAACTGGCTCTGAATGATTATATGGTAGACAATTACCAGGCAAGTGCACAGAGATCCCAAAAAGGGGCTGGAGTCCCTGGCCTTCTGCCCTCACACTGTACAAGTGCCCTCTTTGTTAACGTGTATAATGAAGGTCTTTTATGCGGCCATTAATAAAGACAAATCTCCCGGAACAGAACTAGTGGGTCGGCTCAGGTTCCACAAGCTTGGCTGCTCTGAGGTGCCCCCTGGTGCAGTACTAAGGAGATTTCATCTCTGACCAGTCACTGATGCTTCATCACCACAGGTCTGGAAATCCCCCCAGCAGAGCTCTGATAACCTCTTTCAGAAAATGTCACAGTGCAGGACGGAAAAGGGCTGCTAAAAACTCGCTAAACCGGGTTTTGGTTAAAAACAGCTTTTCGCGGGCTTCTCTGCCTTAAAGAGCCCATACCCTACTTTTTCCTTTACTGTATTTTATCCTCTTATAAAATGTGTGTGGGCTCATATACCAAAAAAAAGACATATTAAATTTTTCATGTGACCATTTCCAACCTCTTTTTATCCTCTATCAGGCTGTTTTTGTTACGGTGCCTCTAAGACAGATATATGTAAATTATCTCTGTTCACACTGGCTGCCTTGTACCTTATTCAAAAAGCAGTCTGGGCTGAAACCGTCCTTATAATTTTGGCCTAATTGGACGGGACTAAACTGCTGAAGGCTCGTGTCCATATGTGGACTGTATGGACTGAGGAGTGAATGATATGTTTTGAAACTGTAACAATGTTTGCACACTGCATAAAACTCAAAAAGAAAAACAAAGAAAAATGGATTTTACATGATATGGGCCCTTTAATTAGTTATCACTCACTAGTTTATTGCAGTAAGACAGCGTAGTGGGTGATATTACCGTGTATGTGGGAGTTTTAAATGGCAATAATGCTGTTATTTGAGGCTGCCTTGTACTCTGAGCGCTAGGTTAGGTAAGAGTGTTTGTAATACGCTGCTAATTAAACTAAGGCTGACTGATGCTCCAGTTGTCTTTCTCCTAGAGCCGGTCTGACTACTACACCTGGAACAGAGGCTCACCTCGTACAGTAAGGAGTGCAGGGATCCCTCAGCCATCCAGTCCCACACCAGCCCAAACAGAGAGGGAGCCTTGAACAAACCCAGGGGGACAAGGATTCGCTCAGAACAGACTCTGCCTAGTGTGAGTGCGTTCTTCACCTGGGCAAGCCGGTCACAGCTGGGAGAGCAGCAACACACACACACACACACACACACACACACACACACACACACACACACACACACAGAGAAATATACACACACACAGACACACAGAGAAATATACACACACACAGAGACACACACACACACACACACACACAGAGACACACACACACACACAGAGACACACACATAGAAATATACACACACGCAAAGACACACACACACACACACACACAAAGACACACACACACAGAAAGACACACACACACACACACACAGATACACACATACACACACACACACAGATACACACACACACACACACACACACACACAAAGACACACACACACACAGAAAGACACACACACACACACACACAGATACACACATACACACACACAGAGAAATACACACACACACACACACACACACAGAGAAACACACAGAGACACACCCACACACACACACACACACACACAGAGAGAGAGAGCACACACACACACACAGAGCAGACAGAGAGAGAGAGAGACACACACCCCAAGGGAAAGAGAAGCGTTACCCTTTTCATCAAACAAAAACTATAACTGTGGTCTCTGTGTGATACGATGAACGTGCACGACTTCAAATGGACTTCAAAGCCATATTTGTTTACCATATATTTAGGCTAATTAAGTGTAATTATTAAAATGGTATTAAGTGGATCCAAATAAACGGTTACAGGTTATCTAATTTAGCTAAACGGTTAATCTAATTTAGCTTCTTCTTCTTCAGAACTTTCCAAAACATGAAAAGCCCGCCCCGCGCTCTCTCACCCTTCGGCGGTGGAGCAGCCGAGCAGTTTCACCGCCACGCGCCGCGCTGTCCTCGCCAGGTGGCCTCGCAAACACGCGTCGACGCTCGTTCTGACCAGAGCCACGTCCATCAGATCTTCTTCACGGAACTCCTTCAAAACAGAGGCCTGAGACATCGTTCCGGGTCTTCCGGCTCGGTTAAACGCTTCTCCCGTCTCACGCGGCCAGCCAGAGGCGGGGAGGCTGGCGGTCTGGCGCTCTCGCTGAATGTGAAGTGGAAAGCGCTCGTGCTCGTGGTGCATGACATCATGTGTTTATGTCTCATCCGATTGGCTGGTGGCCTCGCAGAAATCCCCTCTTCAACCGGCCGCTTCTTTGGTCAAGCCGCTCTGTGTCCGCGCGCCTCGGAGGAGAACTCAGCGGAACCTTAACGGTCATTTAGCGCAGAAGCTGTTTAACACGACGATCACTGGGTTTGAGCTTCAGTGTAGAAAAACACTGAAAAAATGAACGTTAAAAACTAGAAAATCGAAATTTAATACTGTACATTTCAGCTTCGTCTCTCACCTATATGAGCAGTCAATGTACAAACAAACAAACAAACAAACATGTTAGAAAAGTACAAATAAATAAAAATTTATGGGGCATAAAATCAAATAAATTATGTTTTGATCATTCATGCATTTATATAAACTGGGTCACATTCACTTCCAGAATTAGCTGATTTTCAGTGGAAGCCATTCTTCTATCTACCATGTTTTCTGTGCCGCTGTCTGCCCCACAACCCCAAAGCATAAGAGACCCACTTCCATGCTTAACAGCTGGCAAGTTGTTCAGTCCATCAAATGCTGCTCCTATTTCCTAAATAATACCTTCAGATATTGAGACCAAAGAGTTCTATCTCTACTTCTTCAGTCCATGTTTCATGGCACTTGTTCCCAAAACGCCTCTGGTTTATCTAGAAGTTGTTCTGCGTACTTCAGACGTTGATTTTTGTGATAAAGTTTCCTTCTCATGACTTTTAAAAGCAGATCATATTTGTTCCACCAGTACTGCACAGTAAAATGAAGCACCACCAATCCTGTCTAAGGGGTCGAACAAAGTACAGGTAACAGATGGACTACAGTCTGCAGTCTGGGGTGGAGCTGGACAATGGACAAAAAGTGTAGACACAAGGGGTTGTACTTAATGAAGTGTCTGGTTAATATATACACAATGTGAGCAAAAATACTTGGACACCCCTCCTAATTATTGAGTTCAGGTGTTTCAGCCACACTCACTGCTAACAGGTGGATATATTTAAGCACACAGTCTTGCAGTCCCCATAGACACACGCTGGCAGTAGAGGGTCGTACTGATGAGCTCAGTGACATTATACATGACTCTGTCATAGGATGCCGCCTCTGCCACAAGTCAGCCTGTGACATTTCTGTCCTGCTAGAGCTGCCCCTGACAACTGTAAGTGTTATTATTGCCATGAAGCAGCTACAAAGCCGTAGACCCCACAAACTCACAGAGTGGGGCACCGAGTGCTGAAGCGCACAGTGTCTATCCTCTGTTGATTCACTTGATAAAGAGCTCCAAACGGCCTCTGGAAGCAACATCAGCAAAAGAACTGCACAGTAGGAGCTTCACAAAATGGGTTTTTCCATGGTCGAGCAGCTGCACACAAGCCTGAGATCAACATGCACAGTGCCAAATGGGGTGAGTAATGTAAAGCCACTGGACTCTGGAGCAGTGGAATCACATTCTGTGGAGTGACGAATCATCAGTCAGTCTGATGGGCGAGTCTGGGTTTGGCGAATGCCAGGAGAACGTTACCTGCCTGACTGCACTGTGCCAGCTGTAGAGTTTGGTGGAGGAGGGATGATGATATGGGGCTGTTTTTCAGGGGTTGGTCTAGAACCCTCAGTTCCAGTGAAGGGGAATCTTAATGCCTCAGCACCAAGACATTCTGGACAATTGTACACTTCCAACTTTGTGGAACAGTTTGGGGAAGAACCTTTCCTGTTCCAGCATGACTGAGCCCCAGTGCACAAAGCAGCTCCATAAAGGCCTGACTGGGTGAGTTTGGTGTGGAAGAACCTGACTGACCCACACAGAGCCCTGACCTCAACCCCATCCAACACCTTTGGGATGAACTAGAACGGAGATTGTGAGTCAGACCCTCTCGTCCAACATCAGTGTCTGACCTCACAAATGCTCTTCTGGATGAATGGGCACAAATTCCCACAGACTCTCTCCAACATCCTGTAGAAGCTTCCCAGAAGAGTGGAAGCTGTTAGAGCTGCAAAGGGGGACCAACTCCATATTAATGCCTATGGATTTAGAATGGGATTCATAAAAGCTCCTATGGGTGTAAAGCATAGGTGTCCCAAAACTTTTGTCCATACAGTGTATATATACATATTGGTTTAAACATTAGAAAAACAATAACAACACAAAAAAAAACAAATAGAAAAAAGGGAAAGGCTGCCCTCCTCGTGAAAAAGACATATAAAAGTGCTGAATCAAAAAAAGCATTGAAAGGTAGAAAAAGGTCAGAAAGCAGCTGTTTTATTTCACCATAATATATAGCTGTGTGAGATATGATGATTTTATTTTGAGTTACTTTCACTGGATCTTGCACTTACATCTAGAGCTTTGTTATTGAATCTGAACAGGGAAACTCTACCCCAGTACACAATTCCCCTTTTTAAGCTACAAAAATATCCACAAATCCTAAATTTAGAATCCACACTGAGCATTGCTTAAAAGAGCATTGCTACAAATGTGTCACAGCTGTATATGTTGCTATATGTCTCCACTTCAGGCAGTGTGTGTGTCCTCAAGTATAAAGTGCTCCTACCAGACTACAGACAGCGGGAACCCCCGTCTCCTCAGGCTCACGTGTTACTCTAGAGCTCACATGTTAGGGGTGGGCTGAGGACTGCAGACAGAACAAGGCCAGGCCCATCTATAGGGCTGGGTACTGCTCAAAATCTTTTGATATCATTAGCAAGATTGATACCTTGACCTCAATACTAATTTCTAAACAACTTTTTTCAAAAGCTTTGTTTAGATTATAAACCGAAAATGAATGTCACTTAAAAAAGAAAAGCAGTGCTGGAAGTGGATATATTTACAGACTGCAGTGAGGCCATATTAGCCAAGACATACTTATGGAATGTTATTTAGACAGCCAATCATCAGTCTCGATTTTGGAACAAGCATGTGTATTGGCTCGCTGATACTGAGTACTTAGAAATAAGCTGTGTTCCAAGAGCTAAGCTTCAGTTTAGAAAGATGGGTCCTCGTTGGGCCATCCTATAAAGACCCCTCGTTTGTGTTTCATATTTCTTTTGTCACGTCATCAGAAAAGAGTTGGAAAACAAAATTGTAGTGTATTTCATTTAAGCGTGAAATCATTTATTTGGTACCGTAAAAGTACTGAATTTCCCTCCCCAGCCCTGTCCATCTACTCTACATACTGAAGTGTCTTTCTGAGAAAAATTCTAAAATTGTAATTTCAACAGGTCTCTCTAAGGCCATGGTGTTGTCATTAGATCTGACTCAGTCTGAGACTGTTGATCCCAACTTTCACATGGTGATCGTGTCACTGAACACTGAAACACTCACTCTGTCTTTCTTAGGACAAGTCAGCTTCCCCAGCTTTCCACCAGGAGTGCAAAAAGTAGAACAAACCTTATTGTTCTGCTTTTCTGAAGGCTTGTCAAAGTCTATAAGTCAGACTGAGCCGAGCTCTCGACCACGGCCTTCGTGACCAGAGGAAGGGAAGTGACTATTCTGTGTAACAGAAAAGAGGATGTCCAAAAACAAAAGGCAGGATCTGGTGGTGGAGTCACAAAGCCAAGTCATAATTGTAAGTACTTTTATGCAATCAAGACACCCATTTAGCACAACACATCTATCTATCAGAAAAAAAACAGGAAATACATCTTTAATATTTCAGCCTATAAAAAAAGTTACAGTTGTGTCCTCCCAGCAGAAGATTCCTGAAGTTGGCAATGACTTTTGTTCCCCTTTAACGAGACACTAATGTTCACACAAACAACTATCCAAACACCTTAGCTGCAAATTTCATTCTCACGTGCATCGAAAAAGACTAAAGGATGTATTTCTGAGGAGATGAGATATAAGACAATCCGCTTGCATAAGGAGGGGAAAGTCAAAGGTAAATAAGCACAAAAATGGAGTTTCCAAATCTGAAGTTCAAAAAATATTAAAAGATACAGAGAAAATGGGACTCATAACCACCATGTAGAACCCAGTAGACCATCAAAAGGGTCAACATCAGTTAAACAGTGCTAAGCTGTCATGCTTGAGATGCTTACAGATGTATTACAACGTCTGCAGCTGGCGGCTGGTTTTTATTGGCATCAGAAATGCAGATAATTACAAACGAATTTTAGTCCGTCATGCAGCACCTTCTGGAAAAAATTTGTTTGGGAAGAAGTTCGTTCAAGATAACGAGCCCAAACACACGGCCGAGAAGATCAAGACATACTTCAGCATCACTGAATGTGTTTGGATCATGAGAAGCAGAAAATGCAGCTATTTTCTAAGACTGAACTTTGGGGGTGTAAAAAAAAAACACGTAAATATTTTTCTATCATATCAATAAACTAAGATATCATATCTTAGTCTGACGTTTGCACAGTACTAACACATCTATGTCTTGTTTAAACTTCTGTTTTTCTTTTTTTATGCTTTTTACGTGTCTTGTGTTATACAGCAACATTGGAAAACACTGTACGACACAAGTCACTTTATTTATATAGAGCCTGAAGATGCTATATAACAATGTGCTATTAAAAGTATTAGTATAATTAAACTGTTAAAAGAATAATTATTCCATTTCAGTTTGAATTTTGAATTGGATTAATGTAGATATGCCAAATCAGGAGGGACAATCATGAAGTGCATTGAGTGCGTGATATCAGAAACAGGAAGTATGCCGACTGAATAAGGAAATAGCTTTATTATGTGTTAACAGTGCTGCTGTTTGTAAAAGGCTTTATTAAGTTACTGCCTTGTGCTCACGATCAAACACACGATCATCAATAAATACATTCCCTTTTACAACACATTGGCTGTGTGACTTTCAGTTCAGGCAGCGTATCTTTAATATAATATTAAACTCACTGATAACATTGTTTCTGTCTGAGTCGTGATGTTTTTATCACCAAGCCAAGGCATGTCATGTTTAATCAGGTCCGCGTCTAATAATTAACCAATATTTGACATGTTTGAGATAATAAAAATGTGTTATATTTGATACGGTATTTTGTTGAAGTACATTACATAATGAACATTACATTAACTTGCAGCATACATACATACATCATCTAAACCGCTGGAGCCTATCCCAGCTGTCATTGGGCGGAAGGCAGGATACACCCTGGACAGGTCGCCAGTCCATCGCAGGGCATTAACTTGCAGCATATTCTATACAATAATCTCTCTTTCTATATGGACCATTATTTGATTTGTCTCTCATCTTTAGGGAAAATATACAGTAACATTACACTGTGATGTATTTTATCATTAAAGTAGCTTAACCTGAGGTTCTGGTTTCCTGGACATGAATGAAGCCTAATTTTGGACTGAATTTCTTGGCAATGAAGAATCACCACAAAAAAATCTATTTAGTCTAGGATTAGGCATAATATGGGTCTGGGAAACCTCCCTAAAGGAATTGATTAAATATTCATAACTATCCATATTATGGGACTAAAAGAATCTAACTAAAAGAGATCTCCACACATTTACCCACTACACTGCATCTCAACTTCATGGAAAAGGTTTTGTGAAACAGCCAGTTACAATGAATAACACATCACGTGATTATGTTGAGCTACGTACCTGCAAATCATTGATTTTACCGGATCAGTGGACAAAAATATAACAAAAAATTTTTATAGGGCATTTAAAAAAAAGACCTCTTCCCCGCAAACGAACCCAAGGTTTATTGCTTTTTATTTTGTCCGGTTCCTGAGCCATGACAACAATCATGAGGTCATCGAAGATAGCATTTCTGTTACCAGCTGTGTTAACTAGCCAGCTAATAGGGCCAGCTGATTAAACTGGTGCTTGTACCACTGTTTATTTAGTCTGCAGTTGATTTTTGTAGTTAGATCATTTTTAAGACAGATGAGCGGATTAATGTATGCTTATATGTATGTATATACACCGATCAGACATAACATTCTGACCACCTCCTTGTTTCTACGCTCATTGTCCATTTTATCAGCTCCACTTACTATATAGGTGCACTTTGTAGTTCTACAGTTACAGACTGTAGTCCATCTGTTTCTCTGATACTTTGTTAGCCCCCTTTTACCCTGTTCTTCAGTGGTCAGGACCCCCATGGACCCTCACAGAGCAGGTACTATTTGGGTGGTGGATCATTCTCAGCACTGCAGTAACACTGACGTAGTGGTGGTGTGTTAGTGTTTGTTGTGCTGGTCTGAGTGGATCAGACACAGCAGTGCTGCTGGAGTTTTTAAACACCTCAGTGTAACTGCTGGACTGAGAATAGTCCACCAACCAAAAATATCCAGCCAACAGCGTCCTGTGGGCAGCGTCCTGTGACCACTGATGAAGAACTAGAGGATGACCAACACAAACTGTGCAGCAGCAGATGAGCTATCATCTCTGACTTTACATCTACAAGGTGGACCGACAAGGTAGGAGTGTCTAATAGAGTGGACAGTGTATGTATATATATATATATATATATATATATACACACAGAGAGAGAGAGAGAGAGAGAAAGAGAGAGTACAGAATGGCAATCACTGCTGAAAATACATATGCAGATGATAAAAATGCTGTAAATACGTAAATAATACCTCACAGATGATTTTGTGTCGAGAACCATATGGTGCATCAAAAAATACAATGCTAATTTGGCTAACCAGCGGAGCAGCTAAGTGTGTTGCGAGCAATTTTGAATTACTTTATGGAACTGAGACATTATGTTGTAGGCAGCTCATAACATGCAACTATGCATGGAAGTTCCACTGTGTAAATCCAGCCTTAATAAGTGGATAATATCTTCATTTTAATGACTGAATAATAAACCCAGGGTTTGAGGGGGTGATAAGAAGATGGTCTGGCTGGATAACTTGCTCCCTTTCTTTCCTCCCAACAGGAAAAGACAACATCATTTTCTTTTAAGTAGATTCTTTCTGTGAAGTAATGATCTCCCTCTCTAGTGTAATTTCAGTGCTCTTGCACTCAACTTTATGACAGTGACATCAGGGATTTGTCAGCTTCCGCTTTTTAACGCTGTTGCTTTTAGTCCGCTGACCTTGAATGTGTGTGTGTGTGTGTGTGTGTGTGTGTGTGTGTGTGTGTGTGTGTGTGTGTGTGTGTGAGTGGCTGATTCCCTCTGTGGTAATCAAGTGATCTCCCTGTCACTTGCGTGCCCCATCTTACTCAGGGTGAGCTGTAAAAACCCTGTTGTGCAACTTTCCACAGAGTCACTGCAACTTTATTACAGAGTGACTTTCATTTCCATTTAGTACAAATTGGTGACTTTCTTTTCCACATTGCCAAATACTTTGAGTCTTCAGCTCCCAATTTCCACAAAAGTAATAGTGGGTCTTTTCATGCTTTTCTAAATATTTCCATCAGCATTCACAGTGCATTACGCAATAATAAAAAAGTAAGGACTATTTAAAGTAACGATTTATTAACGTAGAATGTTAAAGGAGATTAATACATGCTAGTCAAATTTGCTAACTGTAATTGTTATTTACAGTGTTTGCTATAGGAATCAGGGATCATATGCAAACACTTTGATTGTGAGCTTCTATGTGTAATCGAGAATAAAGGTAGACATTCTTTAAAGCACTAACTCTCCACTTTTAAGCTGTAAACAGACCATAAATAAAATCTCTATTGACTTAAAAACATGGTTCCAAACTGTCAGAGCACAAGGCCTGTAATATCATAAAAATGGATTTTTATTTATGTCTCCTGCCTTCACTGACCAGATATCATCAGGTATCAGCAGACAGTAACACGCTGTAGATCAGCCAGAAACACATTTTATAGGTACTAACAGTGTGGGAATAACTTAATTCAGTTGATTTTGTTTATTATATAGAGTTTTCTATATCAACAACATGAAAATATGATTAAAACTAAACAAAAAAGTTCTCTGACTTTACTTGATTCAAATGTGTAAATCAGCTCACATCAAATCAATTCTTGCCAAAAGTGAGTAAAATGGAAGAAAAAAAATGCATTGATGTAGCTTAAACTATAAGGCCAAAAGAATGAGGACACCTGGGCTTGTTGGACATCCTATTCCAAAACTATGGGCATAATTGTGGGGTAATCGTGTAAAATATCTCTGTATATTGTAGCATTAACATTATCTTTCACTGGAACTAAGCGTCTGAGCCCAAAACCCTGAAAAACAGTCCCCGCTCATCATCCCTCCTCCACCAAACTCTACTGTTGGCACTGTGCATTCCGGTAGGTAACGTTCTCCTGGCATCCACCAAACCCAGATTCATCATCAGACTGGCCGATAGTGAAACATGATTCATGACTTCAGCTGCTCCAGAGTCCAGTGGTGGTGCTTTACACCACTCCAGCCGACACTCAGCATCGCACATAGTAATCTTAGACTTGTGTGCAGCTGCTTGGCCGTTGAAATCGACTTCATGAAGCTCCTGAAACACAGCTCTTGTCCTGATGTCACTTCTAGAGGCAGTTTGGTTCTCTGTATAGTGAGTGATGCAACAGAGGATGGGCAACTTCTACATGCTATATGCTTCAGCAGTCGGCGGTCCCGCTCTGTGACTGTGCGTGGTCTTTCACTGAGCTGTTGTTGCTCCTAGATGCTCCCATTTCACATCAATCGCACTTACGACCCTCTACTGCCAGTGTTCGTCTATGGAGGTTACAAGGCTGTGTGCTTGATTTTATCCACCTGTTAATGATGGGTGTTGCGGAAACACTTGAACTCAATAGCCAGAAGAAGTGTTTACACACGGCAAAAACTATTCTATTCACCTGGAACTGAAGCACACGTTTGAATCAAGTGCACTTCTGAATTTATGTAGCTATGTGGATTATTCTGTTATATTGTTTCAAAGTCCTCAAAACTCATTTTGTACTACTAACTGGTTTGGACTTTAGAATAAACATATTTTGCTTTGAATGACTCTGTACTTAATTATGTATAGTTTATTAAAACAAATGATTGAACATTCCATTTTGTCTCTACCAATACAATAATAATCCTTTCAAAACTTTGATCTTATCTAATTTCGAGCATAACACAAAAACACTAACCAGTACATGACTAGTGAACACAGCTTTGAACAGTTGCACACACATACAATCATAATGTTTTCTTTAAAACACACACATAAAATACTTAATTGAAGAAAATATGTGTTTCAGTTGTGATGATTCTTAATGTCACACACTGATTTTCTGACTTTGGGACACATTTACTGCAAAACAGTGGGATCTAGCTACTCTCCATGTGGCCAGGAGGGACAGGGGTGCAGCCTCACTTACTGCTCTAAAATGCAGGGGTGTGGCTAAAATAAGCTCCACCCACAGCCTGAAACTCTTTCTGTAGTGACATGAAAAGTGGGACAGAATAAAGATGAATAAATGTGTACAGTGATTCCACATCAGTGAGCTGAATTACATTCTTGACAAAAGTGAGTAAACTGAAAAAAAAAGAAAAAAAATCACATTATATTATTTTTTCTGCAAAATTTAGTGCATAATTTCTATCGATTTGCTGAGTTTGACAAATTGGGAAAAAACGAAATATAATTTTTGCATAAGTCACATTTTATGTTGATTTGACCCAATATTTTCCGTTTAGGAAAAAAACAGTAATTGTGCATTAAAATGTGCAGAAGTGTGTCTGTAGAGGATGTAGACTTATTTTCGTTTTGAAAATAAAAAGATAAAATTTCTTTCTCTCCCTGTAAAACCCAACAGCACATCTTAGTGACATAATCAACACAATTGACAAACCACAGAAAGCAAACTGTTGAGAAAGTAACTCAATAATAATTAATTATTATCATCAATTATATATCAATTATTATCAATTAAATAATTAATTACTTAATTGTTTTGCATGTGTTCAGTTAACCTACAGTGACTTAACTCAAATGTATTATATTCACGAGTTTTCTTTAAGTTGACTTTCCAGGCAAATCCAATCAGGCCAGTAATGGGTTGTTTTTAAAGACTCAAGGCTGAGTGGCTGTTTTGTTTTTCCCTCTTTATAACTATATAAGTCCACGTGTGACAGAAGACAGACTGGATGTGTCTTAAAAATATATTTCTTTAGCTTTTGTGTCTCTGAAAACTGGTATATTTACATCGTGGCAGATCAGAAGAGAATCTCCAAACTGCCCTATCAGACATGGTGATAGTGAAACTGGGTGAAAGGTCACTTTGAGGAGATACTGACTGAGAGCGACAGTTACAGATGTCATTAGAGTGTGCATGACGGACCCACATAGATGCCGTCTTTGCTTGCTGAACTTAACCAGTGACAGTGTGTTCTGGTTCTGAACCAGTCCAAGTATTGTGTTTTCTGTAAATATACATGTAATTGTCGTTTTAATATAGATTTAATTGCTCGCTGCTCTCATCACCTCTCCTTTCTGTCTCCTCTCTGTTCTGTTCTTCCATCTCCTGTTTTCAGATTCTGTTTGCTCTGTATTTTGTTAATCATTGTTTATCATTATTCTCTCACCATTTTATAAACGCGTGGTAATTCATGTTTGCTCTCGCATACAAAATAATATAACTGAAGAGAGTGGGAGGGGGGGCTCCAGCCAGGGTTCACAGGTCTTGGGAGGTCACCTGTTGGAGGGTCTAAATATGAGGCAACCTATAAGAAATCTGGCATAGATTTGGTAAATTTATATAAATTATCTTACGCAGTACAAACAACAGGGGTAGCAAACAGGACTCCCAGTTAATTTTCTTTAAATATATTGATGAAGTCATCCCTGACTTTTTTGAGAACCATGACCAAAATATTCCAAAACACTGTGTTACTGATTATCCTTTGTAATAAACAGAATTCCTTAAAAGCCAAAAGCATTGTAAACTCAGTTAAACTGGTTAAAATTTTCTTGCAGTAATAAAAATGATGATATATTCATATTGAGATGTTGTTGCTCTTCAATCTAATGTTGACCACAAGGAAAACTTGGACAAGACGATAATCACCTTGTTTAATTTTGTCAAAAAATTCTGACTGTATTCAAGGAAAGAGCACACAGTACCCCGAGGTGTCTCTCTTATAGTGGGACCCTTTGTGGGGGGTGTCCATGACCTTCCCAGCCCCCCTCAATTTGAACCGTGCCCCTAAATGATTAGAAGGGACCCTGTAAGTAACTATTGTTAGGTAATCAGATTCATTTTGTCATTAGCTTATTTACATCTTTTTTAGAAAGTTTGGCTTCGTTCTTTTTCATAGTTCATAAAATTATTTTTGAACATTTTCAACAAATGAGAAGAGACTTACAGTAACTGCATCGGTGGATCCACTCCATTCGACACAGACCAACACTGTGGACGATGTGTTACGATGCTGCCCGATCTGAACCCCACATGCAGGCATCTTTTTACCTTGACGTATTAGCAAATTAGCTTGGGGTGTTTAATGCTGAAGCCACTATGTAAGCAGTTTCAATCTCCTTCTTCCTTTAATACTTTGTAGTATTGTTCCTCTCTATGGGTAAAAACAGGGGGTATATATACAAAAACCTACTCAACATCAGATGTAGTTGTGTTATAACTGATGTTTGGGGGAAGAGCATGACTGAAACCCCTCCTTCTTTCAATCCAACACCCTATAAATTCACATCCTCAGCCTCTGTTTCCATGATGAAGGGTTCGCAATCCCCACCCCCACCTGCATCAGTCCTGCTACAGCTATGAGGGGAGATCTGGTCTTCTAGCTGCAGACAGAAGCTGCCCAGAACTCCAAGTTCTCAGAGTTCTCCCCCCTCCCTCAATCAGTCTTCCCTCATACTACCACCACCATGTTGAAGGCACAGTCTGAACTCACAAACATTGTTCTGGATTAGCATGAGAACCTGTCTGAATCTCAAATAGCTCATTACTCCCTGTATAATGCACTGCATGTGTCATGAAATTATGGCTTCCTAACGTTGGAGAACACGACATACAAGGAAGGCAGACACTTTCAACCATTAGTTACCCTTCACAATTGCACTGATATGCACAACTAATCCAACACAATAACAAAATTAGTAGCAACAGCAACAATGTGTCCTTTTTAACCCCTAAGACCCCCACGGCAGTACGGCCCGTGGCGGACACCACACAGCCTCCTTGCTCAAGGATAGGCCGTCCTGGTGACCCACACAGTCCAAACAAAGTCTCTGGGGTGCACAGTGTCCTGGCCTGTCCACCGTCTTGGCTGTGGGGGGCTTAATCCTTGGCAGCAGGCACCCACAGTCCTCTCTTGGGGCCACATCCTTGGTGCAGTGGCTCCTCAGCATACCCCACTGTGGTTTTGCTGTTTTCCTCTGACCCTGATGGGCAACACCAGCTCAGTGGGCATCCTCTCCTTCAGTACGCATAGACTGAGCAGGATGTGCAACTGCTGCTCCTTCTTTACTGTGCACTGGTCACAGCGATACTCCTACAGCTCCACGTCCTCCTCACAGCAAGTCCAGTGCTACTGAGAATGACAACAGCAGTAGCGGTTCTCCCCACAGCCACCTTCTGCGCTCTCGGTTATCCACTGGGTCATCGATACTGGGAAGTGTGCTGCAAGCGTATGCTGCCCGCAGCCCACAGGGTTCCATCCACTGGCACTGGCACTGCGTGTTCAGCTCATCCAACACTGGCAGCTTCAGCTCTCGATCTGACTGCGTACCCTGCCCTGTTCCTGGAGGTCCCCCAACCCTCAGACGCTGCATGTTCAGCTTTTCCATAGCTGGCGGCTTCTCCCACAGGGAATGAAGGGCACGCTGCCAGGGAGCCTCGACTCTCTGCCTCAGCTCTGCCGCCAGCTGCCACAATTAGCTTTACTTCTCCAAACCCAGCATTTCCTTCCTGACATTAAGCACGGCCCCAGCCGCTGTAAGGAAATCCAGCCCGAGTGTGCAGGCATCCTATGTAGAACTCGTACACTCAGCTCAGGCCCCCCACCACGACCAGGAGCCACCTCTCGCCTCTCATCTCAACCCAGCTGCTGGTCATGGACTGGAGTTGGATGGTCTCTGCTTCCCAGTTGGCAGCTGTGCTGCTCTCAGGACACAGTTCTGTTCACTAGTTACACCACAGAGCCCATCTCCCTCGGACATTATTGCTTTAATAAGCACAATTACAACAGCACCAGCAACAGCAGCAACAATAAGTGTCCTTTTCCACTGGAGCTTGGTGCCTCCCGAGAGCCACTTTGCATGGCCATATCTCCTAAGCCCCCCACAGCAGCGTGGCATGTGCCAGACTCCACAGTAATATTCTGTACGCATGCATGACACATGCGCGGTGCTAGCTGGGCAGGGGATGCTGACGCAGGTCGGGTTGCATCAACACCTGTCATACATTCAAAACAAGCATGTACCAACAACGCTTGTGAGTAAACCAGTGACTCTGGGCACCAGTGACTCAGCCACGCTAACCAGCAGCACATCTACAGCTATAATACCAGCTTGAAAATAGACTGGTTGCAGGCGTTTGTTGTGGCACAGAGAGTTAACAAAAACATCACTGGGATTTCAGACACACTCATATTACTTATTGAAAACACTAAATCTGAACACTGTACAGACCATTTACCAGTGTGTTTATTAAACAACAAAAAAGAAATGTTGGCTTGTGTTGTGGTCTTTATTTATTATTTTTTATTAATTGGAGTGACCCCTCATCGGCATCTGGAACCAACAGGCATAGTGATTGATTGTAAATATGAAGTTTAGTGTAATAATACAGTAATATATATTACATTATCATTTTTATTACATTATATTACATTATCATAGTTTTTTTTATGTACATGTTTCAGTCTAATTTGGAAGACCACTATCAATCAGTATATATATATATATATATATATATATATATATATATACGTGGCCACAAGAACAAGATTAACCTGACTTTAGGTTTGACAGAAGCCTGAATACTGATGCATGTATTTTCAGTAGTATCTCCTTGCTGATCAGTCTTTGAACTCAACTTTGAATATGGTGCTGAACTTAAAGTTCAGGGGTGTTTGAGCTGAAGTCTAGTATCTCAGTGTGGCAGACTTGGCCCGGCTCTGGCCGTCTTTTATGTCTGTCTTTTCTTTGTCCACAGGGTGGAGCCAGTGGGGCCACTGGCTGCCTTGAGTAGCATGGGAATAAAGAAGTGGCTACATTTCCAGTTAGGCAACTGCACCACATCTATACTTTGACGTTTCCGTGTTCATGTACCCCTTTTATGCTGCTATGTCTTGAGATGGCAAAAGATTTTTAAAAATTGAATGAAAAGTAATTAAATATCTAATATGTTGAACATAATATGAAATATTGTTTATTTAAAGAAAAAGTGTTCAGTTGTGAATGGAAATTCATGCAACATGTTTATTTTCAGGTCAGTTAATTGGAACAAATCTTCATTGTTCTATGAAGCCTTACTTTGCTTTTTGGCAGAATGGTTTTTGAATGAATAGAGAGAAAGAGAATATTTCAGAAGAAGGCAGTGTGCCCCCCTTCTGATGGGTGTATATGTATAACGTATATGTAATAAAGTCATTACCTTGTTAAAGACTGATCTGGTGTTTTCCAGTCCTGCTTCTGGAGTCCACCCACACTGGGGTTTTCCCAGCACACCCAATATAATGCTTCCTCAAATTTTACATTACTGTGTTCCCAATATTGATTTTAGTCAATTTATAGTTAAAAATCTTTAACAATGAGTGAAATATACTTAAGGATGAAAAGTAAACGTTATATGTGAAATAAATGCTAATGAGGTAAATGATTGGAAAGTATCCACCGTAGCGGAGTCCAAAATAGTTTACAGTCGTGTAAATAATTAACCAAATGACAAATGACAATAGTGGTGCATGTGTGTTACTGAGTAATCAGCCCAGCTCACTCTTACTGGAATGTCACAGTCATGGAGCTTTAATGCTGCCACTTATAATGACCTCATTGTCCTTCGAGATCCCAGTGACATCATCCAGAATCCTGGTAGCAAAGAATTCCTTCTGACGTCTCCGGCTCGTGCGCACTTTGTGTGAATAGTTAGGGATATTTAGTACAATGTATGGTATTTTCTATCAAAACAAAATGTTTAGGGACCATATATAGAATAACGGTGCTGCCGTAGCAGGAACACAGTTCGACCTCCCTGATTCTTTCAGGCAGATGGTTCATGGATTGGCGGTATGATGTTTAGAGCTACGCTCCAGGTAAGTCATAAAACATAATGACAAATATGACAGAGAAAACAAACAGAAACAATAATAACACTTATTAATGGTGTTTTATATTATATTAATTTTCATTATCTATAAAGGCAAAACTGAAAAAAGGAAAGAATAACCATTCCATGCACAATAAGTACAAAAAAAATGGGATTCTGTGCTCTTTTAGTTTTTCCAAACATGGTACAGAAGCTGCGACTGTAAGGAGCAATTAAAAACACAAGCTTATTAGAAAGACACATTCACGGTAGATTACAGTTCTGCTGATGAATCTTATGGTCATGTATTTATTGGTGGCCTAAGACAGGAAATGACTGAGTGGTCACGTGTTGTTGTCTAGATACACAGACATCCAGACATTCATCCTGTCATGCAGTGGATAAGTTCAACTGAAGCCCAGTAGATGAGCCATTATTCATTTATTCATTCAATGGTAGTTTGACGTTATGATATCGACACAACAGACTATTTTGTTATTGTGGAATATGAAATCTCACTCACTGGAGAGTCACTACATAAGTAATTGCATTGCTGTCTGAATTTACTTGCCTACATAAACAATAATAATAATAATAAACAGTGAAAAAAAAGATGATCTACTAATAAGAAAAACTAATTCGTAACAAACAAAAATAACATTACATTTCTTTAGGCTTCGCTGTGAAACACACAGAACACTTTCCTGGCCACACAATGTGCTTCAACGTCCACACAAATTTCATCAGCTTTTATTTGTATACAACAGAAATAGTCACAAAAATACACAAATACAAAAGACGCGCTTGTGTAAAGCTCAGCTTCAGAATAAATAAAAGTGCCTCACAGTTCAGGGTGGCAGAAATATACAGTGTATCCATTTCAAAGACAGTTAGTCATTATTTTACCCTCAATACTTTAAGGAACATAAAGCAATTTGGAAGACATCTTTGTTTGGCATGAATCTTAAACACCCCACAGAACACAGAACGTATACAAACACTGTTTACAGAATAACCACCAATTCCTCACAACACCAGCACAGATTAGAATCAACCATGCTGGTCATTTGACCATTAGAAATCTAAAGTTTATTTGTGTCTGACGTACCAATAAAGATCAATTTAATTTCTAACCAGTACATATAATGAGCTATCAAATCACTGGCCGTTCGATAAAAATGTGCTTCTTATTTTACTTAAGAATGAATCCAGTAGTTTTGCACAGTAACAAACCTTAAAGTGCTGGAATCTTTTATAAGGGAATAAGCTTACACTACGAGACTGAGCTGACTGCAGGTGAAGCCCTGCATATTATCTCCAAATCCTCTCTATCCTTTTCACTTCAGCTCAGTGCAGAACTTTAAGGAGGCATATCTAAGACCCTGACCTGCAGGACATGAATGCAGAAATAAACACGTAAGAATGCCCTCGTGAACAAAGGAAGTGACTACATTAAAACATGTGTGATAGTCACCGATACAAGCTCATCTTCAAAAAGGAGTCATCTAAAGAAGCAGATTTCTAGCTCTTTTCTTGGGCTTGTAACATGTGCTGCCGTGTGGATCCAGTGCTGCTACCATCCGTACCAAATCCAGGCTTCTTCCGCATCCGCTCCAGTGCATAAAACCGCAACATGAGGAAAAATCCTGTAAGAAAGTGACAGAATCTGTTATTTGCTCTGTTAACGTAACCTAAGACATGCAGTTAGCTTCCAATTAGACTTCCAAGCATTTAACTGATTTCAGACTGTGGCATAAACAGTTAAATACCAGCCTTTCAAGAACAACAGTGCACTGTTAACAAACAAAATCTTTGGCAGGAACATTTTCTTCTGATATCATTTCCACAAGAACATTGTGATATTCCTGGTACATTGTTTCACATCAACACAAAGGCCTTTGCAGTTTCGGCCTCTGATGTCTCGGTTCATTAGAGCCCAGAACTGTGAGTGGACTTTTCATTTTAGGACCTTTGCTCAAACAAACAAACCGAAGGGACTGTTTGACTTGTCAACCGAAAACGTCAACATTAATTACAACTATATTTTAAGATGATATAACAAACATCATACGCCGAGCAGGCATAACATTCTGACCACCTCCTTGTTTCTACGCTCATTGTCCATTTTATCAGCTCCACTTACTATATAGGTGCACTTTGTAGTTCTACAGTTACAGACTGTAGTCCATCTGTTTCTCTGATACTTTGTTAGCCCCCTTTTACCCTGTTCTTCAGTGGTCAGGACCCCCATGGACCCTCACAGAGCAGGTACTATTTGGGTGGTGGATCATTCTCAGCAGTGACACTGATGTGGTGGTGGTGTGTTGCACTGGTGTGAGTGGATCAGACACAGCAGTGCTGCTGGAGTTTTTAAACACCTCCTTGTCACTGCTGGACTGAGAATAGTCCACCAACCAAAAACATCCAGCCAACAGTGTCCTGTGGGCAGGGTCCTGTGACCACTGATGAAGGACTAGAGGATGACCAACACAAACTGTGCAGCTACCTACAAGGAAGACTGACAAGGTAGGAGTGTCTAATAGAGTGGACAGTGAGTGGACACAGTGTTTAAAAACTCCAGCAGCACTGCTGCGTCTGATCCACTCAGACCAGCACAACACACGCTAACACTCCACCACCACGCCAGTGTTACTGCAGTGCTGAGAATGATCCACCACCCAAATAGTCCCTGCTCTGTGAGGGTCCATGGGGGTCCTGACCACTGAAGAACAGGGTAAAAGGGGGCTAACAAAGTATCAGAGAAACAGATGGACTACAGTCTGTAACTGTAGAACTACAAAGTGCACCTATATAGTAAGTGGAGCTGATAAAATGGACAATGAGTGTAGAAACAAGGAGGTGGTCAGGATGTTAAGCCTGATCAGTGTATATGCTGACTGTACTTAACTGAAAATGAGTTGTAAATAAATGGTTTATATGTCACTTCATTTTTTGAATATACCTTGCAAAGAGTTAATGATGCAGAAGAAAAACACAACAGTTTCTGAGAGCTGTTCAAAGAAGATCAGCATCCACGTGGTGCCGAATAGACAGCTGAGGCCCCAGATGCTGAGGAAGGCCACACGGTTCCTCCTCCACTCATCTCGGTTATGAATCTTTCTAACCACCAGGAAGAGCATGATGCAACCAGAGCTCACCACAGCCGCCAGCAGGCCCACGTTTATGATGAAATGGGCTAACAGGGCCGCACGAGACTCTGTCATCCAGCACCTGAGAGAGAAGAGCACAGAATCAGTTTAATCAGTCCAGGCATATGGACGTCCTTAGTGCAAGACATACATGAGTGATTTAATTTTCCTTACATGCGATACGGCTTTGAGACATCATCACTCGGCATAACCATCCTTTCACCGTAAACGTTCCCCATGGATGCCAAAATTACAACAGGGACACCTGGCAAACCTGGAAAAAACAAGAAGTAAGTTTTGAGCAAGGTGAGTTCAATCCTCACAGCAGTTCTCATGGCCGTCCCCGAGGGACCACTGCCTCTGGGAACACTGCCTCTGGGAACACTGCCTCTGGGAAGAAAATTTTAGCACAAGCATTGGCTCTATGAATAAAGTTTAAAACATTTATTAAAGGGTCTTCATCATGGGAAAACCATACCAGTCACTCCAACATCCACACGATCAATATATTGAAACCAGTGGTGGACGAAGCACATAAACCAGGTACTGGAGTTAAAGTAGAGACACCCAAGGGAAAATATTACTCCAGTAAAAGTAGAAGTTCCTCCCTTTAGACCTCCACTTGAGGAAAAGTACTAAAGTATTTGCCTTCAAATGTACTTAAGTATCAAAAGTGAAAGTACTAGAAAGATTAATTATGGCTCTGATGTCCTATTATCATTTTTTGTAACAAGACTCGCTTCATCAACTCATTTTGAGGTGAAAATACTCCAATGTCGCTCTTGGTAAACCAGTATTTTAATGGAATGTCATTAATTAGTGACGCTGATGTCTATTAAAATTATCATCAGCACAAAACACTGAAGGAAACAGTTTTAAGTAGAACTGAGTGGCTCTGAAATCACTTTACAAACAAGCAGAGTTTCAGTTTAAGATTTATTTGCAAGTTTAAGTTTAATAAAAACTTTAAACTCAGATTCACAAATGAGTTTCCTTTACTAAACTGCATCTGTAGGTCTCTGTTCATAAACATAAACTAGACAAAACTAATTTACTATTAAATGAAATCGTGTTTGTATAAATTCAGAATAAAGACACGTCAGTCACAACTGCATATGAGTACATATTTCTATATTGTGGTCTGTTTACACAAAGTTAGGTTAGTTCATCATTTATGTTGAACAGACTCTCCCAGAATTTTACGCTGCTGCACTGATGTTGAACCGTGTGCTGCACTGGGTCGGTATGACCAACAGGTCAAAACAAGCTCAAAACTAAGTGACCGCTGTGCCCTGATTGGTGTTCTTGCTTTGTGCTTCTTTCATTTTGACATGTTACGTTTTTATAAACATATAAACCAAAAGGAACGACAGATTTCTCATAATGTAGTGGAGTAAAAAGTGAGATATCTGACTTTGAAATGTAGTGAAGTGAAAGTAAAAAGTCACCCAAAATGGAAAAACTTACAGTACAGAAGTACAGATACACAAAAAAACTACAGTAAAAAAGTACAGTAACTAATTACATTTACTTAGTTACTGTCCACCACTGATTGAAACTAAGCTGAAAAACAGCTCATTTTGTGATGTCAAAAAAACTATGTGTCTATGTATATCTACCTACTCGACCAAGCAGTTTAAGCAGTTTAGCCAACGATTCAAGCTAATTAAAAGCAATAAAAGAGGTACAACACAGATCAGCCAATCAAAACTGAGGTAATTAGACATATCAATCTTAAAAGCACAATAAAAAAACTATTTTTGGAACATAAGGATCAACAGAAAATCTTTTCAGTACATAAACCTACTCAGATGTCAAAGTGGTGATTAAATACAAGAAAAATGTAGGATATGAACTTAACTTACCAAATCCCAACAGGTACCAAATCCATGTCTTTGGCGATGGGCTGAACACCATGTAGATCATCCAGAATGTGTGGAGCACTTCTACAGCCATCCAGCAGAGGGTGCTGAGCAGTGCGTAGTGCAGCAGCGCCCCCACAAACTGACACACTTCATCTTGCCCCAAATTGGCTATAGTGCCAGTGAGGACGAAAGAGAAAGCAGAGGAGAAAAAGAGCCACTACTAAGCCACGGTGCACCAGACTGGACTGATCTTTAGCTCTCCTAAAATTCAGAAAGAGTGGCAGAAAAATGAGACAACAATCACCACATGAAGAACATGTTAACAAATCTCTCGAAACATGTTGTATTGTTGTCATTGTCTTTTGACACGACACAGATTTCCCACTGAAGTAACACAAAGGCTGCAAAAGACCTTTTCCAGCAGAGTGAAACGAAGAGGACGGCACAGCTGACGATGGACACGGCACAGCCCACTGCTGTAATGAAGGTCAGGGCCTGTAGATGGTGCAGTTTTCTTGTAGGGTTCACTTGCTGTGAAAAATGAATGAGAGAGGCAGAGCAACTAAGGCAACGCAGTACGTTTGTCAGTATGTTTGTATTATGTAAATAAGAAACAACTAATGTAAGCTATTTATGCTGTACTTGTAGGTGATTACTGACAAATTAATGCATTGCAGAGCTGAATTTCTTCGTTTTGTTCAGGAACCTGTCACTCACCACAAGAATAGCAAAGTATGTTAGGTGGTTGCAGCAGCACTCGGTTTCCTTTGAGCTGATATGAACTGTTTTGCAACCTTCCATCCTCCACTTAATCTCTTTATCTACAGTGGAAAGAAAAGACTGAATGAGACACTTTGTCATGTGTGATATCAGCATTAGACAGTATGTTACGTCATGTTGCTTGGAAATAGAACACAGCAAGATGTGGCAACACTCTCTCTCTCTCTCTCTCTCTCTTTTGACCCACCTTTTCTTGTATCCCATGAAACACATTTTGCAGTTTGATTTGCCTGCCAAAAAACAGACACATCAACAGTCAAGTAACAAGGCAATTAGAAAAGTCATTGTGCATGCAGAGGAAAAACGACCAGTCATATTAAAAGTTTCCCAGTGAGTGAAGAACAGATGCTAATAAGAAGAAAAAAAAAACAGGTTAGCTTGCTGTCTTTCATTTCGCGCATCTCTAACTTGAGCATGTCTTAACCTTCACAAGCTCTTTGAAGTGGTTTTCACGCTGGCTGCGTGACAGTAGAGAATATACACAGCCTCCTGTTCGGAAACGGATGTCCAAGTAAGACACATGCAAGCTATAACCACATTAGGCTTTATCCTTCACTGTAAACGGTAAACAAAAGGTTATTTGTTGTAACAACTGTGACAGCTGAGTTACTCACACACTTACCAGAATGTCAGAGTGATGGAACTTGATTCTGACAGGCTCTGGGAGGTCTGCGATAATCTCATTTTCCACCGAGATCCCAACAACTTCGTCCAGAACCTCAGCAGAACCCTGGAACTACATGGAAGTAAGCCAGTAAACCAATGCTGTCCAGTCCAATGCATAATACTACATATTACTGTGAGAAAATATCGCACCTGAAACAATGTGCTGCTCTTGAAGTAGGTGCAGACTACTTTAGCTGTCTTTTGTGCAGGTTTTAGGCAGGCAGGTAGGTGCACAAGGGGAACCATGTTTGCTGGCACATGAGGTGGGGCCTAGAACAACACATTCAAATGACTTTCAAACATGTATCTACATTTATACCCGATTCAAATATGTCATATTAATATGAACACAAGACATTCAACATACTTTTCGGATCAAATGTTTATTCTCTATTTATTCTCAATGCAATTAGGCATCCAAAAGGCAAAATCTTGTGCGTGTGTTTGTGTGTGTACTCCTACCGGCAAGGTGACGTTGTATCCTGCAAAATTTTCATTCATCTCAACTACAGCACTCTGAGCACATGGTAGATCCACACTGCCGACAGTTTTGGACCTCATCACAGCGTCCTCGATCCTACGGACGCACATTATTAGAGAATTAAATTGGTTGCCATTATTAAGATTAAGCTCTACAGGGCTATGAATGTCACATTGATTATGTTGTGGTATTCAAGGCATCTGCTCACAGACCATTTCAACCACTGAAAAACAACCACTCGACTTGCGTCTAACCATGCATGGTTCAATATGCAGCTCCAAAACACACATATTTACGCACACGAATGGGTGGGTTCACACAAAGAACTGCTTGGTTAGCACAGCTTCAGAATTGCACACATCTATGTTGCTGATCATTCCAGATGAAATAATGTCATTCTCTGGACAGACATGAGCTGACTGAGAGAATATTCTATATCCCACCACCGCCCATGTCACGTGGTTCAGCTTCCTGTTTATGTGCAAACTTTCATTTTACACTTGTTGCAAATGGCCCAAGAATACAGTGACCATCATCTGACAGCTGGTGTTATTAATCTGTAAGAACTGAATCTGTGAAACAAGCATTCCAATCTTTATGTTGCCGAAATGCTTAAGTGAAGATCTGAAACATGAAATGTGGCCGTCTTACATGTTCGCCCCTCTGGATTCCTGGACTGCCTTATCACAGAACTCTTCCTCTGCAAAAAAGAAGTGACGGGTGAATCATTAGATGCTGTTTCACTGCACATCAACACAATACTAGACACCTTAAACCCTAGGCTTATAACTGAGCTACTACTATAAATGACTTGGTTACTATTATGTAACTAAAATCTAAGACACGTTATTACGGGAGTGAAGAGTCACGTACAACTTCAAGGGGTTAAATATGAAACCGGAACTTAGGTCACAGTCTGTATTGTCAATGCTGTAACAAAACCTCGTCACATATTTTTGCATGTCATGTTTTTCCCCATTAGAAAACACCAGCACATACATTAAAGGTAGAACTGTTTTTCTTTGGCCTTTAAAGGTACCATTTCAGAGATACGAGGTTTTGCTACAACAGTGATGCCATGCATTTGGTTTGTAAAATGACACAATCTGAATCTTACTGCAGTTAATCACGCCGCCTTTGAACTCATAATAGGCGACGACATCACTGGTGATGACGTCCCCATGGATGCTGCCGTTCGCGATGCCATGGCGCTGGGCCTTTTTCTGGTCCCCGGAGGAGAGGTCAGTACAGCACGTGGTCTGCACTCCATGAGAGTCACAGAGTATAGTATTCGTGTAGTTCACCTCCACGATCAGCATGTCCAACAGAGGCTCCCAGAACACACAGAAGGGAGTGGGCCCCGGGGACGGGGGCAGGGCCCAAACTTCAGATCTGATACACTGAGCTGTAATCTCGCCCCTGATAGACAGGGAGCTGTCACTGGCTGAAATGGTGACATTCTTACAGCCGGTCTTTAAATCGACTGTCAAGTTTCGCGAATGATTTCCATGAATCCAAGTTCCACACAGCTTGAATCTTTGTCGTTCTCTGTTGCCACTATATGAAAAAAACAACAATAAAATAAGACAGAAGAACATGTGATCACTTCTTAACTGGACTATATTCTCTTGTTTAGCACATACGAGACGAGTTTCGGCTCAAAAACATACATTAAAACTAGAACTGATTATGCAGCATCGCATTCTGTGCACTGCAAACACTCACCTTGCCTTCCAAAGAATGCAAGAAAGGCCAGTAACAGGATTCTCCCGAAGGTTCTAATACCAGTATCCATCACAACATCTACAAAACAACCACAAAAATACCATAATCAAAGGACGTACTGAGCAAGCACTGTTGTTTACTGCCTCATATGCAGGCGACTGACGAATTAACCTTTTCATCTCCTTGAGACCACCGGTGGTTCCAAAACACACTTCGTCATATTCTTCATAACTTTCATATTTCATAAGCTACATTCTAAAGGTGGGGGTCGTATGAGAGCTGTAACTGTCTTCTTTCCAGTCAAATAGATGGGTGATGTAATTTTAAACCCTTATAATAAAAGAAGCTGAACTCACAAGTTTTTTTTCTACTGAAAGTCGACCCATTTTTCCACAAATCTGGGCTATAAACTATAAACAGATGGCGTCTCTTCAGTGATCTGCACTGTAAACATTATTTTTATAAAATAATACAAAGAGCGTCTAAGATTTTTAGCTTTCAGCAGTAAATTGTAAGCATATAGCAATATGTGTGATCATAAAACACACTTTCTGCTATTTTGAGGGGAACTTTTACAATAAATAAATAAATAAATAAAATAAAAATTTACATTTATTTCATGCAGTTACTGAATAATTTGCCTTGCGATTTGGTCATGAAAATTCAGATGGACAAACCAAAATATACCCTGGTGAATAGGAAAATAAATGAATAAACGATTGGAGAAACATGAGGAGTGCATGTTCTGCACAATACAACTGAGCAATTATCATCCTACCATATTCTGCGGCATATATTTGATATCAATTTTAGATCACGATGGCAAGAGGAAAAATCGAAGTTAATTTGAAAGAGAGTTCATTATTGGGGTGCTGATGGCGGGAGCTACACACTGCTTAACTGTCTAGCATTTCAAAAGGAAAAGTAATGCAAGTAACGTCTGCATTTCGATCTATAGGACAGAAATCAGTGAATAAGATTCAAAACTGTGATCCAAAGCACTCGTGATCGTGGTTCTTGTGCATTAGTGCGATATGTCAGAAAGACAGCATAGCAGCTCAGGTGACCGAGAATGTCAACGCAGGACGTGATCAGACTGTATCAACAAACACAGTCCATCTACAACGATGTAGAGAGGGATATTATTGTAGGGCTGCAGTTCACAAACCCCTAATTACAAAGACGAATACATGTTTGAGAGTTCAGTGGTGCTAAAAGCACTGGACTACAGAGATATGAAAAAAGTGACATGGTCAGACTCTCGACAACTGGACCAATGCGTGTGGACTACATCAAGAAAACAGCACACGCTTTAATGCTTGACCCCTTTTGCTGACTTTTTCGTCCACTTGTCTCCTGAGAGGGAAGGATCACTGCAAATCAATACGAAGGTATTCTGACTGATCAGCTTTATCCTATGACAAAACATTTCTATCCTGATGGGAGTCTCTTCCAGGAGGACGATGCCTCACCCACACGGCATGAGAGGTCACTGAATGGTAAAAAAATATAAAAATGGTCATAACTCAATTGACTGATTTTGGACCAACATGTAAGCTAGCACTCTCCTCCATCATCACCACTTCCCAACCGAGGGAATATCTTTTGGAAGAATGGTATTCCATCCCTCCAGTACAGGTCCAGAGAGCCGTTCTGGTGGGTCGTGGGGGCTTAACAACTTACTAAGACACTTCATGTTGGTTTTTCCTTTAGTTTGTCATCCATCTGTATATTTACTACGAGAGGATGTGTTCAGGCAAACCTTCTGTCGATTATCTGTAGGAAACACAATCACACTTCCTGAGAAAGGCCGTCTACCATAACCACACAATATATTACTGACTTTTATCAGTACAGAACACCTTTGCTCAGTCTTAAATACACATTCTGTCAGCCTAAATGCCAGACCCACGACTGCTATTTATAAGGACATTAATTCTTTCCTGGCAGACATAATATTATAATATAATAAGGACAGCTTCTGCTCATGGTCAAGGAAAATGATGGAATGCTTGCCTGTTAAATCCTTTCTAAGTATTTTTCTTTAACTTTTTATTTTTTAGCAAAAGAAGACTTGCTTGTCCAGCTTCGCTGTCACTTCATAGTGTTCTGTTCATGTTGCAACCTATAACCCTTCATCAATGACTTGTTTGTTAAATGCTTCAGATACAAGATACAATTGCCCCTTTTCAAGAATCAAGGAGACGCCTCACAGCCAAGACTTAGTCAGCCATATGAATCTGCTCAGAGTGGTTGGAAAGTGACCAGCTTCTGTGTGACTCAAACAGCAAATGTGACGTTCACTGAATTATTAATAATTCAGATAGTTCTGAAATGAATGTGAAGTAGTGAACTCTTCATCGATGAGAGTGCATATGGCTTTGACCCAGCTACACGGTGTGCAATGTTTCCAAAATTCATAACTGTGTGAACATAATTTTATAATCTTATCAAATCTGTGTCAAAATGACTCCCTTTCAAAGGACAAGGTCAGTCATTTTTTAACTTGCGGCTCACCCTAGACACTTATTCTGATGATGTGAGGCTGCATTTGCTTACCAGGTAAATGATTAATGTCTTAACGTGGTGTACATGTTAAATTACACTTTATGATTATGCTTTTAGAATTTTATACCGTTTTATTGTTCAGTAAGTACCGAAAGTTACAACTTTACAGTTTGAAAGTAGACATATTTAGAATAGCTTATTGTTAAGCGTATGCCTTCATTCTAGAAAAACCCTAAATACAACCTCAGTTACAGCGTTTAGCATGTCAGCACATGGAAAAATACCAAGCTTATCCTTTAATTCCTCTACCTGTTCTCAGCATTTGAGTCAGGCTGTGTTAGATCAGATAACTACACCATTGTGGTCATGATTTCAGTTTGTTAAATGATTGGAATTACTGAGGCTTAACGACTGCTTTACATCCATCCATGCGTGTGCATGTTCATTCACACTAATGTGAAGTGGTCGTACAGCAGCCCTGAAGAACTTTATTAAAGCAAAGGCTGGGTAAACTCACATCGCAGATATGAACTGCAGTGCCTTGCTAGCCTATATCCGAGAAATGAAACTGCAAAAAAAAATTCACACATTGCAGTGGTTTTCCCTCATTCAGAGACTGTTTACACACAGACATGCACAAACTTGCAGCGAAAGGCACTGTGCAGTACACAACACCTGCAGACAGACTGCAGGAGAAAGTGACTCATGCGCTTTAGACCATATTGTCACAGGGTTATTTTACTTTTGAGTGTGATTTTAAGTGTGAGACAAAAAAACTGGCAAGATAAATTGTGTAGAAAAACGGTCAAGGAGGGAAACCTGTGAATATGCCATGCTTACTGGTTCTTGAATCCTTTGACCAGTTAAATATTTGCCCTTAAAACTTTGGCAGCATTGCTACAATCTGTATTTAGTGCTGGAACAACTCAGTGTGCCAGCGAACTGGAATAACTGCTTTCAGCGTTAGCTCACAGCAGCTCCCTGTAAACGATGGTCAACACTACGCTAGTTAACCCTGTAAGTATGAGTTTCTGTGAAACGCCTCGACACAGCCCACTCTTATCTACTGCACATAGAGTGCCCAGTTCCTCTGTGCTGTTTGAGAAGGGTGGGCTTGATCCGCAGGCCCTCCCTCTCTCTGCTATCCATTGTTTGAGCTATGTGGGCCTCACCGAAAGAATGTCCCTTTTCATTTCTTCAACTGCCGTGGAGTGTGAGGGCGTACACGTACTGAATGAGCGCAAGTGCGTGTGCCTTTACTGAAGCATTCGCGCCGTAAAAAAATACTGTCTGCAAAATGTCAGCTGAAAAAAATGATCCAAAAACTAATCGGTGGCTCTGCCCCTTAGGGGTAAATTCCCTCACTAACACGATAAAAGACAGACACTCGTATTTTGCACAGTCAATTTCACACCCCACACCCATTGTTTCCTCTTCAGTGTGTAATAAATGTTGCACCTATATTCTTTGCTCTGTTTTGGGTCATGACCTCTCAGTGTCCCTTTTCAGATCTTTTAATCTTTTATCATGGATCGCTCAGGCTTACAGCAGCGCCCCACGATGATTCAACATGTTCAATGCATGTCAAGCATGAAGCTGTGCACATTAGATTACTGCAATGCCGGCGTTACTCAGAGCAGCAGTGTTTCTTAACCCCCGTCCTGGAGGCCCACTGTCCTGCACGATTTAGGGCTTTTCCCTGTTCCCAACACACCTGATCCAACCAATCAGCGCATTAACAGCCCACTAGCACTAAAATGCGCAGGGCAGTGCGCCTCCAGGTCCAGCGTTGAGAAACACTGAGCTAACTGCTATAGCTTGCCTTCACACATCACAAACGGACGGAAAAAAGAAGGTTCCTCAGCCTCTTTGCTGAGCATGACTGATATGTGGTGAAAACAGAGATCAGATCAGGCAGTGGCTTCACGATCATTTGCCATGTTCAGCAGCGTCACAGCGGCGGCAGGTGGAAACTGCTTGAGCCAAGCAGCTGAACCCGAGTGGTTTAAACAGGAAAACCAGAATAACGGAAAAGGGTCTGAAAACATGCTGAAAACCGACATAAGAGCTGTAGTTTGTCTTAAAGAGGCCATATCCTACATTTCTCTTGCCTTTCATTTTTTACCTCTGAGGTCTACTTTTGACATTACTGTGTTTTTATGCACCAAAACAGTCATAATTCATTTTGATGAGCCCATTTTTAACCTCTTTAACAGTGTTTTCCCAACCCGGTCCTCAGGGCCCCCAGATGGTCCACATTTTCCTCATCCCTATGTGTTGTGAGTTAGGTTGGAGCAAAAATGTGGAGCGTCTGGGAGGCCCTGAGGACCAGGTTGGGAAACACTGCCTTAGAATTAGACAGGCTGGTTTTCTTACTGTGCCCTTAAGATCATATGTGAATTATCTATGCTGTAGCTGGATTTCCTGCTTGAGGCCTCATTAGAAAAATCATCCAGGATGAAACACGCCTTATATCTTCAACGTGAACGGACAGGGCTGAATTGCTGTATAGGTGGACACGTGTAAACTCAGTTTTTTTCCTGATATCAAAAAACAGCGAACTCAAAACGGGTCGTTTTTGCAGCTTAGTTTCGATATCTCAGCTGAAGAGTGAACAGTATCATTCAAACTCTTTTATGTCAGAAACTAAAGAGTTTCATTATAAGGCTCCTATTCAGAAACAGCTGTAAGCAGGTTTTCTGTTCTTCTGTTACACCACATTTCTGGTAAATATTTCTGAGCCAGGTTTGAGCCGTCCTGCCTCTAATGAGGCAAAAACTGAAGGCACGGTTCAATAAGCCTGGGCTTGGTGAATTGTTCAGCCTTCTATGAAAGCGAGGGAAGCTGTGGGAAGCATTCTTCTCTACTGAGGCATATTGATCGAGGTCTTGCAGGGGTTACCGGGGTGATGTGCGCGCCTTTCACTCCAGCATGCACACTCTGGGGACAGACAGGCTCAGGGTCTGTTTGATTTATTCATAGCCTTAGGGTAAATATGCGTCTGCAGCTCCTCCACCTGCGCTCCTCGATTTCCTCAAACATCTCCAAGCCTGATTCGCAAACATTACGCACACACAAAGGTGCGTGTCGGAGAATAGAAGAAAACGCCTGGCACACACCAGAACGAATGGGGAAGAGATCACGTTTATCTTTGAAAGCTTTAAATGGGGAACTCTCTGAGCCCTGAGAGTCTTAGGGGATTTTTCTACAGTGCCAGTAATCTCACCTTACACAAAAGAACAACTGCTGTTCAGTTATTGGAACTCTTCGTAGGTCAGCACTCGTTTAATTCATTTATAATGTTGCCACAGTTTCTCTCCTTAAATCATATTAAACCACATTCCTTCAGTAAAACATACTGGTACGATGCCAAAGCCCGCGCGTCTTCTCCTGTGAAATAAATCAATTCTGAATAAACAGTAATGATACACTAATACCAGTCATGAGCTGAAGAGGTATATATGTTCGTGTAGTTTTATATGATGTATGTTTTATATGATGGTATGTGTGAAACACGGTTTGCATATTTTATGCTGTCAGATATCATAGATCCTTTATTGGTTCCTCGGAGCTGTTAAATATCTGTCACTCTTTGCTATGAGAATTGTAGGAGTAACTGAGAAACCACAGAGGTTCAAAAGAACTCAAAGTCTCAACGCAAAAAACACCTAAAATAAAAACCACGTCACTCAATAAGCGAATAATCCACTGATGTGAATCCTGAAAATATATTTTAACCGCCTTTATTGAAGAAGCCTCTACTTTCTGCCCTTCATACTCAGAGCAGCTCTTCAGTGAGCGAAACGGAGCCAAACCAGCCAAAACGAACAAATCTAATAAATCCTCTCGGTAAATAACGTCAAACCAGCCCACCTGAAGTCGAGCAGATCCGCAGAAAGTCCTGATCCTCCGTCAGTCAGACGGTCCGCGTCGCGCGGGGCGGTGATGAATCAGACACCGAGCAGCTCCGAGGGAGAAAAACACTCCGCACCACTCAAACTCCACGGCTCAAACGCTGAACTCCTCACAGCCGAAGTCTCGCGTAAGCGTCTCACGTGCCCGCCTCTTACGCGCGCGGAGAGTCCGCACTGATGCGGGGCTTCACTGACTGTGTTCAAAGTCGCTGAAACCGCTTCGGCTGATATCTCCGCGCGCTCCGCGTGTGAAGCTCTGTTATCTCCAGTCCAGAAAACGCCGCCGTGAAAGCGGCTCGCTGTCAACACGAGTGAGGCGTGCGCGCGCAGCTGACCGCTTCGAGCCGCAAGTGTGTTTGTTGAGGGGGGGCTGGGGGGGGCGGCGGGGGGAGGGAGGAGGTGCTGCTGAGGGTGGAAAGTACGCGCTGCAGCTCAGTGAGCTAAAATAATAATAACTATTCGAGGCGTTTGAGGCAAAACTGCTGAGAAGACCGGCTGTCAGTGACCTCAGTGTGGACTTTATGACAGAAGCATAAAGGAGGTTTTACAAAAACACTCAGAATTCCCGAAACAGCGACCCGGAGGTGTTGTTTTAGGTTTAAAACGCCTAATGTGACTGTGGAATAAAGCCACATGAAAGGAAACCACACCTCAATATACCTGAATACACCTGAATATACCTGAATACACCTGAATATACCTGAATACACCTGAATATATCTGAATATATCTGAATAGAACGAATTTGCTTGAGTGACTTGACTGAATGTGGGGACACTGAAGATGGACGAGACAGAGAGAAAGAGACTGTATGTGTGAGTGTGTGTGTGTGCGTGTGTGTGTGTGTGTGTGTGTGTGTGTGCCTGTGTGTGTGAGTGTGTGTGTGTGTGTCTGTGTGTGTGTGTGTGT